>NW_024412419.1:1712497-1771760 GCF_014898765.1 Herpailurus yagouaroundi
CCTCCATCCTGTCCCCCATCCTGTCTCCCTGTCCTGTCCCCTCCATCTTGTCCCCCATCCTGTCTCCCATCCTGTCCACCCATTTTGTCCCCATATCCTGTCCCCCTATCCTGTCCCCCATCCTGTCCCACCCATCCTGTCCTCCCATCATGTCCCCCCATCCTGTCCCCTTGTTGGGGCTACAGAGCTCTGCTCAAAGGCAGCCCTGACCACCCTGCTCCATTCAGTCCCAGCCTTGACCCCACTTCCTTCCTGGCAGAGTTCACTTCATCCAGCCTTGGCCTCTGTCCTCAGAGCTCTGACCCCTCCTCCCTCCTGCCCTTCCTGAAGGCTCCTCCCTGCCTACACTGCCTTCCTTCCTCCACTGAGATTCTGTGGAGAGCAGCTTCCCAGGAAAACCTTCCCAGAGGACTCATGTGACCCCCGGGGCCCCGGACCCCCATCCACGCTGGACTGAGCCCTGCAGAGCCTGTCCCCCAGGATGGGCCACACCCACAGCTCTTCTGAGGCTGGGCATACAGTAGGGGCTTAGTGAGTGGTCTCCACTGCATCAGGGCAAGCGCTCCAGACCTGACCCCCATTTCGGCCTTGGGGTACCTTTGGGGTGTAGCTGACGGGCCTGTAGCAGCCCCAGCCGGGGCTCACCGTGCTGCTGGGTGCTTGCCCTTGGGGATGTGACCCTCTGTGGCCCTCGGGAGGTCCTGCCACTGAGGCCGTAGGAAAGCCATCCTGCTGGGACCCTCTGGGAGCATCCCCGCAGGATTCGGGGGTCCTCTGTCCTCATCAAGTCACTCCCTGGTGCCTCACACAGGTGCAGAGCCCGCGGAGCCTCAGGTGGCCCCCCTCCGACGGGCAGGGCTGGGGACGCAGAACCACTGACGCCCCCTCCTCGGCCTGGAGGAGCCACAGAGACTGACCGTGGCCGAGGCCGGTTACCAGGTCACCACAGAACCACAGCCGACAGGGGGGCAGAGACTGAGGTGTTTATCAGGGTGTGGCGGGGCTCTGACAGCCATATTGTGTGGTGGCCACCCCAGGCCTCCCCAACCCTGGAAATGAGTCATCAGAAAGCGCACAAAGCCGTGTTCTCCTACAAGCCCCACCCTCCTTGGAGTTGGACATTCCAGCCTCTTCCAAATTCCAGCCCCTGCCCAACGTGGCCGGGTAGCAGGGGCAGGGGGGGCCGGAGCCCTGCCTGCGCCTCTCGGTGTGGGGCACCCTCACGCGACCTTGGGGGCCCAGGTCACTGCTGAGGCAGTGGTGATGTTGCTCTCACATCCTCTGTAGAGCTCTACAGACCAGGGGTTCCAGAAGGCTACCCTACGGGATTGGGAGCATCACTATTCTTATGGAGGTGAAATCCACACAGCGTAAAACCAGTCGTGTTCAAAACGTGCATTTGGCGCATTCACAGTGTGTGTGCGGCCAGACGCAGGAGCCTGTCCCTGCCCCCGGGTGACATCACCGTCCCCAGGGCAGGGGCTGTGACACGCGGGGGCAGCCAGAGCCCCACTGGGTGCCGGCTCATGATGGGCTCCCCCGCTCCACCTGCAGAGGCCCCACGACAGCAGGACCCAGGGTTCAGGAGGCACAGTCACAGGGGGGCTGGAGGAAGGGCCCCTCGAGGCCAAGACAGGAAAGGGGCCGCTGCAGGCTGGGGCCTGAGGGGCGGCGAGTCCCTGGAGAGCCCGGGACAGCGGGGGGCAGGTGGGGGCAGTGCCCGCGAGAACCTGGGCACCGGGGCACGGGGACCCCCACCCCATTCCCGTGGCTGCTGGCACGGCTCTGTCTGCTCTGTGCAGAATGATGCTATTCATTTTCCGGAGAGGAGCAGAGCTCTGGGGGGAACAGAAATGAGGATCTGGTGCTGCGGCCAGAAGTGCAGATTTCTCACGCTCCCTCAGCAGAACCCAGTCGGAACCGCACCGGCCTGACCTCCCGAAGTCCTGTGCTCTCCCTGGGAGCCGGGTGTTTATTCCTGTCTTCAGCCTCATTCGCCTCCACCCTGCGGCACGAGGCGTGCGTGGTAGTGTCTGTCGATGTGCCATCCTGGTGCTACGTTTTCTGGGAAAATCTGCGCTTCTGAATTTATTACATTCTCTGTAGATGGAGAAGCTATGCCTTTTTTAAAACGAGGGCTATGAGGATGGGAATAAATGTACGAATTATGTATATGCCAGGTGCTGTGCATTTGCTGTCTCTGCGTCCCGAAACAAGAAAGGCGGCCAGGCAGCCCCACGGCAGGGGCGCTGGGGGGCCCCAAGTTCCTTGCCGTGGGTCACACAGGAGCGGGGGTGAAACTCTGCGGCCACCAGAGCCCGAGTCTCATTTCGCCCGCGAGGAGGCTGTGGCTCGAAGGTCGTCCAGGACCGGCCCCGGGTGGGCCCGCAGCCCGGCGTGGGGTCTGGCCCGCCTCCCGGCCCCCTCCGCCCCATCTGTGTGAATTCTCGCGCGTGACCCCTAGCTAGAGCAAGGGAAAGATAATTTTTCCCTAGAGCACATGGAACGTGGTTTATGGTTGCTGCAGAGAGGGCTCTCCGAGAGACTCTAAATTACTGTGCTCTCTGGAACACGCGTGCATGAATAATAGATCCAGCCAGATGCGGGGCGCCTCGCGTGCAATTTCTCAAGGCGCCTCAAGAGCCTCTCAAGGGTGCTTGCCGAGGTCACAGCCTACTTGAGCTATTCCGGGCGGGAGAGACGGGGCTCTGCAGGTGGAGACAGAAGCACGACTGATCCGTCACCCGTGTCAGCCCCGCACTGGACCCGGCCGGGGCGCGGAAAGCGGGCGGGACCGCCAGGCGCCGGCTCTGCGCCTCCCCACGACGAGGCAGTCGCGGGGGCCTTGCAGCCTTCGTGTCTTCGGTCCGTCCAGGTTAGCAGCGCGGGTGTGTCCCCGCCACAGGGCGGGCGCGGGGTGGGACCCTGTCGTCCTACCTGCCCCTGGAGCCGGGTTCTCTCGGCCGTCACACGTGGTAGCAGCGAACCTGAGAACCGGGGGTCTGTGACCTTGACCCTGGCTGCCCTCCTGGGAAGCTGAACCTGACACTGGGTGGCCCCGAGCACGTCACTGCTGTTCCCGAGTCACCGCGTGCACACGGCCCAGACACGCGCAGCGCCTCCCAGCGCCATCCTGGGCCACACGGGGCACGAAGTAAACGACACACACACAGGCCGCGGGGGGGCGCTCAGGGCTCCAGCTCCTGGTGGGCACCGGAAGCCCGGCCCTCACACCGATTTTTGCGGACAAGACGCTGGGGGGCGTGCTCTGTCGTGACCCACGGCCGCCGGGACTCTCCTGTGGGTTCCGGTTCCGTGACGGCTGTGGACGGAGTGGGCGGGGCCTGTCTGTGCAGTGCGGTTCCCGCAGCTGTGCCGCCCGCCGAGCCCTGGGGTCACGGTGAGGGAGGGGCCGAGCCCGTCCCCGTCCCGCCGCGGAGCCCGCGCGTTTGTGACCCTGCACGCAAAGGGCTTGCAGACGTGACGCAGTCACTTCAAGGGTCCTGAAGCGGGGTGACCCTGGACCCCAGACACCTGGCGCCCGACACGACCACGGGGTCCCTCTGAGGGGAGGCGGGGGTGGCGATCCGAGGAGGCCGTGACCGGCAGGGGGAGGAGGCATGGGGGGGCGTGAGCCCAGGACAGCGGGCACAACCCACCAAGTGCTGCTCTTTTCAGCACACACTTCACACCGTGACACGCGGACGGCCCCGCAACTGCCAACGCCCGCACCCTCTTCGCACGGCAGCCCGGCCGCCTCTCCCTGGCGGGCGTCCCCCTGCGCCGGCCCCCCCCCCCGCCCAGGGCAGGCCCCCACGGCCAGCCGTGAGCACCCTGCACAGGGACGGCGGTGCCCCCCTGAGCTCCGAGGCAGCCCTGTCCCCCCCCCCGCCCGCTCGCACCCGCTCCCCCCCCCCCCCGCCCCCCGGACGCCGGCGCTCAGGGGAGCTCCGCCCAGCGTGGCTCCCAGTCTCAAGACCTGCCTCACTCGGGAGGCAGGTGCCCAGGAGGGGGGCGGGTGGGGCGGGAGCACTGAGCGGCCCCCCAGGACGTGCCGTGAGTCCAAGGGGTCATGGTGTCAGGCAGCCAGCTCCCGGTCACAGCCGGCCATCCCACCCCCGCCCTCCCCTGCCCGGTGCTGAGCTGTCCCCGGGCTTCAGTGCATGCCTGCGTCAGGACAGCTCCAGGAGCATCAGGAACAGTGGCTGCTGCTGGCATTGCCCCCGCTGAAGCCCCCAGACCGGGGTCACTGGCTGAGCGTGTTTGGGGAGCGCCAGCATCCCAGGGACGTGGAGGGGTGCGGCAGGTTGCAGGCTGGGCTCCCTCGCCTGGATCGCCAGCCGGAGGTGGGGGATGGTAATTCTCCACTGGGGACTTTAATGACACTCAGCCAAGAGGCAGGAAGGAGGAGTGACAGGAAAGCCTTCCTCACGAACGAGCATCATCACTCCTGGGAGCCCGGAGGGGTGTCGGTCACGTGTGGCATCGGGGCAGGGACTTGGTTTGTCCGGGCTCAGACGGGCTCCCAGGGGCGGCTGGGCCCGGGTCTTATGTGTCTCGGGGACCGCAGCCTCCGGCGTGGCAGTTCCGAGCACGGCTTCTGCTCCACAGGAGACGTGGGCCGCCGAGGGTGGCTGGCCGTGGCCAGGGATGCCCGTGCCCCCAGGATTTATGTAACACCCCCCGTTTTTCTTCCCGGGGACTCGCCGGGGCCTTCCCTTGGTTTGCCTGCAAAGCTCATTTTGCTGAAGTTCGTGCCCTTGCAAATCATTGCGAAGGGTGGAAAGACTGGACGGGGCTGCTAAGACCAGAATAAACTTCGAGCAGCTTTAATTCTTAGAGCAAGCCCGTGTTCCATCAGGGTTAGATCGCACACACGTGTCTCGCAGCCAAACACACGATCAGGAAAGCAGGCACCGGTCCAAGAAATTCAGGAAGATACACCAGGAAGGGTTGGTTTGCTAGAAAATCTGTTTAGAAAGAGAAAAAAACAAAAAACAAAACCTTTAATGTATTAATTCTTGAAGTAACGCCTTTAAAGCAAGGCTTAGCTGAGGAAAGTTCTGAAGTAAAGCATTTCCTGTACGGCTAAGAGGATGAATCTTACTACTGATTATATTGTATTTATCTGCATTTCAGCAATTACTTTACACGCAGTTCAAGCTCAGCCAGTAGTAATAGTCGGAAGATGTTACCTCTTAAGATTCTCTTAAATGCAGATTGTTTTATATGAGCCTAGGGAATAAGAAATTTTTGTAACAATTTCTCTTCTGCTTAAATTTGTAAGACTCGTTAGGGAGTGTCTAAAGCTTAGTGCACAATTCTAGAATGCTATGGAATGAAAGCCGCAGGACGGGATTCGGCGTGAATGCATCTGATCCCGTCTGAGGCTAACCTGTCCCCTCACACCAGTTGGCCCGTGTGGTGCCCGGCTGGCATCTGGGACCAGACCCTGCTCACTGGGGGCAGGGCTGAGTCACAGGCCTGTGGGTGGCGGTGCCCACGGTCACAGCACCGACAGCAGAGCGTCCGGGGACGGCAGCCCTGAGACAGAGCTGAGTGACGCTCACACAGAGACCTGGGGACGGTCATCCTGACCCCTTACCCTGGGCGGGGGCTCAAGGAGAGGGCGTCTCAGCGGCTTGAGACAGCAAAGTGGCCATAGACTCAAAGCCCTTGGCGGGCGGGAAGGGCTCCTGGCAAAGCTCGGCCTTGCGCTCAGTGGCCCCCAGGGACACAGGACGGGGCCCCAAGCACACGGTGGAGCGGGGCAGGCTGCGCACTGGCACAGACGTGCCCTCTGCCCGGGCATTCATCCCTACCGCTCAGCACCTCCGCTCCCGGCCGAGGGACCCCAGGAGTTCAGCCGACACCACCTGTGCCCCGTCCCTGAAGGCCTGCCCGGAGGCACCAGGTCCAGCAGGAGAAGCGGGACAAAACTTGCCCTCCCCTGCCTTTTTGTTCCGTTCAGGCCCCCAGCGACCGGGAGTCGCCCCCCTTCCCCCGCCCCCCCCCCAGCCCTGGTGGGCTAGTCCTCTCTTCTCAGCTCACCAATGAACATGCTAATCCTTCCAGAAACAGCCCCAGACACACCCAGACATAGGTGCCCCATCGCCCTGGGCGCGCCTTGGCACAGAACACCGGCCTTCACGGGGACTTGCTTTTTTAAATCGAGGTATAATTCACATGTCCTTCTGGAGGTTTTTAAGTCTAGACGGACAGAGGAGTTCGCCTTTCTTCGTGCTGAAGGGCAGGCAGGGGCGGGGGCAGCTGCTTCTCAGGGACGCGAGGGGAGCAGAGGGCCGCCGGCCTCAGCCGGGCTCCACTGCCCTTCCATGGACGCCTGCGGGAACTGCTGAAGCCCACCTCTGAGGCTAATCAAGCTTACCCTGGATTTTCGTCACTCGCAACGGTCCTGTAAATCCTCAGAGGTGCCCCTTATTCTATTTCATTAGCTGAAATCCTGACAACCATAATCTCCGCCCTGACTCGCGAGTGATCAGATTAACACAACGTCCTCGGTGCCGGAACCCTCTCCCTCCGCCTCCGTGTCTGCGGCTGTCATTCATTACTCTTTCCCTCTGACAACCTTTTCCGGGGACCCCTTTCTACTGCCATCGCGTTCGTGTCACTGCATGGTGTCCGCTTCTGTCCGATCACCTACTGCAAGTTATAATAACATCATTTGTTTGTATGATTGTTGTCTGTCTCTCCACATTTTGGGGGATAATCTCAGCTGCGTAACAGAGCGCTCAAAACAACTGGGGCTTAACAAGACGGAAGTTCATTTTCATTTTTATTGCAAATTATGTGAGTTCAGAGAGAAGCGGTCTAGGGCGGGTGTGATAGCCCCACAAACATCAGATTCCCCACAGAGGATTCCCCACACTTCAAGGAGGCTGCTGGAGCCCTGCCATCACATTCACATTCCAGCCAGCAAGAAGGAAAAAGGGACCAAGACATTTATGTCCTCTCACTGAAAACGGTGTCTTCTGGAATTTGAACACAGTCCTTCTGTGATGCCCCTTTGTAGCAAGAAAGCAGGGAAGTATAACCTTGATTTCAGACGGCCGTGGGGCCAGCTAGGAATTTGAAGTTTTACAATTAGGCAAGAAGGGGAAAAAGGATATTGGGCAAAACAAAACAAAAGCACGATCTCTGACCATCCCCACGAGGAGACAGTAAAATCTGGAAAGGAAGGCCCTGTGTCTGCTCATCTACACACACCCGGCACCAAGCAGAGTCTGCACCCACAGAAAGATGTACGTTCCTTCAATGGGCACCGCCCCAAACTGAAGCCGGATGCAGGCTGTTCAGAGGATTGGACAGTCTTACCCACTGGGCAGCAACCTCTCACAGCACAGGAGTCAGAGCGGAGACCTTGCCTGGCTGTCCCCTGTTGTGCCCTGGGGACTGCCCAGGTCAGGGCAGGGCCCCCCCCCCCGCCCCCCCCCCCCCCGGCTGGTGGTGCCTCTCCCACTGCTCCCAATCTTCTCCTTGGTGCCCCTGCTGTGGCCGGCCAGCCTGCCAGCTCCTCGGGCCCCGTGTAGCTGGGGCCCGGGGAGCCTGCCTGCTGGCACTCAGGGTGGACAGACTGAGCACGTGGCCAGACGGCACGCTTTTGCCCGTGCAGGGACACTGTTTCATGGACAGTGTTTCTGTGCAGTCGGGCAGGGCCACAGCCACGTGACAAGTGATACTTCTGCCCGTTAGCAGAAGAGGACAGCTGGGGACTCCCTTTTTATTAATCGGTCACTTTGGAAAAGAGAGGCTGCCATTTGAGTCTCTAGAAATTCAACAGGAACCCATGGGAGAACCCGAGAAGGCAGAGCCCTGACCACACTGACCACCTGACCACACTGCTGGCCTCCACAGGCCTCTGCCTGTCCCTCGATCGCCCTCCTGCTGACTTCCATGACTGTGTGTCACCTCGGTCACCCCCTGCCAATATCCATGACTCTGTCACCTCGGTCACCGTCCTGCTGGTCCCCACGGGTCTGTGTCACCTCGGTCACCCTCCTGCCCACCTCTGTGAGTCCCTGACGGCTCATTTAGCTTCCCAGGCCCTAAGTCCCCCCTTGTGACACTGTGCCTGACCTGCAATCAGCCCTTGTAACACAGACCATGCTTCTAGATCCTTCCCTGCACCACATTCCCTGTCGGAGAAAGACCAACTTCGCGGCTTCCCTTAGAGATGCTGCTGATTCAGTCCCCCGCTTTCTCCCACGGCCGCCGGCACGTGCCTGCCTGGAGCTCCCGGACCCCTGGGCTCTGGTGCTGCCGCTCTGGCCTCCTGGCCTCCAGAGCCTCCCCGCCGCACCCCCCCGCCCCCCAAGTCCTGCTGCCTTAGCACATTGCCACTAACTCGGTGGTGGAAAGGACACACTCGTCATCCCGCAGTTCTGCGAGTGAGAAGTCGGAAGGGGCCCCCAGGCTAACGCGGAGGGAGCCTGCTCCTTCCGGAGGCTCCAGGGGAGACCCTGCCTCTTGCCTCTTCCAGCTTCGGAGACGCCCGTGTGCTCGGCCCCCTCTTCCCTGCTGGTCTTCCGTGTCGCTCTGACTCTGTCCTCACACCTCGCGTGACTTCCCTCTCTCCCTCGTAGGGAGGCTGTGGCGACACGGGGCCACCGGCAGCCCACGCCACGTCCACCTGCAGATTCGCACTCAGCCCCGTGCTCAGAGCCCCCCACAGCCACACCAAGTAGCGGCGTGAGGACGCGGACACCTGTCGCTTTGTCTCCACGCAGAGTCGCCCCTCATCGGCCCCCCCGTGCCCGTCACGCTCTGCTCCCGCTCTGCGCCGGACGGCGGGACGCCTGCAGCTCACGCTCACGGCCTGCTCGGCGTTGACCTTCAGCGGGACGAGGACGAGAAATTCACCTCTGTGTCCAAGTACAAGCTGGCGCCGTGCTGGCGCAGGTAAGTCCTCCGATCCCGCCGGGACGCAGTGCCCACGCGGGTTCCTGCAGACCGTTCCAGGGCCGGCCGCGCCTCGTGTCTTCCCCGCGTCCACGGGGAACTAACAGCCGGCCGCGTTTACGGTGGTTCCGGGGTGGTTTCGCGACCCGCTTCCGTAGGGGAAACAGGGCAGCGCCCACGCTGAAAAGTGCGCCGGGGCCGGGCAGGGGCGGTGCGCCCTGAGGGAGGCTCGGGGGCCCGAGCGCCACGAGGGCAGAAAGACGCCCGGGGTGTGTGAGCAGGGCTGCGGACGCACAGAGCCCCCTGGGCCTCTCCCGGGAGGCGGGCCGCCAGCGTGAGGAGGGCGGGCGGGGCGGGGGTGTCGGTAGAGAGGAGCAGCGGGGGCGGAGTCCGGGCAGAGCGCCCTGGAAGGCCCCGAAGGGAAATCGGAGGAGACGCCCCACTCGCCTCACTCGTTCCGGTGAATCACAACCAAACGCGCGCGTTCATCATACACACACCTTGCGTTTGCGTGCGCACGGTGCAGGCACGGTGTGTGTGGTGTGTCCGTACATGCTACGTGTGCACACGTGTTTGTGTTTACGTGTGCGGTTGCTGCGTGTGCGCGTGTTTGCGTGTACGTGTGTGTTTGCCATGTGCGCACGCGTTTGTGTTTACATGTGTGTTTGCTGCATGCACACGTGTTTGTGTTTAGGTGTGTGTTTGCCGCCTGTACACGTGTTTGTGTTTACGTGTGCGGTTGCCGCGTGTTCACGTGTTTGTGTTTACGTGTGTTTGCTGTGTGTACACGTGTTTGTGTTTACATGTGTGTGTTTGCCGCGTGTACATGTGTTTGTTTACATGTGTGTTTGCTGCATGTACACGTGTTTGTGTTTACGTGTGTGTTTGCCATGTGCACACATGTTTGTGTTTACGTGTGTGTTTGCCACCTGTACACGTGTTTGTGTTTATGTGTGTTTGCTGCATGTATACGTGTTTGTTTACATGTATGTTTGCTGCGTGTACACGTGTTTGTGTTTACATGTGTGTGTGCCACCTGTACACGTGTTTGTGTTTATGTGTGTGTTTGCTGTGTGTACGCGTGTTTGTGTTTACATGTGTGTTTGCCGCGTGTATGCGTGTTTGTGTTTACGTGTGTGTTTGCTGCATGTACACGTGTTTGTCTACTTGTGTGTTTGCCGTGTGTACACGTGTTTGCATTTACGTGTGTGTTTGCCGTGGGTACACGTGTTTGTGTTTACGTGTGTGTTTGACACGTGTACGTGTGTTTGTGTTTATGTGTGTGCTGCCTGTACACGTGTTTGTTTACATCTGTGTTTGCCACGTGTACACGTATTTGTGTTTACATGTGTGTTTGCCGCGGGTACACGTGTTTGTGTTTACGTGTGTGTGTTTGCTGCATGTACACGTGTTTGCATTTACGTGTGTGTTTGCCGTGGGTACACGTGTTTGTGTTTATGTGTGTGTTTGCTGGGTGTGCACGTGTTTGTGTTTACGTGTGTGTTTGCCACCTGTACACATGTTTGTGTTTACGTGTGTGTTTGCTGCATGTACATGTGTTTGTTTACATGTGTGTTTGCCGCGGGCACACGTGTTTGTGTTTACGTGTGTGTTTGCCACCTGTACGCGTGTTTGTGTTTATGTGTGTGTGTTTGCTGCGTGTACACGTGTTTGTGTTTACGTGTGCATGTGTTTGCTGCATGTACACGTGTTTGTCTACATGTGTGTTTGCCGTATGTTCACGTGTTTGCGTTTACGTGTTTGCCGCGGGTACACGTGTTTGTGTTTACGTGTGTGTTTGCTGCGTGTACACGTATTTGTGTTTACGTGTGTGGTTGCCACGGGTACACGTGTTTGTTTACATGTGTTTGTCGCATGTATGCGTGTTTGCGTTTATGTGTGTTTTTACCACGGGTACACGTGTTTGTGTGCGCATATGTATGAGCGTGCATTGCTGTGTGTGTCATTGTGTATATGAATGTGTTTGTGTAGTGTGTGTGCGTGTGTTAAGTGTGTTTACTGCGTGTTTGCACATGCCGTGTGCACGTGGACTAGTGTGTTACGTGTGTTTTGTCTGTGCACAAACGTGTGTGTGCTGTGTGTGCACGTGTCATGTGTGTAGCGGTGCCACGTGTACATATGTATGAGTGTACGCGGTGTGTTTGTGTCACATGAGCACACACGTGTGCCGTGTGTCACACGTGATCTTGTGTGTGCGTGTGTTCGCACATAAGCACTCAGTGTCCACGTTCCCACTCGGAGGCCTAATGACCTCCGCGGTGTAAGGTCCAGGGACCGCAGGGAGTCCTTAGCGCAGATGTCCTCAGCGGCACACGCGGCCCTTGGTGGCCCAGAGCGGGGGTGCGAGGGAGGGAGCGGCCCCTCCCCGGGGATCACTCGACACGGATGCGAGTCGGCGCCCCCCGAGGAGTGCCAGGAGGCGGGCCCCGGGCAGGCGCGAGATTGGAGCCTGCAGAGCACAGAGGGGTTAAGGGTAGGCGCTCCGGCGACCGCCGGCCTCCTGCACGGCTTGCGCTGGGGCTGCCCTGCTCCACCCTGGTTTGGCCCCAACGCTCCTACGGGAGAACGGCCAGCGTCGGGGCTTTGGAGGCAGGGCCGAGCCGCCCCCCGGGGCCTGGACGGTGACTGGGGGGACGGGACAGGGAGGGCAGAGCGGGACGCCTCGTGGGAAGGAGGAGGGCGCCAGGAGTCCCGGGCTGGGCACAGGTAGGAAAGCCGTGTGTGCACCCGTGTGCTCGCACGCACCCTCCCACACACGGTCTGCAAAGACCGTTCCAGAAGCACCACTTCCTGGGACGTCAGCCTGCGAGAGTCCCGCTGGGGCCTGGCCAGGGTCGCCTGCAAGGATGTCCTAAGGGCCGGCGGGCAGCTTCCTGCTGGCCCCGTGGAGGCAGGGACGGCGTGGCCCTTCCTCTGGGCTAGGGCTTGGTGGGGGCTGGCAGGTCTGGTCTCTGGCAGGAAGCACGTTCGCGGGGGAGGAGTGACTGTGCAGTGGGTGAGCGTGGGGCCCGGCAGACTGCACTCGGCCCCACCCCTCTGCTGCCGAAGGAGCGAGGCCCCGCAGGGAAGGGAGCAGAGGCCTCGGGGACCCGCCACTCAGGTCCGCCGGGTGCCGCGTCTTTCCGGGTCCTCCCAGGAGCTCCTCCGCGCAGACGGAGTCGGGGCGCAGCTCGGGGCTCCCAGCTGGGGAGCTCGTGAGCGGTACAGCTGACCTGAGGCCCCCAGCTCCCGGGCCCGGGGCCCAGGCACCCCAGAGCCCACGACAGGCCCCCTCTGCCAGTGTGCGTGCGAATCCGGAGGGAGAGCGGGGTGCCTGTGGGATGGGACGGCCGCACTCGGGCAGGGTCTGTCCAGGGCAGAGCCGCCTCCTGATTTGGCCGGACGACACACAGCCCCCTCCTGGGGCCCTCGGGTGCGAGCCGGGGAGAGGCAGGCTGGTGCACGTGGGCCTTTCCCAGCCGCACAGGCCACCGGGGATGTGTCTGCGGCTGCGGCCCGTCTGCACCGTCTGGCCCGAGCTCCCATCGCAAACCACCCGTGAGACCATTTGACAGTCACCCCACCCCAACTAGACCACACACCGCGTGTCAGAGTGCAGCCAAGCGCCCAGTCCCTGTCCTACAAATATCGACGACATTGGTGAAGTTGGGGCCCCCGCCAAACACCGCTCGTTGCGACGATCAACAAGCCGACTTGGCGCCTGAAGGTCATTCCCGAAGCAGTGTAAGGAAAGTGCACAAAGCAGGGGAGTTCAACGACGCTTCCTCATCACTTCGATGTTGGGGGCAAGTCGGGTCGCGTATCCCAGGTCGCGACTTCCCACCTCCTGTCTGACAACGAGCATCTCCTTCGGTGCAAAACTAGAAAACCCAAAGCCACGTTTCTTGGAACAGAGGCGCCGTCGGTGGAACCTCATGCCAGGCTGCCCGGCGCCCTGCACACTTCACAGCCGCTCGCCCACCCCGCGCTCTTCTCGGTGTTGCTTGGGGCCACGGGTCCGAACGAGAGGCGTGAGGGCGCAGAGGGGGAGGAAAGCCGGCCCTCACCTCCCCGGGCACAAGGTGCTGGAGTCACGCGTGGGGCTCTCCCTCCTGCCGCCCACGCAGAATCTCCCAGTGAGGTAGACGAAGTGCACTCTGGCCCCCGCGTTCCCAGGGAGGAGCAGCGGCGCTCGGCTCTGCACAGTGTGGGGTCTCCCAGGGCGGCGCAGGTCCTCCACCTTGATGGTCCCGTGTTGCCGCCAATGTTTCCCTGCACTACTGGGTCAGGTGACAAGATGAGGTTTTGAAAACATCCAGACTTTGTCCCAGTGCGACGTGGCTATGACACAAGCCAGGGAGGACGCAGCCCGGTAGAAGTTACCTCTTTTTATTTCACGGGGGAGAAAGGATGAGACCTTTAAAATTTGCTGTTGTTTCCTTGAAACAATCACAGGGTTTGAGGTGATATCAGTAGAGGGATTAACAAGGACAATAAAGCGTATTTTGTAGGCCGAGGTGAGAAATGAAACCCGGGGCGCTGCGATGAAGGCGGAGGGTGTGGGGCCGGAATGGCTCTACACGGCAGGTAGCGAACATATGGACTCAATGAAGAGACGAGGCAAATGTAGCAAAAAATTAATTCAAGCCCCTGACTTATTCCGGGGGAGGGGAGGCGTGGCGACAGATGGTACAACATCAGAATGGGGGATTAAGATAAATTTTAAGAGGACAGGTGTGCAGGACAGAGGGCCTTTTCTGATTCTGAAGTGTTCCCCTTCCTCATTTTTCACCGCTGGTTAGGTCCCAAGGCACAGCCCCCAAAGGGCCCCCGTCCAATACACCCTTACAAACGCGTGCTGTATCTTGTCACCGCCGCGGGGACAAACTTCAATCCGACCTGAGGAAGATGTATGGCTCCCTCCCCTCTTTTCAGCAGGGACGTTCGGGTCCTAAATTCAGGGAGGAGCTTCTCACCTGGAGAGCCCTTCTAGCATAGCTGGGCTGCAGTCAAGAGTCAGAACAACGTGTCTGTGCGGTCGTAGAGAAAGGCAGGGGCGCGTCTGACCGCACACAGACGTAGTGATGCCGTAAAATATCCTGACAGTTAATGACAAAGGGCAAACAAAAAACGTGTGCTGCCTGTAACAGGCCAACCAACATCCTTAAGAAATAAATAAACCCAACGAAGAAATAAGAAACACAGGCACTGATAAAATAAACAGGCGGCTGCAAGTGTAGACGCTCAATACATATGCGAAGATTTCCCGTTTCGCTACACATATTAATCAAATTAAGATAAGCATTGTACAGTGTGTCCATAAAATGAACAGAGACGCGAAAAAATGCAAACAGGTATTTGGGAAGAAGTGAACAACATAATTCTCTCCTACGCGGAAGGTAAGAACGTAGGCTAATTTGGCCATTTTTATCAGGAGGTACGTAAATATCCATCCTTTTTTTTTTTTTTACCTAGAAACAGCGCATTGAAGAACGTGCCCTGAGTCCACAGCAAAATACGCTCAGAGATGCACGGACAGGGGGATCACTGCACAGCACTTGAGCTGTCTGCCCCGGGAGACTGGTTCCATCCATTCACTCACACAACAAATGTTTGCTGAGTGTCTATTATGTGCTGCGGGGTATTCTGTGTTCCAGAGATACAGCAGCAGACATCCCAGCAATGCCATGTCCTGCTGAGGCCCCATTTTGGCTGAGGACACAGACAAGAGGCGATTAAATACCTCATAACGTGTCTGACAGATGTGCACACCGTGAAGAAAAATGTAAAAGGAAAAATCGAGAGGGAGGGCGTGTTCTCCAGCGGAACACTCAGCAGCCACTAAGATAATGTCGTAGGGACTATTTAATAATGATGTGGAAAATACTCCAGCACATTTTAAGATATAAAAGGAGGTTATAAAGCAAAAAAAATGAAAGTGATCTGATTGCGGGAACACCCCTACAGCCACTGGTTCCATTCACCAGAAGGGGGCACACTCGCGGAAAGGCTCACACAGTCAACTCTGGGTGACAGGGTCACATAGGATTTTTCTAAGCTACCGCTTGTATTTTCCCAAATCTCTCCTGGATTGTATACTTTTCCAATGAAAGTTTCCCTCACAAACTGGGATAAAGCTCCCTTCTATGTGAGTCGTTGGTGCAAGGGGTGACGTGGTACTGCTTGGGGTGTGGGGGGGGGGAGGGGTGGAGAGGGCCAGGGTGCGGGGCTCTGGAGGGAGCCCTTGGGCACCTGCCCAGTCTGTCTGGGGTCAGCATCACTTGCAGGTGTGGGCGAGGCCCGTGTGAACCGGGAGCCTCTGGCGGTGTGGGCGCAGCTCTGTCCCTGGGCTGCGGAGGGCGGGTGGGACATGGGCCTCTGAGGTGACCACGACGTGGGGAGCCTGGGGGGGGGGGGCCGCTCCTCATGGCCCAGGGTAATTTCCAGGCTACGCACAAGTAAGACTGAAGAATGTGTTGATGGAGACAAGACTTCCTTTTATTTTATTTATTTATTTATTTTGTGTGTGTGTGGGGGGGGTGGGGAATGGAGCTTTTATTTTTATTTTTATTTTTTTTAATATAATTTATCGTCAGGGAGCCTGGGTGGCTCAGTCAGTTAAGCGTCCAACTTCGGCTCAGGTCACGATCTCACGGTTTGTGAGTTCAATCCCCACATCGGGCTCTGTGCGGACAGCTCAGAGCCTGGAGCCTGTTTTGGATTCTGTGTCTCCCTCTCTCTCTGACCCTCCCCCATTGATGGTCTGTCTCTCTCTGTCTCAAAACTAAATACCCATTAAAATATATATGTGTATATATATATATATATACATATATATATATATATATATATATAATGTATTGTCAAATTGGTTTGCATACAGCACCCAGTGCTCATCCCAACAGGTGCCCTCCTCAATGCCCATCACCCACTTTCCCCTCTCCCCCACCCCCCATCAACCCTCAGTTTGTTCTCTGTATTTAAGAGTCTCTTGTGGTTTGCCTCCCTCCCTAACTTTTTTTCCCCTTCCCCTCCCCCATGGTCTTCTGTTAAGTTTCTCAAGATCCACATATGAGTGAAAACATATGGTATCTGTACTTCTCTGCCTGACTTATTTCACTCGGCATAATACCCTCCAGTTCCATCCACGTTGCTACAAATGGCAGGATTTCATTCTTTCTCATTGCCAAGCAGTATTCCATTGTATATATAAACCACATCTTCTTTGTCCATTCGTCAGTTGATGGGCATTGAGGCTCTTTCCATAATTTGGCTACTGTTGAAAGCACTGCTCTAAACATTGGGGTACATGTGCCCCTCTGCATCAGCACTCCTGTATCCTTTGGGTGAATTCCTAGCAGTGTTATTGCTGGGCCATAGGGTAGATCTATTTTTAATTTTTTGAGGAACCTCTACGTTGTTTTCCAGAGCAGTTGCACCAGTTTGCATTCCCACCAACAGTGCAAGAAGGTTCCCGTTTCTCCATATCCTCGCCAGCATCTATAGTCTCCTGATTTGTTCACACTGGCAAAGATGAAGTCAAGCTTTCACTTTTTGCAGATGACATGATATTATACATGGAAAACCCGACAGACTCCACCAAAAGTCTGCTAGAACGGATACATGAATTCAGCAAAGTCGCAGGGTACAAAATCAATGTACAGAAATCAGTTGCATTTTTATACACCAATAATGAAGCAACAGAAGGAGAAATCAAGAAACTGATCCCATTTACAATTGCACCTAGTACCATAGAATACCTAGGAATAACCCTAACCGAAGATGTAAAAGATCTGTATGCTGAAAACTAGAGAAAGCTTATTTAGGAAATAGAAGAAGATACAAAGAAATGGAAAAACATTCCGTGCTCATGGATTGGAAGAATAAATATTGTCAAAATGTCAATACTACCCAAAGCAATCTACACATTCGATGCGATCCCAACCAAAATTGCATCGTCATTCTTGTCGAAGCTAGAACAAGCAATCCTAAAATTTGTGTGGAACCACAAAAGACCCCGAATAGCCAAAGTAATGTTGAAGAAGAAAACCAAAGCGGGAGGCATCACAATCCCAGTCTTTAGCCTCTAAGACTTGATTTTTAAGAAACGAATATGCAGTGACAGCCTGGTCACAAGAACAAAGCCTACTCCCAAAGCGAGTAGCGCTAATACTATCTTGATCATTCTGATTACGTTCACTTGTACAATCTGTTCACGTCCCCAGTCAGATTTATCTTCCAAATACCGCCGTGTTACCCGCCCTAGCCACAGGGAAGGGACCCGCAGACGGGCGGCTACCCCCAGGGACCCTGACTTGGCCGCGGCATGGCGGTGACTCCGGAGCCCTGGACGGGGGGCTCTTGGTGCTGGCTTAGCAGCGGGAACACGTGAGGAGAAACCGTGGGGTCTCCTCCAGCGTCCAGGCCCAGGGGCCGTCTCTCCTGCACGTCTGTTTCCCGTGGGATTGGACTTGGCATTTTAAATGCCGGTCACAGCCTCTCAGGGCTCAGTGTGAGGTGATGAGAAAATGGCTCGGAAGCCGGCCATCACTCTCCTCGTGTGTAGGAGGAAGCATCCAGAGAAGGCTCACCTCTCCCTCTGCAAATCCACGGACCAGGATGGCTCCAGCCTTCCCCGTGGCCCCTGCAGGCCTCGCTGCCTTGGAAAACCGCCAACCTCTGCAGCTACTTAACGCTCTGTGGGAGGTGAGTCCTGTCACCACCTTGGACACTGCGAGAAAAGACGAGAAAAGACTGGACGGTAGGCTCACAAAGCCAGGGCGGGGAATACGGTAGGAACCCTACCGGGACCTACCTGCAGAGGGTCCGCACGACCCTCTGTGGGCGGAGCCTTGACTGCCCGCATGGCCAGGCGGGGCGTCAGCCTCGCCCTGGAGCTCCAAGCTCTTCCCAGAGCCCTCCCTGCGCACCAGCCCCCAGCCTCCCTGCCCTGCCTGGGGGCCGCCTCTGACGCCTCTGGGGACTCAGTCAGCTTTTTAGTCTTGCTTGCGCACACCAGGCCTGGAGGAGATCTCTGCTGTCACGAAGCCCTCCTGGGGGTGGCTCTCAGCTCAGCGCCAGGCCTGGCTCCGCCCACGGCCCCGGGCCCCTGACCCAGAATCCTTCCACCTGGGTTCTGCTCAAAGTCAGGCCAGGGGGCGGGACTCACAACCTGCTCCCTGAGCCCCCTCTCTTCCCGTATGTGTGCGTGCCACTCTGTGCCCTTTCCAACGCGACCCGCGCCCTTGACCACACGCTCAGTTCAGGGAGCTGTCGCTCGCCCTCGAAGCTGCCCCACCGAGGAGGGAGAAAGCGTGATTCAGAGGGGTTGTTGTGTCTGCCCAACGTGCCAAGGAGGGGCCCACTCTGGCTGCATCCCGTGCGGCCGGAATCCACCGTGCACGCTGGGTCCCCACACGCTAGGGGCCCCCGCCCCCCCCCCACGGGAACGCACCTGCCCCCGCCCATCGGGGCCAGCCAGTCCCTGCCCCAGGGGCACCCCCCACCCCGCACAGCCCTGGCTCAGAACTGAGGGAGCCCTGCCTGCTCCCCGCGCGGCTGCAGCGGTCCCGGATCACAAGTCACATCCAGAGTAACAAGCACCCCAATTTCAGAGCCTGCCCTCCCACCATCTCAGGGGGAAATAATGTTGTTCTTCCTCAAAGGGGAGTCCATGGACCAGGGAGATCACAGAGCAGACAGCTCCTTGGACCACAGCCATTGTTCCCGGGATCGTCCTAGCGAACCCCGTGCCCAGCTGCGCCCCCGGTCACGCGCCCTGTCGTGCAGACACTCCGGCTGGCTCCTGCTGGTCCTCACCTGCACCAGCGCGTCATGATAGCCCTGTCCCTCTGTGCAGACTGTGGGGCGTCAGCGTCTTAAGTCTACATCAGGGAGAATGACAATAAGGGCCTGTGGGATGCTGCTGGCGCCCTTGGCGGAGTTCGGTGGCAATGGCTGGCCTGGACAACTACGTCAATTAATACGTTCAAGTTCAAATAGTCATTTCAAAATGGAAGTAACATCCTGGGAGCATATGACTTTGCAGCAAAACAAAACAAAAAAAAAGTAAAACCAAGAAAACAAGTGGAACCAAAAATAAAAGATGGCGGGAAAAATTGGTTCAGATTCGCAGAAACCGACGTCTATAAAATACCGTGGAAAGGCTGGTGGGTCCTTCATCCTGAGTCCAGAAACACACTCACGGGTGAACTGGACACACATCCAGCCACACCAGGGTCACCCCCGAGACTGCCCTGGAGCCCAGCAGTGTGGCCGGTGCCGTCCCGGGGACCACGGCCGTGTCTGGTACACAGGGGTCCCACGGGGGCCCTGCCAGGAGTGTCTGTGCAGGAACGCGGACGATGAAGAACCCACGTACGAGACCGGAGACAAGCTGGGCCGTCATTCCCACAGCCATGCGGGAGTGACCAGGTGGCTGGCCGGGCCAGCCCTGCTTTAGGGCCACAGGAAGGGACCGGTCCGGTGACAGACCGTGACATCCATGAAGGCACAGTGGCAGAGAAGCCACTGTCGTTAAATTGTCATTTGCCTATTTGCCGCGCCTGCCTGGTTTCCTGCCCGCCCCAAACTAATTCCCCTGGGAGTGGCGCACAGCCAGCCTGAAGGGTTGAGTTGTGTCCCCAAGAGATAACCCGAGAGATGATTGGATAGCTGTGTCCCCCAAGAGATAATCTGTCAAGATGTAGCACAAATCCACACACAGAAGAGGGAAGACGGCCTCACGATGACAGGGGCGGGCGCCGGGTGGTGCGGCCAAAAGCCAAGGGTGCCTGGAGGCCCAGAAGCTGGAGGTGCAGGAAGCCAGCTCAGGGCCTGTGGCCCTGCCACACTTCATCGGGGGCTCCTGTCCTCCGGACGGTGACGGAACGAACTCGTGTTGGGAGCTGCAAGTTATGCGCTGACCGGGCACGGCGGCCCTACGAAACCCGCACCACCCCGACCTCACCTTGGTCCGCTTCAAGCGTGCGCCCTGACACTCAGGCCTGAGGCCTCCCGACCTAGGGGTCAGAGTGAGACCCGTGTCACCACCGCTGCCCAGAAAACCCACCAAGGCCTCACCCAGATGCCGCCCCGGTCGCCCTCCGGACGACTCGGGAAGCCCTTCTCTACCCCTTCCCCAAGCCGCCCTCAGCCCCCCAGGACTCTGCCAGCGACGGGGAGCTCACTCCACAGGCTGGTCCGATTCCTATGCTGGCAGCTGTGAGGGCTGAAAGCTCTGGTTTACTTTGATACAACGTCTGGCTGGCCCCCCACTCCTGCACCCCCCCCCCGTGACCCCACCTGCACCGCCCCCAGCGACCCTAGCTGTCCTGACTGCAGGGTCCCAGGCGGATTCAGGGTCCAGGCCCCAGCCGTCCCTGAAGCCCTGAGCGGCCACACTGGTTGCAGGGACAGGAGTGGCTCTGTTAACGAGACCGCCCTCGCCCCCGGGGACAAGTCCTGTGTGACATAAGAGCAGCAGCAGCTTGGGAGACGACTGGTTTCCCTCCACTGGACAGCTCAGAGGACATGTGACTGCACGGCGGGGGTGGAGGGACTGTGTCAATGGCCCATCGGGGACTCTCCCTGCACACCACAACCCGTGTCCATTCTCTCCCGCCTCTAGAGCTCCTGCGGCCATACCCCCCACTGCCCCGGACCTCCAGGCCACCCTGAGCCACACCTGTGCTAACAGAGTGTGCCTGTGCGCTCCTTCCCATACTTTCCTCCCGGGGGCCCCCAAGAAGGGCAGCCCCTCCTTCTCCAAGCGGCCCCCCAGCTCCCAGAGCTCAGTCTCTGGGAGGGAAGAGAGGA
Source organism: Herpailurus yagouaroundi (assembly GCF_014898765.1). Taxonomy (NCBI): domain Eukaryota; kingdom Metazoa; phylum Chordata; class Mammalia; order Carnivora; family Felidae; genus Herpailurus; species Herpailurus yagouaroundi. The sequence goes on from NW_024412419.1 coordinate 1,733,234, forward strand.
GCAGCTGTGTGCAGGGGGGGACCTGACTGTGTTCCCGTAAGTAGAGAGTCACAGGGTCCCCTGGCTACGTCGGGCTCCTGGCCAGCCCCGGAGTGTCACCAGGAGCGCCGCTCAGAGCTGGCGCGTCCTCTGGCACCAGAATCCCCCACGCAGGCGGCCTCCCACCACGGCCGGCGGGTCGGGCGCCGGCCACGTCTCCCCGGTGTCCGTGGCACGTGGGAGACAGGAGGTGTCGGCAAAACTTCTACTTCCTCTCAGTGCAAATAGAAGAAAATGCGTCCCGCCCTCGGATCACGAAAGTATAACTCAGATCAGTAACCCGACATTTGTTGGAAAGCAAAGACACCACGTGAAAATGTCCTCTCAGTGAACGCATTCTGCGCATCTGCCCACACTTTGGGGGCGTCACGCATGGATGCCAAGTTGAGTTCCCGCCTAAAACCCGGGTTTGGGGCTTAAGGAAGGGGGACTGACTCCCCACGTCATGGGATTGTCCCCCTGCCACGCCAGGATGCAGGCCCGCTCTCCCTCCGAGCCTACTGGGGGGCCTGGCCGCGGGGGACAGGCAGGGGGAGGACGCAGCCCAGTCCCACCCCCCACTTCCTGGCCCCCCAGCACCCACATGAACCCGAGGCTGCAGGGCATGCTCAGCTGGCCTAACACACAGATTTCCAGGAGGCAGGTGTGCAAGGCAGAGGAACCTTCAGGCATGCATGTGCTCACACGCACGCACGCACATGGATACACGCACCTCGCCTCACACATGCACGTGCACATATGCACACCCCTCACACACGCACACTCACACACACACACACCACATGCTCAACACTCACACATACACGCACACAGCTCGCGGGCTCACATCTGTCCTCTGAAATGGCCACTCAGGGCAGAATTTGTGCTGACTTTCTCCTGCCCCAAAGCCCTCCCACGCCTCCTTCATTTCCCTGCATTGGATGATTTCGGGGGTTTTACCCTCTGTGTCCCCACGGGAGTGGCTGCCTTGCTCTCGGCGGTGGGGGGACCCTGTGATATCTGCTGAGTCCTGCATCAGACATGCCACGGGATGACCAGTCAGCGTGCCACAGGGCGCCCAGCATGGGTCCTGAGCTCCATCATGGACGTGTGCACGCCAGGAGCTCCCGGTTTCCACACCCGCCCATGCCTGGGGAGGTAGAGCCCCGGCCTCGCGAGCCAGCGCCCCAGCCGGCCGGCCGGCTGGCACTCAGCCCGCTGCCTTGGGGCCGTCGGTGGTGGGGGGCCTACCAACCTCACTGCTCCCGACATTTTCTGGGGGCCGTGCGTGCATCCCTCTTTCAGAGAGGTCAGTCCTCCCCGGGAAAGCCGCCAGGCCCTAGCTCGGCAGGTCCAAACCCCCCACCTTTCAGGTCCCAGACGATGAGGCCTCCTCCTGGAAGTCTCCCTGGATTCCCTCCTCTGCCTTCATTCGTAATGCTCTCTACCGTCCCCGGCCTTCCTGCAGCCGTTCGCTTGCCCCGGGCTCCTAAGCATTCGCGGCGACCCTCAGGTTAGTCCCCCCGTGGCTGGAGCCCCTCCATGGCGCCTTCCCTGCTGGGCTCCGGAGCAGGTGCATCTGGGCTGTGCTTGTCGGGAGTGTCTGCGGCCGCTCCCCGCGGGGGCTGGGTGAGTTCTGCTGTTTCTCTGGGGCCTTCGTGAGCCCCCACACAGCAGCTCCCCACAAGCAGTCACTGGACCAGTCGCACCCACTGTGGGGGGAAGTTAGGGGTGCCGGGGCGGAGCCAGGCCCCCAATGCCTGCAGGGTGAGCGCAGGAAGCTGACGCAGCCCGCCTGACACGCGGCTGGCACGCATGGAGCTCTCCCTTCCCTGCGGGTTTTGTGCTCAAAGTGCATCTCCCACATTTCTTGTTTTCCCTCGTGAATTTATCCTCCACTGGCAAAAAGATCGTGGCATATTTTAGACCAAACAAAGCCACAAGAACTTTCTATTACTTACCGAACAAGAACTGAGTTCCACATTCTCCCCAGACCCAGATGTAGAGTATGTTCATGCACAACATCGAAGCGTCTGGGTTTCGGGTGGAAAATAGCCACTCGCACGGTCATGCAGAGGTGTCCCTCCTCCCGCCGCCCCCGGAAGGCCCAGCCCCGGCCCGACCTCGGGGTCACGGCTGCCGCCCTGACCTCGGGATGTTTCGGTCCATCACCGGACCTTGGAAATAGCCGTTAAGAGTCTTAGCTGATGCTCTCCTGCTTCGGACAAGTGTGGGTATTTAATTGACCCCGGTGGAGAACTGAATGCAAAACTGTGAACTGCATTCGATTTTCCTTCTCAGGACGCAGAGGCTGCATGGAAACGTGTTCGCCTACGAAGCCCCATGCCTCTCGGCAGTGTGCTCACGGTGACCCCCCGGGGACCGCCTGGGGCGCGCGGCCGTGGTCAGGCCAGGAGATGGGGTGGAGCCTTTCCCAGCAGACCCCCTCCTGAGTGCTCTTCGGACCGGCCCTGAGGTCTGATCCCAAGCACGAGGAGGCGGGTGGACAGCCGTCAGAGCTGCACGAGGTGGTCCTGACGCAGCAGGCTCGCTGTGGCATGAAGGCCCGGGCCCCAAAGATGCCCTCCATAACTGTGGCCCGAGGCTGGGACGGTGACACCGCGGCCGGAAGCCTCAGCTCTGGGGCCCAAGGTCTTGGATTTGAAATGTCCTCACAGCTACAAGTGCAGCTCTCTGTGCCTCGGCGGCCTGTGCGTGAGCGGGAAGGTAAGAGCCTTGCACCCTCCTCGACGACATTAACTGCACACAGCCCGGGGCCTCCTGTGCCACAGAAGTCCCGGAAACAGCAGCCCCCGTCCCGGTGCACACCGGCCTGGCTGCTCGGGGCCCGATCCCAACCCAGGCAGGACCTCTGTCTTGGGCTCAGCCCGTCAGAGCAGCGGCCGGGCCCTGCCGGCCTGGTGAACCTGGCTGTGCCTGGGTCCCGGCCGCGGTCTGGGTACCACACGGTTGTTGCCGTGTGATGAACGAGAGGGCGGACGTCCAGTGAATTAAGGGAGAGTGTGGGCCCTACCTAAGTCAGACCACCGCAGGCAGCGCCCGGAACCTCAAGGCAGTTAGAAAACCATGCCTTCAGGGGCACCTGGGGGGCTCAGTCAGTTAGGTGTCTGACTCTTGATTTCGGCTCGGGTCACGATCTCACAGTTCTTGGGATCGAGCCCCACATCGGGCTGTATGCTGACCACAAAGTCTGCTTGGGATTCTCTCTCTCTCTCTCTGTCTCTCTCTCTGCCCCTCCCCTGCTTGCTGTCCAGCTGTCTCTCAAAATAAATAAAAATAAACTTTAAAACAAACACACAAGAAAACACACCAAGTCTTCAAAGGACCAAGATCCGGGTCACCTCGGATTGCTTTGTTAGCGCCTGCAGCTGCCGGGGGATGCGGACACTCGTCGTCCTCCAGGAGGGAGGCCAGTGAGCGCTGGGCGCTGTCACCGCCCCAGAAGTGAGGGAGGAGGTGTCTCCGTGCAGCTGACCGACAAGTGGCCCCAAGTGCAGGCCAGCCTCCAACTGTGACCTGAGTCCCCTCTGGGTGGTTTCTCTTCCCCGTGGGAACTGTCCTCCGGACGGACACCACGCAAGGGGAGGGGCCAGAGAAGCGACCGAGGGGCTTCGTGGGTCGCTGTCCACACTGAGGTTTTGCGTCCTTCAGGGAAGGAACACCACCGGATTTGCTCAGAGGAATCTGGATTTGCCCAAAAGAAGGTACCCTTGCCCTCACGAGGACACAGGTCTTCTTCAAGCCGCACCAGTGAGCCTAGAGAGCCGAAGGGATGGGCCACCGCTCCTTCTCCAGGGGCCTCCGTGTCAGGACCCGAGGCCACAGGTCTGCCCAGCACGGGGGGGGGGGGTCTGTTCACCAGCCACACTCTGCCCGTCCTGCCTTTTGGGGCCTCGAGTCCACGCAGCTCCCAGCCCTCAGGGCCTGGGCTGCTGTTCCCACCCGCGGATGCTGCGTACCAACCGTGACCTTCAGTAGCATCTGCTTGTGGCTCTGAGTTGATCCCAGCGATTCACACCCCTGGATAACGTGAGCACCGACCCTCACTGGGCACTGGCCGTGGGCAGCCCTCCGCCCGCTTCGCCGGTGGCCTCGTACAATATCCACAGCAAGCCTTTGAGGAGACAGCTGTTACACCTCATCCTCCTGCAGATTTAAAAATCCAAGCAAACATGTGAGAAGGAGAGAGGATGGAGAGGGGGTTTGCACGAGGCAGCGGGAAGGGCGGAGCAGAATCCCGCCGGGCGAGCAGGGTGGAGATCAGCCTCCTCCAGACCTGCCCGCTGGAAGGGGCCTCTCCACCCTGGTGAGCATCTCCCCGACCCCTCTCCGGGGCTCCCTGCCACATGGCCAGCTGCCCGGGACAGCAGGCCCTTGGCGGTCGGCCCCCTTATAAAGGGGTTTTAGGTCTGCCCCCTCTGTCCGCCACGGCCTCCTGCCGTCATTGATGCAAGGAGATGATCTGTCCCCAGTGCCGCCCCGGCCGCACCCCCAAGCACCTGTCACCTGCTGTGGTCGCTGCCCCGTCGCCACACCCGACGTCACCAGCCAACCCGAGAGCCCAGGATATTTCCTCGTGTCTGATTCGTGAGTGGTCACCACAAGACTCTGCCCTGTGTGGTTTGTGATACACAGCACAGACCAGACGAACGGGAAAACTGCAGTGTTTGTGCCGAGGTAACGCGTGCTGTGGAGACGCTGTAGAGGGGTGAGGACCAGGGGTGCACGGGCCGGCCTGAGGTGTGAGACCCGCCGGAACGGGCACTGGCGGTGTCCCCCGGGGGGAAGCCTGGGGGGGGGGCGGGGGACAGAGCTGCGGACACATCTGGGGGCGGGGCTACCCGCAGATGGCCAGGCACGTGGACGCCCCGAAGGTGGGCTGGGGCGCGAGCTCGGGGGCGGGGTCAGGGAAGAAGGCGGTCCGCAGCGTTAGGGGCTCCGGGCCACTCCAAGGGGCTGGGTGTTGACACCAAGTGCAGGCCACCTGGGGACGTGAAGCATCGATGTATCACCGACTCCTCTTTTCGAGGAGACTCCCTCTGCCGTGTGCAGCGCAGAGCACGGTGCAAGGGGTTGCGGCTGGAGGCAGCAGCGGGCCCAGCCGGCCAGGGTGGTCATGGGGTGAAGCCCGTCCCGCCGGGTTCCGTGTGACAGACAGAGAGGAGTCGGGGTCACCGCAGGGGCTGAGGCTCCAGAAGGATGAGGCGGCCCCACCGGGGAGGCGGGAAGGTCGGGAGCTCGGTTCCGGCACAAAGCCAAGGGCTCTGGGACAGGTGGTAGCATACACAGAGGGTCGGCGGGTTCGGGCTGGGCGTGAGCTGGAGGGAGGGCCTGGAGCCCCCGTCCGAGCGACACCACAACCGGGGAGATGGGGGGGGGGGGGGGCCCGGCCGGCCAAAGCGCTAGTCCCAGAGGTGAGGAGAGGCCGGTGGAGGGTGAGGAACGGGCAGGGAGGGGGGAAACCAGGGCAGCCAGCTGTCCCTAAGCTGGGAACGTGTGTGCACCAAGAGGAGAGGCCGGTGGGGGGAAGGACAAATCAGAAGTTTCCGTGGCCTGTGAGGCCCTCGGGCACCGACTGGCCCAGCCCCTTCCTTCTGGGAACGAGAACAGAATCAGAGCAGCGAGGGGACTTGGGGGTTAGCAGAGCAGAGCCCCGCTCAGACGCGGGCCTCCAGCCACTAAGTCACGGCTTTGACCTCAGCCTGCAGCCAGGCCGTCAGACTGTGCTCCCCTGGTGTGGAAGTCCCCGGTTACCAGGGTGCCTGCGGCCCGGAGGACAAACTGGCTCCCTGCTGGCTCCCGGAGGGACTGGGGACCACGTGGGACTCAAAGGTCACCACCGGCCCACGTCCACGGGGCTCTAGACCACACCTCGCTCATCCCACTTCCTTCTGCGTCCTGCTGGACGGGATGCAGCCCGCCCCGCGACTCACCAGCTGGGGGAGGACGGACTGAGGCAAACAGCTCTGCAAACTGAGGGACGCGAAGAGTTTTGCCCCTTTTCTATCCTCCGCCTGCTTTCTGTGTGTTCGCACCACGTTCTGCACGGCAGAATGCCACGGGCCCCTCGCCTCGCCCACCTTTCACTCCACTCGCTTCCCCTCCCTGGATCCCCTCACCTTGTGAACCATCGGTGTTTGGCAGGGGCCCCGGTGTGCGGCAGCTGGGTCTGAGACCATTCCTCAACCGAGAGCCCGGGACGCTGTTTTAAATAAATGTGCAGATTTGGAAAAAGGACAAATACCAAGTAAATCTTGTCTCTAATGGCCCATCAAGCATATTGCTGAAGATCAGCTCCTAGAACCCGTGAATCTCAGAACGTACAAATCACCTGCTTTTGACGGGTAACACATATACATTTTGTTTAAGAGCAAAATGTCAGGAAATTCATTTCTGGAGATGTGCGAGGAGTCACACACACCAACCCCTGCCACCTCCGTAATAAATTTGGGAATGCGAAGTGCAGACCCTGCCCTTGAATTTCTCACACCCTCATCAGCAGCCTCAGCGAGTCAAAGCCAGGGAAGGCCTGGCCGGCAAGCCCTGCGGCTTTTCTGGAAGCCGCTTGCACCTCTGGGTCCTGTCTCCCCCTCCCGGGCTCGGGCTCTGAAAACGGGGAGGGAATGCGGAATGGACAGGGGGTGCGGACGCTCCGGACGCAGAGGTGAGAAGACGGAGGCCGGCTGGGGCTTCGCTTCGCGCGGGTTGTGAACGCGGTGTGGACGCACGTGGGGACCCCCTGGGCGGGGAGAAGCGGTCCTGTAAGCACGGCTTCATGACCGCGTGTACATCAGCCGTGCCACTGCGCGCACTGAAGGGGACGGTCCCGAGAAAATGCAGGTGAATCAGTACCGTTCCGGCCCAGACTTGAACCGAAACTCACAGAGAGATACCTCCTTCTCCACTTAAAATTTTGGGAAATTTCTAATTCTTATCTTTGAGACCCTAAAATCTCTAACCACTGCCCCCGAAAGCCTTGGACTCGCGCTCCTTCTTTTTTTTTTTTTTATTATTATTTTTTTTCAATGTTTTTATTATTTTATTTTTGGGACAGAGAGAGACAGAGCATGAACGGGGGAGGGGCAGAGAGAGAGGGAGACACAGAATCGGAAACAGGCTCCAGGCTCCGAGCCGTCAGCCCAGAGCCCGACGCGGGGCTCGAACTCACGCGAGATCACGGGAGATCACGCGAGATCGTGACCTGGCTGAAGTCGGATCGCGCTCCTTCTTAGGGGAGCAGCAACGACAAGGGACCTCCGAAGACTTGTGACGGACTCCCCAGGGGGCTGGCAGAGGACGCGGCTGCCTTGGGAACACAGACCTTTCTGAGAGCTGGGGTTTGGTTTGTTCTCTCTCTCTTCCTTTGCATTTCTCCTTCCTTCAGGAGTTTCTTCGCACTCAGTCACCTAACAAACATCTGTCCCTACTACTGCCAATGACAACGGGGGCAGCGGCCGTATTTCCCGGATTCTCACACTGTGCTGGCAGTTTCTTGCAACGGAGCTCGCCAGTCTCGAAGCAGGTGTTAGGTCCCATTTTCCACCTGGGGAAACCTAGGGTCAGACTGCCAGGCGCCGGCCGGCCACCGTGGAGGTCGGAGGCTGGAACACAGCTTCTCATCCGGTGACAGGTTCCCCTTGCTGACCCGTGCGAGCACGCGAAGCCGAACGTGAGCTGGGACCGTGCCAGGGAAGCTGGTGCAGGTGGAAACCACCGTGGTGCAAGGTCAAAGCGACACAGGACGTGAGTGTCCAACGTGTGGTCGCGGACCCGCCGAGGGGCAAGACCCCTTCCGCGGGGATCAGGGGAGGCCTGAGGCGGGGGCTGGAAGTGAACGGGACGGAGCCGCAGAGCCGGGGCTTGGGGGCAGGGGCCCCCCAGAAACAGGCGAGTGTAAGGAAAGCAGCACCTGCCAACTGTACGAATTCACCCCGACAGAGTGACGGGAGTGTAAACACAGATACACACGCGAAGGAGGTTGTCAGCCAAGCCGTCTGATTGCAAGAGGAGATTCACACGAAGACGTTATGATGCAGCCCAGGGGCGCAGGGAGTGGGGGAGCTGGAGGCCACAGGAGATCCCCCGGAGCTGGAGAGTGGGACGTGGGGGTCACCGCCTCACCCGGTGAGGGGGCACGTCTGCCGGGGGGGCGCCCTGCTGCCTTCACCGTCATCCCGCACATCGGTGAGCTCAGCAAAGCGCGGGAGGGAGTCAGGCAGCCCCGGGGGAGGCCCCGGGGCCAGACCAGGTGGGCAGGGTCCCTTCCGGAAAAAGAAGGAGCCCAAGCCCTTGGGGCCTGGGGCCAGTTCTGGTCTCGGGTGCTGTTCACGTGGGAGAGCGAGCACACGGAAACCCTCCCGCCACGGGGCCCGGCACGAGCTGCGGTGGCACGTGAGGGGACAGCGTGGCACCTGGGAGGGGACTGGCCGGAAGGGGGGCCGCCCAGAGCAGAGAGAGGGACAGACCGTCCCTACGAGTCTACTCTGCACGTCCACGTGCACGTGCGTTTCTGATGATGCCGTTTGGTATGGAGTCCACGCCAGCCACGGCCGAGCGCTCGTGGCTCGTGCTGTCCTGACCACTCAAGCCCCCGGGCCTGGCCCCCCAGGACACCCGCCGGAGGAGGCCCTGCTTCCAGCTCGGGCCACAGAACTCGGGTTCTCGGGGAGCATGTGGCACAGATGCTGTCATCGCCGGGGCGGGAGTGTGGGAGGGCAGAGCCCACAGAAAGATCTCTGGGAAAATTTCTGACCTGAGGGATGAGGAAGCACCATGGGACAAGTGTCAGTAAATTAAAGCAACACAGCTGACAAGAATAAACCGTTGAGGTGAGAGGAGATTAAATTTTTTAGGAGTCAAACCCAAGAGAAACTCGAAGTCTTGAAATATATTATTACAACTTAAAACATAATCATGTGACCTAGGTGACCCCGGGTGAGCCTCAGGACTGTACATCCTAGGGATGGACACTTTGTGTCATCGGTGGACAGACATGTCCTGGGAGGCCCCTCTTCTGAGAGTGTGGAGGGACCTGTGACCTCCCCCACAATGGGGGAGAAGCTTCTGTGACCACAGCACCTGTGTGAGGCTTCTTTTTGGCAGGTGCTCTGCAGGTGACCCTGCTGCTTGCTGAATTGTGGGGAGAGTTCACGTGAGGAGCTGGGGACGGCCCCTAGGAGGTGGGGGAAAACCCTAGGATTTAGGGACAAACACTAGGAGCAGGGGACAACCACTAGGAGCTGGGGACAAACCCTAGCAGCTGGGGACAAACCCTAGGATTTGGGGACAAACCCTAGGAGCAGGGGACAACCACTAGGAGCTGGGGACAAACCCTAGCAGCTGTGTACAAACCCTAGGATGTGGGGACAAACCCTAGGAGCTGGGAACAACCACTAGGAGCTGAGGACTGCCCCTAGGAGTTCAGACCATCCCTAGGAGCTATGGATGACCTCTAGAAGTTCCATGACCTCTAGGAGCTGTGGGTGATCTCTAGTGGCCATAAATGATCTCTAAGAGCCACAGTGACCTTTAAGAGCTATGATGATGTCCAGGAGCCATGGTTGACCCCTAGGAGCCACAATGACCTCTAGGAGCTATGCATGACGTCTAACAGCTGCAAATGACCTCTAGTGGCTGTAGACAACTTCCAGGAGCCACAGACAACATCTGATCGCAGAGGATGGCTTCCAGCTGACAGCCAGAAGCTGGGTTACTGCCCCTCAGACACAAGGAAAGGGACTCTGCCAGCACGCTGAGTGGCCTTGGGAGTGGGCTCGCACACAGATGAGCTCCCAAAGGAAATGCAGCCTGGCCAGGTCTTGACTGCAGCTCTGAGACCCTGAGCAGGAGCCCCAGCTAAGAGCCATGGACGCTGTGAGACAAGAAGTGTGTGTTGTTTGAAGCCACTAACTGTGGGGTGGTTTGTTAGACAGCAGTAGTGTCTGGAGAAACAGACCCAATAGGAGGCGTGTGCGTGTGCATGTGCACGTGTGCGCGCATGTGTGCGTGCATGTGTGTGTGTGTGTGTGTGTGTGTGTGCATCCATACACAGAGGGATGATCAGGATCTGACTCCCAGATTATGGAGGCTGAGGAGTCCCAGATTTTCAGTCAGCTAGCTGGAGACCCAGGAGAGCCCGTGGCCAATCTGCATTCTCTGAACGGAAGACGTGCCCCTCCTCGAAGACGGGCCGGCCGAGAAGCGCTCCTCACCCGCCCTTGGGTCAGTGTTCTGTTCCCATCGGGCCTTCAACGGATCGGGTGAGGCCCACCCATGCCGGGAGGGCCCTGTGCTTTACTTGCCTGTAACTCAAATATCACTATCCTCCAGGTTCCTCAAAAAATTAAAAATAGATCTACCCTATGACCCAGCAATAGCACTGCTAGGAATTTACCCAAGGGACACAGGAGTGCTGATGCAGAGGGGCTCTTGCACCCCAGTGTTTATAGCAGCACTTTCACCAATAGCCAAAGTACGGAAAGAGCCTAAATGTCCATCAACTGACGAATGGATAAAGAAGATGTGGTTTATGTATACAATGGAATACTACTTGGCAATGAGAAAGAATGAAATCTGGCCATTTGCAGCAACATGGATGGAACTGGAGGGTCTTATGCTGAGTGAAATAAGTCAGGCAGAGAAAGACAGATATATGTTTTCACTCATATGTGGAACTTGAGAAACTTAACAGAAGACCATGGGGGAGGGGAAGGAAAAAAAGTTAGGTAGGGAGGCAAACCATAAGAGACTCTTAAAAACTAAGAACAAACTGAGGGTTGATGGGGGGCGGGAGGGAGGGGAGGGTGGGTGAGGGGCATTGAGGAGGGCACCTTTTGGGATGAGCACTGGGTGTTGTATGGAAACCGATTTGGCAATAAATTTCACATTAAAAACAAACAAATCTCACTCTTCTCCAGAGATGCCCTCCCAGACCCCCAGGGTACCGTCTGGGCAGGTATCTGGGCACTGCGGCCCCGTCTGGCTGACACATCACCACAGGCAGGCAGCTCGACAGCCGAGAACAGCTTTACCAAGTGTTCCTCACCCCGTCCCCTCCTCCGAGAAGCCCTCTCGTCAGCAGCCCTCACGTATAAACACCCCAGCCCCAGATCAGAGGGCTTCCGCCCCTGCCGGGTGCCCGTCCCGGCCTGGGGAGATTCTTCATCCTGCCCTTCCGTGGTGTGGAGCCCCCCCCCCAACCCCCCCACCTTTCACCCTCTCGGCCCCTCTGTGTAGACGGAGACACGAAGGAGCACAGGCCTCCCGCAGGACAGTGCTTGCGGCTGGCCCCATGGCGACCACACGCGGCACAGCCTCTCCCGGCGGGCCGCTGGGTCGGTGCCGCACTTTCTCCTGCTGCATTCACGTTCAGGTTCCGGAGCCTCCCCTCTTGGAGTGAAAAAAAGGCGAGGCGCTGTTTAGACAAAGACTTCCTCTGCGCGTGAAGCTGGTGGACGTTCTCCACGCGGTCCCTGAAGACGGTACACTGGGGTCTCGCGGGACAGGGTGTCCCCGTCGGGACAGCGCAGGGAGAATGGGGGACATCCGAGGCTGCTTCCGGATATGCCCCACCGCCGCCAGGCCGCACGCCCTCCTTCCGTTGCCCAGGCCTCGCCATAAACCAGAGACAGCACGGGTGGACCATCGGACGTCCCCCTGCCGGCGTGGAGTGGCTCCCTGGCCCATGTTCTGTCTTCGCCTCGTCTGCTCCCGCTGCCCGGGAAACACTGCGGCCTCCCCAGGGAAGCCGTCCCGCCGGCCAGGGCCACTCGCCACCTGCTTCCCGGCCACTCCCCCGCCTCGCCCCGTGACCTCCGGATCAGGCGTGAGGACGTGCTGACAGTGCCTGTGACCCCACTGTGTGGTCCACCACCGGGTGGGTCTCCTGTCTGCGTATCCCATGCAGTGATGCTGGAATCAACACGGCCGCCGGTGGACTGAGCCCGGGGGTGGGCGGTGCCCTGCGTAGGGCAGAGGCCTCACCAGGACCCCGTGTGACCAGTCTCCATAGCGTTTGGAGAAGGGAATTAATTACCTCTGAACACACTTGATGCAAAACTGATGTCACCTGATTTCCCTGGTGACACCAGCTAGGGGGGCTGGGGGGCAGGGGCCGGCCAGTCCTGCCCACGGCGACCATCCCAGGGCACACGACTTGGCATGGAGCCCTGCCAACCATTTCTGTGTTCGGGGACACGGTCTCCTGCCCGTCAGGCTCCCTGGGGTGACATCTCCAGCCTCCTGGGCTCCCGCATAATCGACGTTTCTCCTCAGGCGGGGCAGGGCGCTCAGAGGCAGGCCAGGCCGGACATGTCCCTTCTGGGCTCCAGCCCCTCCGGCCAGCGCTCGGGGAAGGGATGTCTTGCAGGCCTGGCCTCGGAGCTCCTCCGTAACCTTGCCTCGAAAGCACACTCCCGCCTGGGCTCCCGATCCGGCGATGTTGGGGGTGACCCCGGGGCTCCTCCTGTTCTGGCTGGTGCTCTAGTGGGCACGCTGTTGCACTCTCACGCCCAGCACCCGGACCCTGTGCACAGGGGCCAGACGAGGGGTGCCCACGCTGTCTCCACTGATCTCAGGAGGACCCAGAGGCACATCCCTCTCGGGCGCATGGTCCCCGCATCCCACCGTCCGCGGCCCCCGTGCCCCCTTCGGGAGCGTCCCCCCACATCTCCCTCAATCGGGGCCGGGCGGGCGGGAACCCAGGGGCGCCAAGCACGGCTGGCCGGGCTCCAGCTGGGTGGGTCGGTCTGCCCCGCACAGGCCAGGTTCATCCTGACTGCAGGCTCCCTCTCCTGCGGTCCGCCTTCTGACTCCCATTCCTCCCCCAAAGGCGCTTTCACCTTGGGCACTGCTTGCATCCGGCTCAGCTTCTCCCGCCACCATTTAGGCAAAGGCTTGAAATGCCATGGGCGGATGGCTTTGTGGTTGGTGCCAGTGGGTGCGGCCCAAGCAGCGTGCCTGGGACCCTGACGGCCTCCCAAGAGGACGCTACGGTCACGCAAAAGCCACTGCAGCAGCAGAGACGGGCGCTGACGCTTCGGAAACTGCCCAGGCGTGGGTGGCTGGCCGCCCTCCCAGGAAGGGACAGGGAATGGGCGTCGCCAGGTGCCTGTGCCGGTTTGTCCACTGTGACCGCGGGGCCGCCAGGCCCTGCCCGCACCGCGGCTCCTCCGGCCGGCAGCCCCGGGAGCCGCCAGCCCAGCACGACTCGATGACGTCTGCGGGAGAGATGCACGTAGGGCGTGCAGACCACGCACGGGCTGCCTGATCTGTGCCTCCTCGTCCCCGCCCGGGGGTCTACTGGGGGCTGCGAGGGCTTCGCACACACTCACCTTTCCTGCCTGCGCCTCCCCTTGCAAGGTCTGTTGGCGCTCCATCCTCTGACCCAGAACCGCGCTCTCCCAGCAGAGCACGGTGTGCAGGGAACCCCTTCTTGTTCTCCAGGCGAGAGGCAGGCACCGCCCTGGGACAGCGCCACGGGCTCCTGCGGCTGAGCGGCGCCCCCCCCGCCCCGGGCTCCCCTGTTCGAGCCCTGAGCACCAGCACTTGTGACTGGGACTGTATTTGCGGACGGCGTCTTTAGACGGGAGACGGAGGTTAAATGAGGTCACTAGGGTGGCCCCGATCCTATCTAGCTGGTGACCTTGTTCGAGTGGGGGTAGAACACAGGCACACGCAGAGGGACCGCATGGAAACACCGGGAAAGGACAGAGTGTGCCCGCCGGGGAGGGAGGCCACAGAGGACCCAGCCCCCCCTCCCCCTCCCGCTCCCCCTCCCCCGCAGTGCCCCAGTCCCCGACCGCCAGCCCCCAGCACGTGCCCGGCACGCTAGTGTCGTGTAAACTGCGCATCCACGGGACGTGTTCTGACGGCCCCAGGAAACCAGCTCACAGCCCGGCCAGCCCTCATCATCTCCTTCCCCAACGTGTGTGCATAAAGCGCCACTTACATTTCAGAATTGCTACATAAGTGTTCTTCTAGCCGCCGGGCCTGAGACTCCCCCCTCCTTCTATCATTCTTGTAGAAGCAGTAAAACGGCCCCAGCCTTTCTTACCGCTTTGTCCCACCTGAGCCACCCTAGAGGCAGGAACTAGCTCCCGTGAACTGGCCGGTCAAGCTGCCCCCGACGCTCCAGGACTGGAGGTAGGACCCTGAGTCAATTTCCCTGGCACGCGCTGTGTAAGGGCTCAGGCAGGCACCTCAAGGTGTCCAGGGACCCGGCTGGAGCCTGGCTTGGAGAGCAACAGGGCGTCCCTCTGCCGGGGGCCCCGAGTCAGTCCTGCCAATAACCCATGGGACACCTGGGCTGACAGGGAGGGACCGCCCCAAGAGCCAGGGAAAAGGGGCATCAAGCCCCAGCCCCTGCCGCAGCCCGTGCACGTGGGGGGCCTCAGCGCTTCCCTTTACTTCCAGGGCACAGCCGTCTGCTCAGGGCATCCCCGGGAAGGGACACAGCAAAGCCTGCAGCAGGGTGATGGGCGAAGGAGCAGGAGTGCAGCCCCCGGCCGAGAGTGGGACGGCCAGCCTGCCGGACCTCAGCCCTGACGGCCCACTGCGGGGAGCTCGTGGCCAGGGCCACCTGGGTGTGGACGGGAGCCCTCCCCAGGGGCCTCTGCCAGCCGCCCGAAAACCCCAAGACCGTGACGCCCTCCCCCGCCCCGCTGGCCCCAGCAGAGCCTCCAGGGGCCCAGGTTGCCCACCCGATCGGGGCGCCGTGAACCGCACGCGCCCTCCTCCTTCACCCGCCGCCCCATGCAGAGAAAAGCCCAGCCAGAGGCTGCCGTGGGTTAGGAATGGCATCCTGTCTGTGTCCGGGGATGTCAGTCTCTCGTTTTCTCTCAGGGAAGAAGACGCGCTCTGTCCAACCAGAGGAAGGAGGCTGCGTGGTCCTGCAGCAAGAGGGTCAGACGGACCTCCTCCCAGCCCGACCCGGAGCCGCCGAGGCCCGGCCCGGCAGAGCGTCTCCCTCCGGCACTTGAGGGTTAAGTGACGCAGCCCGTGGATGCCCGGCACAGGGGCCACGGAAGGAAGGGAGGCCACGTGGTCAGCAGCAGCCGGCGGGGGCTCAGGTGCCGGGAGCCATGCGGGACCAGCCCTCCTTGCCCTGCGGCAATCCTGACCCCCGAGGCTATGCTCCCCCCTCGGCCGAGTCCCCCTCTGGAAGCAAGCCCCTGCTGTTTGTCCCGGGTCACACCCGAGCAGGCTGCTCTCTCCGGGAGCCTGGGTGTCCTGGCTCAGCCCAGCTACAGCACCGACGGATGGAGGGAGCCCGGCCCTAAAGCCTCTCGCCTCCCAGCTGCCCACTCGAGGAGTGCGGAGGGCCGAGGCCGGGACAGGGCGCCACGAGGGACGTGCTGCCCCCACGAGCCCCAGGCCCCTGCAGGAGAACCACAGAGGCCCCACGATAAGAGCCTGAGCTCCGTCCCGGATAACGCATCGTGCGTGTGAGCGAGGCCACTTCCCCTGTAAAAAGCGGGGACAGGACTCCCAGGAAGGACGGTGCTGCAGGGGCCTCAGGGCCCCGGCAGGGCTCCAGGGCCCCCCACCCACACGACAGCAAGGGCCCCACCGGCTCAATGCCATACGTTGGGCTCCACTGTTTACAGTCTGTGTGTGAGCACCGCGGGAGCAGGTCTGTCCTGAGGCCTCCCCGGCGGGTTTTTGTTCCTGTCCTCCCGCGTCTCTCCAGGAGACAGCGGCTCCCTCTTCCCGTCTGACCCACCCCTCCTGATGTGCCTCAAGAGCCGGCATCCCCAAGGCCCCCTGGCAGGCGGGCAGGCGCGTCTCTGTGCCCGTCCTCGGCGCCCACAGCTGCTGGTTCCGGGGCGTCCTGGATTAGGTGCTCAATGAACGTTTGTGGGATGCGTTGTCCTAACAACAGCTGAGGACGACATGCTCCCTGATCTCAGAGTCCTTTCGTGTCTGACCTCAGACAGGCAGGTGCCGCGGGGCCTGCCTGGGACGCCTTCTGTCAAAGTCCTTTTCCAACGCGTGTGGGAGCGATGCCTCCCTTGACCGAGGGGTGCGTCCAGTGCCTCCAGGCTGGGACAGCAGCCCCGTTCTTGGCGGACAGACGCCGCCCACGCAGATATGTGGAGCAGAGACTCAGGAGGAGCTCAGCTCGCACGGTGAGTGATCGTCTTTATGGCTCTGAGCATCTGCTGCCTCATCTCAGAAACACCCTCGAGAAGACGGTGGGACCCTGAAGCCGTGCGATCGATGCTTAGGGCTTTGGGGATTGGACACCTGCCCGTGTTGACCTTCCTTCCCAGATATAGGTCTGTCCACTCGGGACAGTGACGCTAACCTGCTGGGCCAGAATTTCTTTCCCTACAAACCAAAACGCTGACCTTCCTCTCCCAGGCGGGACCAGGGTGGAGAGGAGAAAACGTGGAGCGCTGGACCCCAGTGTCCGTATCCCTCGGACCGTGGTGGGGAAACGGACCAATAAGGCAGCCAGTGTGGGCCGGGCACGCAGGAAAGATGCTCTAACGGCCAGACTCCCGTGATTTGATCCAGCTACCCGCTGCGTAACTGCTGTGCACAAGACGGGCTCTTTGGAGATTTTCCTGCCAAGGTCGCTGTCCTTGAGGCTTCCTCCAACTCCGCCTCCAGTTTGAAAGCAGGACTTCTTCCCCTGCCTCCCACACGTGTGTCCCCGAGGGACAGCTTATGTAAGAGAAACAGAGAGGAGATTGGGGGGGGGGAGACGGCACCGGGACTCAAACACGTGCGTGAGGCATCCTGGGAAATCCCGCTGCAGTCTGGTCAGAGCGCTGCTCCGCGGCCACGGGGACCCGCGAGGTGGCCCAGCCTGGCCTGCGGGGAGAGGCTGGAGCAGCCTTTCGCCTCCTCCCTGGCCACTCTCGGCCCCGGGGCCTTCTGGACTCCTGCACCCCCTGCTGCCAGAAAGGAGAGCCGGGCGCAGCCTCCCACCGGAGCCGGGTTTTGTCCACCTCACACTTGGCCTCTCTTCACCTGCCGAAAGCAAATGCACTTTCGTCGGCTTTGGGGGCTCCCGGGACTCCCTGTGACTCCAGAACTCCTTCCCCGTGTGGCCCCACCTGCCGCCCAGGAGGGCTCAGTGGCCGCAGAAAGTCCTCAGGGACAGGTTCTGCCGACTCTCCGCTTTGGCGGCACTCTGTGCACCGTCTTTGGTTCTCATGGCCTCCAAACATCTACACGATAGGCCTACACACATCTGCCTGCAACACCCACGCTCGGGCGGGCTGCCGGCGGAAGGAAGCTCCCCGACGCCCCGTTCGGGCATCGGCGTCGTGGCCCACGGCACAGGCTGCGGTCTCGCTGCGCTCAGTCTGTGCCTCTGATGCCCCACAGCGAGGTGCACCGGTTGAAACGCTGGTGTCGTGCTCTGCCTGGAGACTAGAACCCGCTCTCGGCCCAGAAAGGAAAACCAGCCCTCGCGTGCACCTGCTGCTAAATCCGTGCACTTTCCGGGTGGGCTGTTTGACGGCAGGACTGGCCTCCGGGCCCCTTTTGCCCTGAGGGTCGCCCTCCTGGGAACGCATCCTGAAGGGAGGTAACCGGGGGGCCTGGGGGGCGTGGGGGACGCACCACTGTCTCTGTGCCACCTTCCACGGTCACTGGCGCTTCAGGACAAAGAACATCAGACAAAACGAGAAAACACCAGAGCAGGGAAATGAACTCAACGTCTGTCTGAAAGAGGGGAAGTGGGAAGGCTGGTGGCCGCGGCCCGGGGAGCGCCCCGTCTGCCCCCGCCCCCCGGCCCAGAGACGACTCGGTGTCCCACGAGGAGCAGTCAGAACCACAGAATAGGGGGAAGAACAAAATGAAGAAGACAGCCGAGATCTGGCTCCCACCACAGCCCTTCCACCGTTCCTGCTGGGGCTTCTTCTGGGACCTGAGCGTCCTTGTCCCGCCTCAGAGACCCTGAGTCAGGGATCGCCCAGGGAACAAGCGTCACTTCCCGCAGAACTCTTGAGAAGCGTCAGGTTCTGCTCGGCCTTGTCCGAGTCTGGCACCCTGCCAACGTCCCAGTTTGCAGTGGGAGCAGAGACAGCAGTGGTGGGAGGGCCCCGGGGCGAGTGTGGGGAAGGCCGAGGTTCGGCCGGCTTCCCGGAGCCCACGGCAGACCAGACCAGGTCCTAGACGTGCCCTGCTGGGTGGACGGAGGACAGCGGAGGGACAGAGGACGTGGGGCCGCAGGGGAGCTGGGAAACAGGAGGAGCCCCTGATGTGAAAGACTCAGGGGGACAAGGAAGGCCGGCATTTGCAAGACAGGGGAGGGCCATGCCTCCGATGGCCCCACCGCAGGGGCTCTGCCCTGCCCTCCCGCCTGGTGCCCGCCCTGCAGTGTCAGCGGTCTGTGAGCCAGCCGTTCACAGCAAGTCCCCCGGTTTCGCTCGCTCTGTCCCTGGTCTCTCTCCCTCTCTGGTGTGTGCGTGTGTACACGACAGTCACAAGGACGGGAGCAAGGCACGTGTGCGCAGACAGGGAAGGCGCTGGTTGCGTGCAGCGTCTCCCTACAAGCTGGAGAAGGAGTCACTGGCCGTGTTGCCACGCCCACCCCTCCAAAGCCACTTGGGGTGTTCCGGGCTCGCACCAGACCACAGCGTCCTCCGTGTTGCAGACCCACAGGCACTCGAAGGAAATGGGCGAGCGGAGATCGGTGCTGCAGGTGTGCCTGTGTCTTCCCACGGCCCCTGTACCTGGACAGGGACGTGGCGGCGTCTGTGGCTGTGCTGTCCCCGTGTTATTCCTGGGGGAGGGGCTCCCGTGCTCATCATCGTCTGCAGATGTTCCCAGAAACAACGGAAGAAAAGCAAAGTGCAGTTCGCGGATCTCTAAGTGTTTCTGCCAAGACTTGAAGGGGCCCCTCATGCTGTGCTCGTTCAGAAGCAGCTCTTGCACACCCACTGTGCGCCGGGCTCTTGCACACCCACGTGTGCTGGGCCCTGAGAGCCCCGAGGCCACCATCTGACCTCGGGGAAGCACAGAGATGTGTGCGGCTTGCACTTTGTGCAGGCGCCTGAGGGGCGAGGGACGGCTCCCAGGCCACTCGCGTACTCGTGTCCCCCACCCCCCCGCACAAAGGAACCAGAGGCACCTGCAGGGGCACAGACTCCTGCAAGGACAGCGGGCACGATTAGGTAAATTCTAACCAAACTCACCACAGCAGAGTCAGGCGTGGAACTGACTGGATTGCGGGCTCGCGGTGGGCTAACTCTGCCTGGGGGTCAGGGGGTCTCACCGAGGGGAGCAATGGCAGGGTCTCCATGACTAATAGGACCTCGAAGCCAGGGGGCCTCCACACACAGATACTGGGCCCGGCACGCCCGGGAGATAAGGTCATGAGTGCAGAGCTCCCTTGGGCCCCTGGGGGGACAGGAGGCAGGAAGGTGGGCTGGCCCGGATCCTGGAGGGCTGGCATTCCCCGTGGGGCCGCGGGGACACCCAAGAGGATGACTTAGGGCCCCACCGCGCTCCTCGAGGAGGCCGACGAAGGCTGCAGTGTGCGTGGCACGCACTCGAGAGCAGGGGGAGGGACCTGGCCCTGCCCCGTGCAGCGCAGGCACCCACATCTGGAGCGAGAGCCCCTTCCCTTCCCGGACTCAGTGCTGCCGGCTGGCAGGGCGGCGGGGAGGCACCGGGGATGGGGCGCCCCACAGACGGCTCCCCGCTCCTCCCGCCCCGGGCTTGCTGGCCTCTCCTTTCTTCCCCCAGCCCTGCCCTGCCTGGTGGCCCTGCCCTCAGCCCCGCACCCCGGGGAGGCTCCAACAGGAGCCGCAGGGACGCCCCTGCTCGGTGTTCGGGAGGACACGGTCAAAACACGTGCCCTGGAGACAGCACGCCTCTCTTGTCTTTTCCTTTTCTCTCCTTTTACTGTTATGTTTTTAGTTCTCTCTTCCAAGGCTGGGGGCCGAGTTAGTAAGATAATAGCGGAACATCCGAGGGCAGGAAGGACGCTGACTGCCAGCAAGAGGAGACACCCACCGGCCCCAACTGCCTCTGCTCGTCCGGTTGTAACGGGTTCCTGGGGTGTGGGCGCGGGACCGGGAAGCGGCTGGCAGGAGAGAGGGCCACGGGCGGCGAGCCTGGCTGATGGGACACTGCTTCACCGCCCCATCTCCATGTACACAGGGGCCCTCACACGCGCGGGAGGAGCCCATCTGATCTTTCTGCCGGACAGTCCCAGGGCCTTGGAGGTGGGGGGCTCCCGTGCACCTGCAGGAACACGCCCGCAGGCCACACGGAGTCAGCCGCCCGGCTCCTCGGAGGACCTGACCAGAAAGAGCTGACAGGCCTCCCCGCGGAGGGCCCCGGAGGAGGGCGGCTGCCTCCCCCGCTCCTCCTGAGTTCCATTTGCTTCCGCCTTAGAGCTCCTCTCCTGCTGCCCTTAGAAATGCAAAAAGGGCGATTAATAATTAATAGGACAAGAGCCTCTCCTCTGCATTATTAAATGCCCAAATGCTAGGACAGGCCAGCCCGGTAGCTGCAGACGTGGGACCCCGCAGCTGCACTTAGAGGCGTCTGCTGTCTCTAATCTTTCCTCCCTGGAAATAAGGGCCCACCGAAGGGTGGTGCTCTCCCGGGACAGCCAGGGCGGCCGTGCCCGGGCACAGCCGAGGGGCCCTGGCCGTGTCGGGGAGCCTCGGCCATCTGCTGGCCAGGGGCGCGCCTGGAGGGCTTGTGGACACCCGCACCGCCTTCCGGCCGCTGGACCCACACCTCACGGCCGGTGAGACGTGCAGCAGGGAGGGGTATCGCTGGCTCCCCATGTGACGCACGGCTGCACCGAGGCCCAGCCGAGTTTCCCAAAAGGACACTGGTTTACCCCAAAAGGACACTGCTGTTAAGGTGGCTCCTCAGGTCCAAGATGCACGTTTTCTTTTTCACAGGTGCACGTGGCCGGCACACGGAATGTTTCTGATGCCGTCTTTTTGGAGGAACATTAAGCATCTCAGGACCGATGGAGGTAACTAGAAGTCGCTCTGGGATTACAGCCCCCCCCCCCAGGCCCCGTTTTCCTTATCCCGGAGCCACATTTACTGAGAAATGGGGAGACGAGAAAACGTCAGCCCAGGCGAGCCCTCCCTCCCTTTCCTCCGCCCTCGGGCAGCCTGCTTTTCTCCAAGGAGGCAGCGAGCCGGTGGCGGGTGTGAACTCCGGAGCCGGTCGACATCGGGCCGGACCCCGACTTCCCGCCACCTGCCGCGTGGCCGTGGGCGCCCCGGACGACTGAGTCTGCACCTGAACCTCCCCTGGGCGGCTGCGGAAGCACAGGTCCTCCTCTGGCATGTTCTCCGCGCGGCGGGGGCGGTTCTGGGGGGCCGTCTGCCCCGGCTGTGAGCTCCCCGAAGGCAGGGACCCGCGTCGCCCACACCTACCTCCCTCGCCCAGCCCGGAGACGCTAATGGCACCCCCTGCCGGGCCACTAGCAGGAGAGAAGCTCCTGTTCACGCTCTTTCTTTCGAGTCGCCTCTAACCGTCCCGCGAGAGGCGGGGCTGCCGCCAGCCTTCCAGGACACTCAGGCGTCGTGCGGCCAAGCCTGGCGTCAGGACGCAGCCGCGGCACCGGCCGGAGGGGTCCCCGTGCTGCCAGCTGACTCCGCTGCCCGCTGCCGTGACCGTCCGGACTTGTCCGCCCGCCGCAGACGCCCCGTCCCCCCGCCCCCCAGAAGGAGCGTTCACAGCCAGGCGGGCCCTGGGCGTGTGGCGCGTGCGGACTTCAACCCCACACCCCGGGTCCCCTCTCTGCGCACGGCGGGCCCGGAAGCTTCCCCACCGATGCCGTCGGGGAGGGGGCCCTCGGCCCGCGGTCAGGGCCCAGCCACAGCCAGCCCTGCCCCGACGCATGTCTCCCGTGCTCACCCTCAGTGCAGAGGGCGGGTGACGACAGCCACGTCACGGGGCTGCTGAGAAAGTGCGATGAGAGGGCGCTTGGGGGAGGCGCCCCTGCTCTCTCGCCGTCTGTGTCCCGGGGCCCCAGCCTTCGAGAACGATGCCGTCCACCAGCCGCGGGGACCCGGGCGGCTGGCCTCCCCGGCTGGGCCTCAACCCAGCACGTCAGCCTCCATCCATACTGGCGGCTAACGTGGCTCCTACTGGCTCTTCCCAGAGGTTTCTCAGCCTGAGGTGGGATCAATCCCAAGACACTCCGAACGATGCGGTCAAGGCCGGAAGCAGAGAAACACAGCGGCCGTGCAGAAATAATTAGGTGGAAAAAAATCCCCAAATCTGCTCCTCTCTGAGAAGTGCAACTGTCTCTCTCTCTCTCTCTCTCTCTCTCTCTCTCACACACACACACACACACACACAACTACCGAACCCTGCACG
Source organism: Herpailurus yagouaroundi (assembly GCF_014898765.1). Classification (NCBI taxonomy): domain Eukaryota; kingdom Metazoa; phylum Chordata; class Mammalia; order Carnivora; family Felidae; genus Herpailurus; species Herpailurus yagouaroundi. The sequence continues at coordinate 1,755,590 of NW_024412419.1, forward strand.
TAGGAGAATCCGGGGAGCTGTGTCCAGGCAGGCGGGGGCAAGCTGCCTTGACCACCCGGACGGCCATCCCTCCCTCCCTCCCTCCCCAGGCTCTCCCTTCTTCTGTGCATGTAACCCTATCCAGGGAGCAAAACTGAACCCAGGTACCCTATATGGAAGTGAAACAACATGTGTTTTGAGTAACTCCCATGCGTTGGGCTCTGCTCTGGGCACCTGGAGAGCTGGGTCCAACGTCCCCACCCTGCAGGTCAGGGGGCTGGAGGACGGAGAGGTCACAGGACTGGCTGAGGCTGCGCACTGCTAGGTAGGGACCAACCCCAGCCTCGGTGGCTCCACGGGCTGGGCCCTTGTCAGCACACTGAGCGCCCGGCCCCGTCGGGACACCAACCCTGAGCGTGCTGGCCTCTCGGCTCCCCCCCCCCACCCCCGAGCGTCTGTGACTCCCAACGTCAGGAGTGGAAGGCGGGTGGACACCACCTAGGACGTCCTCGTGTGACGCCGGAGCCGCGTGGGTCCTGGAGACCGGGGAGGTGGGGAGAAGGCGCCGAGGCCCTTGGGAGGCCCTAGGGGTCCAGACAGACCTCCACGCTGGGGAAGCCACCCACCCCGTCACTCCCGTGCACCACCCTGTTTGCCCTGAAATCGGGGCGGCCCCCCCGCACCCCCGGCACACAATGCGGGTCTTCGTGCGGGAAACACGCCCCCTCCCTGGCTGCGCACAGTCTCGTCTGAGCAGCAGATCCCAGGCGTCTGCAGACAGGCGAGGTGACAGCAGCGAGAGCCCCGAGGCAGGAGCGGGAAGAAGGGGAGGGGCCCCGCGAGGAGCCACGCCTAGGAGAATCCGGAGCATCCGGAGCCTTCGGTACTTTTCAGGTCCGTCCCTCCAGCCTTTATGCAGCTGCTTGGTGCCTCCCTCAGCAGGTGCGGGGGGCACAGCGCCCACTCGTGCTTCTTGGTCTAAGGGAGTCAACTGGGTACAGCGACGCCTAGAAGATGCCGCGGCTGCTGAATAACTGGGGCAAAATGCTCTGAGCGCTGGAAGGAGGAAGGAGGCAGACACACCCGTGTGTGACTGTCAGCCCCACGGTGGCCTCAGCACCCGGTGACGGGCAAGTCAGGCGCCTGCTTCCAGGACCACACGTGCTCTCTCGTGAGGAGACAGAGCACATGGCCCTTTAGACACCACGGGCTGGCGGTGCCATGGTGGTCTCGCAGGGCCTGGGGGCGGGGGTGGGAGTGGGGAAGTGAGTTCAGCAGGTGGGCAGGGAGGGCCAGAGCGCCTCGGGGTTCCGTCCACGGGGGTGGGGCGTCTGTCTCTGCCATAGTCTCTGAGTTCCTCAAGCGTGCGTTTTGGGCAAAGGTGGGCAGCCATCTGGGGGAATCCCTGCGGGGGAATTTTGAGAGGAAAAGACAGGAGGATGTAGCTCAGGGCCTGAACTCAGACAAGAGGATGCCGTCGGGGGGTGCCTTGCTGTGTGCTGTCACGAGGACCGTCCTGTGTCCTGTGTCCCAGACACGGGTCGTTTGAGGAGCCCTTAGTGAGAGGATCCCATCCAGAGGCACAGGCGGAGTGGGAGAGTCAAGTGCCCGGGCTAGTGGGGGTGGGGACCTGAACTGTCACCAGAGCAGACGGGCGGGGCTGCAAATTCAGCAAAGGACCCCGCAGTCCACGTCTGAGTCCTCGGAGCTTGTGAGTTTGGTACCTTGGGGGCAACAGGGACTTTGCAGATGTGATCGGGTCAGGGATGGTGACACGAAAGGAGGTCCAGGATCCCCTGGGGCCCGGCCACAACCACAAGGTCCTTGGAGGAGACGGGCAGCAGATCTGAGTGAAAAGAGGAGGTGTGAGGTGGGAGCAGAGGGGACAGGCCAAGAGGGCGGGACGGAGACCTGAAGGCCCTGCTGGCTTCGAAGGGAGGGAAGGCCCACAAGCCAAGGAGCGCAGGCGGCCGCCCGAAGCTGGAAAAGGCCAGGCAAGCCCCCTCACCCCGAGGAAGCCAGCCCGGCCCTCGGCGCCCAGGACCGCGGCCTCCAGATGTGGAGGGCCAGTGCGCGGCGCGGCAGCGGCGGGAAGCACGGCAGCAGGGATACCAGAGTCACATGCGACACGCGCCCCTCTCCTGCTGTGAGCCCACCCGTGCTACCCGCGGGCAGCAGAGACAGCAGCCGGAGGGCAAGGGGTGCGGGGACCCGGTGCAGAGCGGGGCGGGCGGGGCAGGGGGGCGGCCGGAAGCCAGCCAGTTCGGGAGGACGCCAGCGGGCAGAGAGAAGGAAGAGCACGTCTGTGACTGGGGACAGCGGTCTGGGGGCCGCGCCTGGCCCCAGCTGTGCTGCTCCATGAAGGTTGGGATAAAACAGAGCCTTTCCCCAGCAGTGGGGCGGCCGTGCGCCGTCCCCAGTGTGCGCTCACACCACAGGGGCTGCGCGGGACCCAGGGCTTCCAGGATTCCCAGAGTGGGTACCTCTGGCCTCCCGCGTCCCGTCTGCTGCCTTTGTCCCTGTGGGAGCGGGAGGGACCAGAACTTCCCTTCATTTTCCACCATCACGACACGTCTGAGGCCATCCCGGGAACCGATGGGTGTTCCTTACAAAGCCATCAGCTGTCACACTTGAGAGCTGAGGGTGTGCAAGGGCGTGTCTGCACATGGCAGAGCCAACCGCGCACTCTGCACCCGCCGCGGAGAGGGCTGCGGAGCACGGGACAGATGCCTCGGCAACACCTGCATCCCGGGGAGGTGAGAGCACCCACCGTCATCACCGGGAGCAGCGGCTCCTGAGGGCGGGAAGGATGAAGGGCTTTCTCCAGCCACAGTTCCCAGGACAGCAGAGCGCCCACACCCCAGGCTCACCGGTCCTGGCGTGACCCGCGGCCCCGCTCCGAGTCTCCCTCAGCACGCCGTGCGTGGCACACCTTCCCCGTGAGACAGCAGAGAAATCCACGGCGGCGGGCGACGAGACTCCTCGAGTCTGTGGTGCTACAAAGATGGATAAAGAGTAAATGGGAAATCTCATGCACACACACACACCCATGTGCTAGAGCGTGCACACACAAGTGCACACACGTGTGCAATGCACACACCCAGACTCACGTGTGTGTGCACATACACACATGCACACACACATGCACGTGCACACACCTGCACACACACCCATGTGCTAGAGCGTGCACGCACCTCTGCACACACATAAACACACCCATGTGCTAGACCGTGCATGCACCTCTGCACACAAACACACCCATGTGCTAGAGCGTGTACGCACATCTGCATACACATACCCATACCCATGTGCTAGAGCATGCACACACGTGCACACATGTGTGCACATGCACACACCCGGACTCACGTGTGTGTGCACATACACACATGCACACACACATGCATGTGCGCACACCTGCACACACACCCACCTGCTAGAGCGTGCATGCACCTCTGCACACACATAAACACACCCATGTGCTAGAGTGCGCATGCACATCTGCACACACATACACATACCTATGTGCTAGAGCATGCACACACATGTGCACACACCTGCACACATGTGTGTGCACAGGCACACGCAGGCTCACGTGTGTGCGCACATGCACACATGCACACACATGCATGTGCACTCACCTGCACACACACACACGTGCTAGAGCGTGCACGCACCTCTGCACACACATAAACACACCCATGTGCTAGAGCGTGCACGCACATCTGCACACACCTGCACACACGCGTGTGTGCACGTGCACAACCCGCACCCAGACTCACATGCGTGTGCGCACATACACACATGCACGCGCGCACACCTGCGCCCACCCGCACACGTGCACGCACAGCCCTGGACAGTGTTTCCTTCCATGTCGGCAGCCTCCTCCCACGCCTTCTGCTGCAGGCATCCCTATCAATTACTTATGTTCACAGATGTGATCTCGGTAAACTCACCCTCTATCTGTCATGCGGAGAGAATGGTTAAGTGACCCCAGGCAGCTTGGCAGGACACCGGGAGATGTTTTTAGAACAACCTCATTTGCATCGAGCAGAATGCGTCCCTAGTCAGTGCAGAAAATGAAAGTCTGCCTCTCCCTCCTTCTGTTTCCCCTATTCAGACATCTGACCAGGCACCTTCTTTTATCAAAAAGGAATAGAACTACATCAGCAAACTCTCTCTCTCTCTCTCTCTCTCTCTCTCTCCCCCAAAGATTCTTCGACTGCGTAATTGAAACCAAGGGAACAAAAATGCACAAAAGCAAGTGGCACAGATGTTTTCATCACAGGTACCTCAAATAACTCCAAAGGGCCCTAACTGGGTAGCGTCTGTGAATATATTTCATGCCTGGCTCGCTGAGAATTCGCATTGGAAGTCACTGCTGCGAACGCAGGGGGCTGGATGGGTTTCAATCCAGTACAGAAACCAGCCACTTGTGTTGCTGGCTGTCAGCCGCGGTCACATCACCGCAGATCTGCTTTGCAAGACCAGCAGAAGCCGGCGTGTCATTTTTGACACAACTGCTTGTCCCTTTTCACTGCTCAGCTGACAGCACTCCCGGAGCCCGCCTGTTGCTGCGTGTTGAACAGACCCAGGTGCCCAGGCTCGAAGCTCTGGGGCTTCCCTGGAAGATGTCAGCTCCGCTCTGTGTCTCCAACGGAAGGGCTGCCGGACCAATCGATTTGCCTGCCAGCCACAGCAGGCGCCCAGGGGAGGGACTGCCGGGAACATCCCCGGCATCTTTCACAGGACAGTCACACTGTTTCTGGGAAGAAAGGAGGTCATCAGGAGGCCTGGCCTTGCCGGCGCTGAGATGATGTCTCACGGAGGACGCCTCTCGTCCCCCCTCACCCCTGGAAGGGCAGGTGCGCCGGGACCTGAACGGGGGTTGCTATGGAGGTTACTCTTGGCAGCCCCGTTTTTCACCCCTGCCACACAGTTTCAGATGCTAATTTAGGCACCATTTTTTTTTCATCACGTGAAGAAAATACCAGCGTGGAGGGAGGGGAAATATTCACAGATAAGTCCATCATCGTCTCTTCTCTTTCTGGAAGGCTCCACAATCAGAGGAGGAAGTCCCCTCATCTTTTTAGAATGGGCTCTGGACAAAATTCTGGGCCAAGAGGTCGATGGAGCGTCTACAATGCACTCAGTACTTTGGAGACAGGGGTGAATGAAGCCCGATTCCAGCCCGGGGGTGCCGCTCCTACGGGGATGAGCCCACGGGCTGTCTGTGTACGAAGTACCTGCCTGAGTGCGTGCACACGTGCGTACACAACCAACCGCGTGCACGTGAAAATGCACACATGATGCTCACGCGGTCTTTGGAATCCGATCAGGGACCAAGTCCACCGCTGACGCGCTATGTGGCCTCAGGCACATCATGCAGTGACGACAAGGACCCGCCACCCGGTTGCTCTGGTGGCAGAGCGGGCTCACATGCAGGTCTGAGCCCGGGTCTCCCTTGGCCCCCCAGCATCGTGACCTCCCCGCCTGCTGTCAGCCCTCGAGGCCACTTCATGAGCTGCGTGGACAGCTCTCTTGTTCTCTGTCTGCTCCTTGGGTTGGACTGTGCAGAGCCCTGCAAGGAGATACAATGACAGAGGGGTGTAAGTGGGGGAGGATTTGTCCCCTGCCCCTGGCCGGATGTCCCCTGGTAACCACCTGCCTTGACTAGCTGGTGGTCAGTAAAGCACAATCCCTTCCACCCCATGCACACATTCCTAAATGCACAGTCAACTAAGTGTCCCTTAACGTGTCTTCGTTTCTATCATGCATCTGTTGTGGGCCCTGAGGGTCGCCGGCAGGGAGCTGGGCGGCTGGGGTCAGGGGACACTCGACGGACTGGGGGTTTTGGGCAAGGCCCCGCCCCCCCCCCCCCCAGCACCTCCGCGCCATCGGGAGCGCAGTGAGGGGCGCACTGGCCATCAGCGGAGGGGCAGCTTGGTACCGCGTGGATGCCCCGGCGGACCTGTGAGCGCCTCGCCTTCTCCACCGGGCCTCGCCTCAGAAGCCCCGCCTCTCTGCCTGGTCTCCCCGTTTCCTCCCAAGCCACGCCCTCATGCTTTCACTTGGCTTGTGCAGTGGCCACGATAGGCGCCTGCACGGTGGGTGCCTCCAGGCCCCGTCCTGCTCTTACCGCGCCCCGCCTGCCCCACGGCTCAAGCCCCCCCCCCCGGACGGGCTGCTCTCCCTTAACGGGTCTGGGCAGCTCCCCTCACTGAGGCACCGAGACCTCCTCCTCCTCCTCAGTGTCCAGGGGGTGGGGGTGGGAAGCAGGGGCCCGGGCTGGCAGAGGCCCTGCCCTCTGCGTGTGTCGGGGAGACCCCTGGCACCCTCCACCTCCACAGGGGGCCTCACTTGCGAAGCCGCCGTTTCAAATCCGACGCGAAGCATGGAAAACGGGATTTGCTGTGGATTTCCTCTCTTGGCTGGAAGCAACTGTAAGTGTCCCCAGAGTCGTGCTGGAGAAAGTTAAATAGCATGTGGGAGCAAGAAGGGATACTCTTGGGGGGTGACTCCCGGCCTGCCATCGCAGCGCCTCAAGTAAGTCCTGGCAGGGGCCCTAGGGCAGAGGGCCTGGGGGGCGCTGTCGCACCGCCGGAGCGCCCGGCTCCCATCCAGACCCCCACCCTTTCATCCACACGTCGGGGGCTCATCCAAGGAGATGGCCCTCCCAGCCACGGCTTCCTTCCTCCTTGGCAGAGGTGGGGAGAAGAGTCCTCATCAACCCAAGATCAGAAAGAGAAGTGTCATGTTGCCTGTTGGGATTCCCCTCGGGAGCGTGGGTCAGACTTTGAGGGAGATACGGCAGAAGGGCATCCCCACTTTCAACGGGACCCCGATACCTTCCCGTGCACCCAGCTGTCCACACAGCCGTGCAACTTTCGCAAGCTCCTTGGGGACAGGGAAGGTTGTGTTTGTGACAGAAGGGGGCCTTGCGGTGCGAGTCAGCTCCTGGGTCTTCAGACTTGTCCTCTCGATCTGCCCTTCACGGACCTCCTAAAAGCGCTGTCTGGTCTCTCTTGTACAAACAACACCCGTCAACACAAGGCTGTCGTTCGTAGCAACCGTCCTCTATCCCTTTCTGGTTTAAGCTGAGCTTCTGAGCCCAGCCTTCCATTCCATCCAAACACGGAGGAGGTCACCCCTGGCCCCATGGACGCCAAATCCACTAGACCGCGGGCCCTTCCTGATGCGGTGGCTGTTGGGATTCTGTCTCCGAGTCTGCGTTCCCAGGCCTCCACGTGTGAGGGGCGGACGGGACCCAGTAGTGTTTGCAGCTTCCCCCCTCCCGGGCTTCCGAAGCGGATTCTGTGACCTCACCTCCCTCCTGTCGGCAGACGGTCTAGGTCAGTCCCCGAAATAGTGGGTAACCCCTGCAGGGCGGGCACGGGGGTGTGACTGGCCCACGAGGGGTTCGCCGACGAAGCTTTGGGATCTGGAGGGATCGGGCAAGACGGGGATGGAAATGCTGCCAGGTGCGTGGTGGGTCGGAAGTGGGCACTGTTTGCACCTCTCTGGAAAACCCGAACGCAGGACTGGAGTAATTTTGCACACATGCACTTGACGTCTCTTGGGGTGTGGATAGCGGGCCCCTGGTTTGCAGGAGACACACAGACAAGCATTCCCCGCGGAGTCTCCTCCTTCCCTTCCCTTCATCCTGGGCACCCACAGCAGGCCTGCTGCCCGGCTGTTCACAGCCCCTGATGCCCCTCCCCACACCCCCCACCTTTCCTCTTGGGTCTAACCCTGCCACCTCCACGCCGGCCACCCTGCGTGGCTACCTCTGGCCCGGGACAGGGCCCCCAGGTGCACACCTTTCCCCCCCCCCCCACACCACTCCCTGCTCTTTGCCCCTCACTCATGCTTTGCTCTCCAGATTTTTGACTTGGGGTTGCGTCTGCCCCTGTGATGGGGCAGACACATGGGCGTCGTTCCGTGCTGGGCCCCGTCTGTCCAGTCATCGAGTGCTGAGGACAGGACTTCCTGTCCCTCCTCCAGATGTGTGCGGCCCACTCCTCCTGCCCCTGTAGTCGCTTGAGTTGACGTATCTTTTGTTTTCCTTTGACAATCCACATTTATGACTATTGTTCTGTCATAATTATTAGCAGTGCCCTTTCCAGGAGCACATCCATGCGTGTCCTTGTTTGGAAACAAAATAGGAAGTGACCAGAAAATAACACCCTGAAGAGTGTCTCTGCCTCCAGCCCTTCCCTTCCAAGCAATCCTACACGTGCCTCGAGTGTGAGCTGTTCGAACGGCGGTTAAGCTCCCTGGTTACAAACCCCAGGCTTGTGAATCCCCGTTTACAGCACACCGGGCCTCACTTCTGTACGTCCCCAGCGTGGCGTGGCAAGGTGGGGCTGGCCCGCACCGAATGACCGCACACGGGTTCACTCAAGTTCGCCACCACTGACACCAGCACCAGAACCCCACCGGGATGTCCCTTCCAGGTGGCTGTCCGGCCGCTGACCAAACACTGACGGGAAACGCAGATTTCAACACACACATTGCGTCATTTGTTCGCCCGTGAACTCTGTGGCCAAAGAGCAGTGACGTTCCGGCAGTGGGTGTGCTTGGTATCTGAGGGACGTGGGGTTGAAAGGCGAGATCCCTGCTCTCGAGGCACTCAGAATCTAATGGGAAAGTAAAGGCTGTAATGCAGAATTAGTGCAATTAGTGCAATGACCACCTCGACAGCAAGATGGTCTGAGGGAGGAGAGGCAGCTAGGGAGGCTTGGTGAGGAGCAAACGTTTCCCTGAGCCTCTCCACAATGAGCAGGAGGCCAGGTTTCCACGTGTCCCCAAGGAGCGAGAATTAAACCGTGTCCCTGCCTTGGCGCACACGCACACACACGCACGTGCATACGCTCACACGCACGCACACTCATACACACCCTTGCACGTGCACGCTCATGTGCACACTCACTGGCGCGTGTGCACACATTCATGTGCATATGTAAACATACATGCATCCATACACATGCACACATGCCCGTGTGCGCACACACTCGTGTGCACATACATTCATGTGCACACACATGCACACACACGCACACTCATACACACCCTTGCACATGCACACTCATGTGCACACTCACTGGCACGTGTGCACACATTCATGTGCGTATGTAAACATACACGCATCCATACACATGCACACATGCCCATGTGCACACACTCGTGTGCACATACATGTGCACACACATGCACATACATTCATGTGCACACACACCCACACACATGTATACTCACATCCATATGCACACATGCATGTACATGTACACATGCATACTTACATGCATGCACATACGCACACATGGCCCACATGTACCTATACACATATGTGCTTATACGTGCACATACATATACATACATGTGCTTACACTCACGCAGCCACACCCACATGTATCTGTATACACACATGCTTATACACACATGTACAGACACACATAACCTTACACATGCATCCACTCCTCCCAGGGGTGCTCCTCACCCTCATTTCCAAGGTCATTTGGCTCAGATGACGTCATTAGAGCTGCTTCCTCTGACAGGTCAATGTGACATCGAATCGCACACACCTCCCGGCACTTCTAAACCCGGTCCCCACTCAACCTTCTCTTTTTATTTCCCCAGAAAGTACCTTCTAATGCCCTACAGTAGCCCCCTTACCCACAGCTTCACTCTCCATGGTGTCACTTTCCGCAGTTCTGGTACCTGTGGCCGACCCTGGTCCTCCTTCTGACGTGTTGTCAGAAGGTGAAAAAGAGGGGCTCCTGGGGGGCTCAGTGGGTTGAGCGTCTGACTTTGACTCAGGTCGTGATCTCGTGGTTTGTGAGTTCGAGCCCTGCATCGGGCTCTGTGCTGACAGCTCGGAGCCTGGAGCCTGGAGCCTGCTTCAGATTCTGTGTCTCCCTCTCTCTCTGACCCTCCCCCACTCATGCTCTCTCTCTCTCTCTCTCTCTCTCTCTCATAAATAAACATTAAAAAAATGTTTTAAACAAGGTCAAAAAGAGCCTAATGCTCCATCACAATGTCTGGTCACCCACCTCACTCCCTCTCATCACATGGGTGTCTTATCATCTCACGTCGTCACAAGACCCAGGAGAGAGCGAAACGAAAACGACAAGATATCTTGAGAGAGACCTACACCCATGTAACTTTGATCACAGCACGCTGTTAGAATTGTTTCATTTTCTTACGCGTCATTGTTGTCAGTCTTTTACTGTGTCTATCTCATAAATTAAGCGTCGTCATAGGTATGCATGTAGAGGAGAAAAGACAGCGAATACAGGGTTCGATTCGTCTACAGCTCGGGGCAGCCACTGGGGTCTTGACACATCTCTCCGCGGGTAAGGAGGGGACACCGTATATCATGTCTGTTGCTTCATTGCCTGTCTCCCCTCATGGCTTTGGGTGTGCGGTTCCTTCAGATGAAAACCCAGCACTTTGGAAATGACGGTTTTAACCTACAGTCTTTCCCTTCTGGTTTCGCCTTAGAATTTTGAAGGATTTTCTAAATGTCACCCTGTCACCTCTGTGATAAGAGGAACCAAGAAAATGAGATTTCGAGGGAGCAGCGGGACCTCCCAGAGCATGCGTGGTGGAGTTGGGAGAAAGGTGGAGTTGGGCACGGCTTCAGAACGCAGTCGTCACACCCGGGGTTTTCTTAGCCCTCCAGTGCCTTGTTCGTGCCTTATCGAGAAAGCGTGTGCTGTCCGGCTGTTCCCTCTGCCCTGTCACTCTGACCCTTCTCCACGGTTAGACTGTCCACCACCTACCACGACCTCCTTCCTGATGGACGTGGTGCCACCACGAGGACTCTCGGAAGCATCGAATGCCAGCCCAGCCCTCCAACTTTGTCAAGAATCAGACCAATGTTTGCGGCAGGGATGTGATGAGGGGGGAGCACGTAAAATCTTAATCGTGGGATCCCGGGGCCGCTGGTGGCCTGCCGCCATCTTTAGTAAGAAATTCTGGGGTGAGGAGCCAGTGCCAGCCAAGCAGCTGGGAGGGAGGGATCCAAAGCCCTCAGCTCCCCGTGTGTCAGTCTCCCCTCCATTAGATCGATCCATGCAGAGTTCGATGGTGAAATGTTAAAAGAGAACACACAGGTGTTAAAGAAAAAGAGAGAGAAGCCCCAAAAGAGAGACATGCCGCATGTCAAATTAGAAGTTCTATTCCAGGTCAGGGACAATTTTTGCATTTTTATTATGAATCTCAATAGATACGATAAATTAATGTATTTTTCCAGAGGGTTCCACGGCTGTCATTTGAATTCATAATTGCCCTATGCAGCAAGCAGATCTGAGACCATTAAACACATTATCCTTTGAGGAGACTGACCACAGGGACTCCAAAGTCACAGACTCAGTAAGCAGCCCGACTGCTTTCTCAGTGTCCTGCATCCAGGCTCGGGAGCACAGGTGCTGTGTGGCCAGAGGGCCAGCCCCTGATACACGAGGACTTCGCCGGGAGAAGGAGAAGGGTGGCCAACGAGGTTAAAGGAGAGTATTTGGGGCGTGTAAAACCAGCTCAGCTTCGAGGGAAGGGTGTTAGGGTCCAGAATGACAGCAGTTATGCACCTTTCCAAATTGGCTTTGTGTAGGTAGGCTCTAGCATCTCCAATTATCTTTAGTGAAACGTGGTATCACTTAAATAGCAAATCTAACCAACTAAACAAATTGGGAAAACAGAACAAAACAAGGAAAAATAAAACTCTCCAGGGGAGGCATCCAGTCTTTCTGTTTCCAAGTTGTAGTTGTGCGGGTCTGAAGAGCAGAAAACCCAGTACAAAAGCCTCTGCTGTCTCAGGGTTTAGGGTGACCCCAAGTCCCAGGCGGCCAGAGCGTCGCTGGCCCACACCTGCCATCCTGGCAGACCGGTCACTCGCACACGTGCCACAGGACTGCCTGGAAGACACAGACGCATTTTCTGAAGACTTCTTGTCAAGAGGTGAACCGCTCTTTCATCTGGGCTGGACGCGCCACTTGATTATGCCAAGAGAAAGTGGCAGAAGTGATGCTGTGTGTGCTCCTGATTCTAGGGCTTCTTCTCCCGCTCCCGATGCCCCAGCTGCCATGTCATGAAGTCGTCCAGGCTAGCCCCGGCGAGGTGAGGAAGAAGGAAGACAGACCAGATGGAGGAGGAGGGAGTCCCTGCCATCAACACGCAGAATCTAGTGCAGACACATGCCCGGGGCCACTGTGACTTTCAGCCCAGCTCAGTTCGTCCTCCAGATGAACACAGACTCGTGATCCAACCTAGAAGAAACCATGAGAAATAATAAATTGTTCGAAAACCCTAAAGTTATGCAGTGGTTTGTTGAACAGCAGAAGCTGAGTGAAATAGTGCCCAGTTTGGAAGAAAACTTGTACAGCCTTCTTAGACACAGTACAGCTACAAAATCTTGACCCTATGTGATTCCAAGAGGCCGAGCCTCCTCTCTCCAGTGACCTGTGGTAGACATAAAGTGTGAGTCACGTGCAACCTTCCTCACTGAAACCATCAGGAGCCTGGCTTATCCTGGCCGATACATGGTGCAAACAGATACAGACATTTCCCACTTTGCAGTAGTGACTATTTTCTGAAAATCATGGTTTGTGTGAAAACACTAACCCAAAGTTTCTTTCCCATTATTTTAAATTGAAAAAAAAAATGTTACTCGGTCAAAAACCCCTGGTTGATTTCCTCAAATGAAAGTAAAATACAACAAAACTTCTCTTGATAAGTAACAAGCAAACATACCAGCGTGCAGAATGTTTACTCGGGTCTTCTGCGTCCCCACAGGATGACCGTGGCCGTCAGCTGGCAGGACTCTGTGCGCACTGACACAAAGTCTCACGGCACCAATAGCTTCACGAGGAACAAAGTCTAGGCCCGGTGGAAAGCATCTGTGTGTGATTTGAATGTAGTGGGAGACTTTTCCCAAACACTGAGTTTGGGGTACATAAATATAAAGTTTTCCTCTATAAACATCAGCAGAAAAATACATCAGTAAAGTTTGGGTTGTAATAATCAAGAGGTATCCCATCGAGAATATTAACATGAACCCAGGAGATAATCTGACATCAGTATATCAGATGTCAGATACTTCCTGAGGAAACTCAGAGGTAACAGGAGAGCCCAGCAGGCTACGGCAGCGAGGGAGGCAGGGCCTGGGAGAAAGATGGGTGATGGGGACGGGAGAGGCAATCAGTGCACTTGCTCAGGAAGTTTCTGCTCACTTGTAGCAGGGAAACAGTAAAGAAACAAAAACCACACTTTAAATGATAAAGTATCAAGTTATTGAAATAATGGCATGTCATTTACCAAAAATTTAGAAGGTATGAAAGACGGTAATTTTGAAACCTTGAGGACAAAAGTGAAAGATATGGAAACTTTCTCGTCTTCGACAGCATGAGCGCCTGTCACGTTCCCGAGACTTAAAACAATTATTTGAGCCACAGATTACTTGCAGTGTCCTCACCTTGATTAGCATTTTGGGGGAGTCTGCAGTGACTCTCAAGGCCTTGGACCCCGAACCGTCCAGGCTCTCGGCCAGTGTGATGCCGCTCTCGCTGGCACGGTGCAGCCCGCCAGCACTGGCTGCCGTTCGCAAGGCGAGTCTGGTCCAAGGTCAAACAGAAGAGGTTGCAGAGCCAGGATTGGAGATTTGTCTTCGTGGCTCGGAAACCCACGAGGACTGTGACCCTGGAGCTTAATCGCGTTATCCTCTCTTGGAGGAATTCGCCCCTAGCTTTGGCGTCTCAACATCTTGTCCTCTGATGTGACCTCTTTACGGAAGCCTTTCCTGCCCCACACTCCTCCCACTGCTGACCTTCCACCACCAAAATCACTCCTGGCTGTTTTCCTGGACGATACTACTTGTACCTTTGTTAACACATATTTAAGATAGATATTTTTCCACTAAAGGAATGTGCATACACTACATATTTTTATTTGAAAAGAAAACAAATCACCCGTGAACTTACCACCCCCAAACAGCCAACAGCTGGTCGTGAGAGAAGAAAGATAGATCCTATTGATAACTTTGAAATCATGAGATGTCTAGGCCTTTTAGTGTAGGGGAAAATAGCCTAACACGGTCTCAGGGCCACTAAAAGTATCTCTGTTTTATAAGGTGGAATCATCGATATTTATGACCATCAGTGAATGGTTAAATTACATTTCTCATGCTCTGTAGATGAGAAAGTGTGCTGCCCATTTTAGAGATATTTCAATTCAGAATTCAAAATGTGTGTGTGTGTGTGTGTGTGTGTGTGTGTGTGTGTGTGTGTTTAAGTTTTGCTTCTCAACGTGGTAAACTTCAGTTATCTGCAAAACTAATTTAGTACACGCCTTGCCACCCCTTGATGCTGACAAATGAAGCATTCCCCGAACAGCATTAAGCAATGGGATGAATAGCCATAAAGAAGACATATTTAGACCCTAACCAAGTGTCAGAGTTTCCCTGAAGCTGATTATAATTGTATTTAAAATAAATACAGTGTCGTGAACTGTGACTGGCCACAGTGCTCCAAGCAGAGGATGTGCTCCTGGCTGGCATGGGAGTGGCCTCCCTGCCACATGCATTGGTAGCACACCAGGCTGCACTTGCCCCTTTTCTTAATGATCTAGAGGAAAGAACCAAGATGTCGTTAATGTAAAGCACCGATTTCAAGATTACCCAAGAGGCTACCGTGCTGAAGTGAGGGCTGCTGACATTGGCAGAGGGCTTTCCGTGCTCCGAAGCACATTCTTTGCCTCTTCCTACCTTGCTTCTGTGAGGAGGGAGGAGCAGGTGCCACTGCTGTCCCCATAAACAGTCTCACGCGTGGAGACTCTAACATTTGCCTGAGGCCGACAGCGTGGCTGGAGCTCAGATCTTTGCTCCCCGTGGACTTGGTCCGCTCCACAGAGTGAACACAGAGGTCGAAGATAACCTTTGAGTCCTGTGTGGAGTGAGGTAGGGCAACCAGGGCTGGACGAACCATCGCGAAGTGCCTGGCAAGCAGGCGCTGTCCGAGGTACTGACTCTTGGGCTTCGCATCTCATCGTGCGCTGAGCGAGTGTACCTGTCTCCTGTTCAAGATGGGGAAAGAGGGACCCAGAGAACTTGCCTGTTTTCGAGTAAACCGTGTCACTGTTTAAAAATACAGGCTTCATATATTTTAACTAACTAATGCATGCTGCCATTACCTCTGTTAAAGCCTTTTAGTTTTTTACAGGGAGCAGGCACTACTGGGCGTTGAGACACAGGAGGAAGGCGACACGTCTGGTTACTTCCTTCCTCCCGGGAGTGGGAGGTACAAGCGGGCAACTGAAGAGCAGGGTGTTGGAGAACTCAGAGCAGGCGAGGGGGCAGCAGAGCAGTGCCTGGAGGTCAGGGATGGGACTGGGGACAATTGGCTGTGCTTTCCATGGAGTGTGGATGGGTATGAGCCACAGAGCTGAACGGGTCGCACGGGGAAGCCAACGAGGTTCGAACAGGGACATCGTCGCTCCCACAAGAGATTGAAGATTAGATCCTGGGGGCCCTGGGACGGCCTTGAGGTGATGAGGGACATGTGGAGAGACCACCCCCAGTTTGGGGGAGGACAGTGGCATGAAAGGGAGGAAGCATGGAGACAGAAAAGCCCATATGGACGCTGTCATATCGTTTTGGGCGGCAGTATGTGTGGCTGAAGTCAGATACAGTGGAGGAGACACCTGGACGACTTACCATCACTGCACACCTGGCATCTGGGACAGAGCTGGGTACACAGTAGGTGCCCAATAAGTGTTTGCCAAAGCAGGAAAAGAGATGGTGGTCAAACTTTACTGTGTATCATGCCCCTCTCTGTCTTTTCTTTATTGCTGGAGGTAGGAATGTGCCATCGGTATGGGGATAGCCAGGAAGGCCTGTGGCCTCTGTTCTGCTGTCTTCCTGTGGAGGCTCTCAGCCAGGAGGAGAGGGTGACAGATCCACACAGCGAGAAAGACAGCACAGGCGCTGGACAACAACCGTTTGTGCAGCTGGGGAAAGGAGTATGGGGGCGGCTCCTTGGCCAGGGCCAGCTCGCCAGTGCCGGTGTGTAGTGTGCCTCCACCTTGACTGACCTCCCCCCTGCACCTTCCCTGTCTGGACCCACACCTCCCCCCTGCACCTTCCCCACCTGGACCCACACCTCCCCCCCCCCCCCGCACCTTCCCCACCTGGACCACACCTCCC
>NW_024412419.1:1776760-1796010 GCF_014898765.1 Herpailurus yagouaroundi
CACACACACACCTTCTGCATCATTAGCTACAGAGTGGGTTCCCGAAGGGAGCTAAAAAATACTGACACCAGTGTCTCACCCCCAGAAATCTTGGTTTAGTTGTTCTTGATTGCAACTTGGACATTGGGATTTTTTAAAGATTCCCAGTGATGTTCCTGGGTAACTGGATTAAGGATTACTGCTCTGGGCCCAGGGCTCTCCATCCAGCTTCTCACCAAGTTCCAGCTAATGTCTTGTTACACGACCAATCTCTGTCTTCCAGATCGGCTTAGATTCTGTGTCCCCATTGCAGATACCATGCCTGTATTCCCAGCTTCACAGAAATGGATTCATGATTCACCACGATTTACCACCAAAGTCCTGCAGACACGAGCACCTGCCCAGAGTTCCCAGTCCCAACGGCCACCTGTCCTTTAAGACTTCCTTGAGTCAAAGCATATCTGCTCTCCTGACCTGCAAGAGTACCCAGAGAGATGGTCCAGGGGAAGCACACAGCACTGGGCGTGCAGCAGGGGAACATCTCAATGGAGGAACAGACCGTGGAAAGTCCTGGGATAGATGTGACGCCACAGAGGTCCTTAGACAGAGCTCCCACTGTCACCCGCAAGTTAATTTGCAATTGTGTGTTCATGAACTTATGGGAAAGTGTTAATAGTTCTAAATCACATCCCCAAGAAGACTTTGCCCCTGTAGTACTTGAGGAAAAAGAATCGTGGAAAATAGGTATTAACTTCAACTAAAATGAGCTGTGGCTTATAAATGTGTAATAACCTTCCCAAGATCAAGCGGCTATGAACGAGGGGAGGGTTAGGTTTCCAACGCAGACACATCTAACTCGGAGGTCAGTGTGGTTTCCATGAGGGGCATGTCCACACGGGGCTCCGTGTGCTCAGGTAAGAGATGCTTCCTGACAAAGAGTCCTGCGTCCCGGCGGTCAGCGGGGTGGGGACGAGCTCTCCTGACACATCACTTGCCACTCCCAAAGGGATGTCGCAGCCACAGACAGAGCCCTTCCTGGGCCTGGACACCTGAGCCTTCCCCAAAGCAGGACGTCTGCCCCCACGGCCCTGGGCTCCCCATCGGCCGGGCTTGTCCTGACGGTTATGAAGCCTGCTGCAGTCGGCAAGCAGTGATCCTGCACCTTTGCTGTGGTTGGGAGGGCTATTTTTCCCGGTATTGAGAGAGTGAAAGAGCAGGAGAGAGAGAGGGAGGGAAGGCAGGGGTGAGAGGAAGACGGAGAGAGAAGGAGGGGGAAAGGAAGGAGAGACAGACCGAGGAGGAGGGAGACAGACAAGAGGGAGGCTGTGCAGGGCGCTGGGGCTCAGGCCGGAGGCTCTGGCCCCTGGGACTCGGGGCGGCATCCGTCCACCGCACAGGCTGCCGTGCGCCTCACGGACTGCCCGCAATTCCACGTGGAGTGCGTCATGGCGTTTCCACCCTGAACTAACGCCCTAATGGCACAACTACAGGAAAAGCGAAGCATGGCGCTCGGGTGCAAGTAGAGACCACAAAGGGGCCGTGTCTGTTCTCTGCGCTGTTGAGGACGCACAAAGCCCGTCTCTGGTGCAGGAAGACGAACTGCAAGCCAGGCACGTGCCCTTCCCACAGGCTGTGTCATCTTGGAAGGTCCCTCGATCCCTCCCAGACTCTGCTCTGTCATCTATAAAACATAACAACCCACGCCTGCCACACTAGACATTGTCAGCAGCCACTGAGCTCATGTGGGTGAACACGGCCTCAGAACAGTCACCTCCAGTCCACGCCGCTCCCATCTCCCCCTCTAAGGTGAGGAGCTGTAGGGACGCTGGGGATGCTGGGACCCCTGGAGCTCACACTCAGGTCCCCGGGACCCCCCGCTGGCCCCAGGCTGGGCCCACCCTCCCCAGACCCCTTCTGTCTCCCTCCTCCCTACTGCTCTCGTTTCTGTGGGGGCTCCCCGTCCACGCCGAGTGCCTTCATGCCTCCGGACAGGCAGGGCCATCGGCGACTCTGGGGTTGGATGGGCACGCCCTTCCGTGCCTCCCTAGGGCCCTGGCCCGTGTCCACAGGCCACCCTGTAGCCGCTGGTCTGTTGTTACCCAGGAGCACTTTGGACCTACTGCCTCTTGGCCCAGTTCACACCGTCTCCATGCCCCCGAGGCCCTGGCCCCACGCCCCGACCAGGCTGCGCCTCGCTCCCCGGCTGCCAGCAGGCCCTGGGCCTGGCTGGGGGCAGACCCCCGAGCCGCACCTGCAGACCTCAGGGGTAAGAGAGGAGGATGGAGGGGGAATGTGAACGATCTCCTCGAGAGTCTGCCTCCCGGGCAGCTGTGCACCGAGATAAACCCACCACTTTGGGGCCGGCCGCCCCCACGGCCTGTGCTCCCAGCCACGGCCCCTGTCGGGGGAGAGAGACCCCCAGGGCGCTCACCGTGGCCAACACGCAAACGGACGCACGCACAGCACCTTCACGCTCACGGCCACACCCACACAACACACGCTAACACGCATCCCACACGCAAGTACATCGCACGGGCATGCCACGCCCACGTGTGCACCGGTTCCCAGCGGTCCTGAATGTTCTCCCCACGTGCTGGTATGTTGATGCCACACCTGGTCCGTGTGCCTGGGTCCCGCCAGGGCTGGTCTCGCGGCGCCCGCCGTGGTGCCCCAACTCCCGACCGGTGGGAAGCGTGTCCTTGTAGAAGGATCTCCGAGCACGGACTCGGCCAGTGACCGGGATGCATGCTGTGCCCGCCAAGCTCTCCCGCTCCCGAAGGTCCCGCTCAAAGTCCACCGGCTTTGGCTCCGGGGCAGGGTCACGGCTGCCTCTTGTCCTCACCTCCCTGGGCCCCTCCCTGCTATGAGATCCTCCTGCCCCAGCCCTGGGGGGGCTGCTCTGGTCCTCGTGTCCCCGTGGCCTGAGACAGCACCACGCCTCTACACCACTGTCCTAGGTCACTCTCTCTGGGCCTCGTGTCCCCACCTGAAGAGCAGGTCACCCACCGTAAGGCAGCCGGGGCTCCCCCGCTCTGGCCTCCCACCAGAATTCCTTGAACATCTTTGAGGAAAGAGCTTTCCTGGCGCCGCGTTCTCCTCCAGCAGCCTGGCACGGACACTCCTGCTTCTAGGGCACCCCTCCTGGCCCCGTGGGAGAGTGGCACGAGGTGCCTGTGCCCTGCTTCAGCCCTCCCCAGCCACCAGCCCTGGAGGGTGCCCCCCCCCCCGCCCCGACCTCTCCAGGAAGTGGGGAACTTCAGGAGCCGGGCACTCCCGGGCACAGAGCAGCCCCCACCTTGCCTCTGCCAGGACGGCTCATGGGCCTGGGGACCCAATCGAGGGCACCAACTATGAGCCTCGTGGGAAGGAGCCGCCTCTTCCGGGGGGGGGGGGGGGGGGGAGTGAGCCCCCCCCCCACACCGCTTTCCAACAAGCAAACCCATCTCCAGCCTCCGCCACAGAACAAAGCGTGGCACCTGTTGGATGGAGGGCTCTCCTGCCCAGCAGGCGCCAGGACTGGAGGCCGCTCTCAGACGTGTGCAGACGTGTGCGCTAAAGCGTGCCATCTCTCCCGGGAGGACACGCAGGGCCGCCCTGCCTCACTAGTGCCTCGCTCCCTTCACCCGTGGGCTGGCCTCACTCCCCGATGCGTCGGCTCTGGAGCAGGCTTGACTTGCTCCTCGTCGGGACATTCCAGGCAGGAAGTGGGCTACAGGGGTGGCAAGGGGCAGAGGGCTCTGCAGCGGGGCGGCTGCGGCCCTCCTCGTCGAGCTGCGTGAACTTGGCCGTCTGCTTCTGTCTCGGAGCCGCACCTGCTTCATCTGTGAAGTGGGAACCACGGTGATGCGTCCTACAGATGCTCAGAAAGCCGACGACGTGGTGTCCACAGACAGCAAGCAGTGCATGAAGCCAGGGGGCCCTTTCCAGACCTTCCCCCACACCCTCACATCCTCACGTGCTACTGGAGGACCCGGTCCTCATGGCCGATGTCACATGACGTGCGTCCACGTCGCTTCTCCGGTGGTCAGGTCAGGGCACCGTAGCGACTGTGGCACAGGGCACTCGCATTCGGTGACCTCAGCCTTGAACGACACAGCTGAGACCCAAAGTAGGAGCCGAGGGGCCTGGAGCAGTCGGCAGAGACCCCAGCTGTGCTGTTGGCCCCGGAGGGGTCCTTGGGCCGTGCGGACTTCCCGCGGGCTCTCGTGTCCAGCCGTTTTGTCCGCCTGACTGCACGGGGTCACACACAATGCTAGAAAGATGGCCAGGCTGATGGCAGCAAGAGAAACGAGCGTGGGAGACAGGTGACAGAGGGCAGGAGCGCAGCGTGGGGCTGTGAGGGTGGCGTGTGGAGCCCACGGCTCGGGAACACGTTCTCCTAACCGAGCGAGCGCTGGGACGGTGGCCGGGTCACACGGCAGCAGCAAGGGCTGCTGTGATGTGCGGGGGGATGGAGGGGCCACGCGAGGGGCCACGTGCTCCAGTAAGACGCCAGGGAACGACGAGTAGACTCAGCAAGCGTCTACGGCCCCGAAAGACAAGGTGACACGTGTGACATTCCACGCAGATGGAGAAGATGCGCCCACGCGGCCTGGGAGAGATGAGGGACAGCTTTCTCTTGTCCCCTGGGTTTCGGAACCCTCCTCTGGGTGTGGAGAGAATCCAGCGTGAGAGCCAAGGCCCTGGGTGTGAGTCCTGGTCCCACCAGACGAGAGCTGCACCAGCCTGGACAAGATTCGGTCTTCCTGAGCCTTAGTTTCCTCACTTATGAAGAACACAGGGGACGTTCTTGTGTCCACGAATTCCTAAGTTCGTGGGCAAATCAACGGAGAGGTATTTTCTATCACGTAAACTGCTTTGCAAGGGTAAGGGTCATAATCGTACAAATAAATGCATCCAACACGTCCACTCAGCCAGCAGATGACACGCGTGTGTCCGAAAGTGCAGACAGGCAGGGGGATGGACCGACCACATCTTCCCCACCCTTGACGCCCCGCCTAGCACCCCCCACCAGGGTTCTGTAGGAGCACAACTAACGTGGCATCTCAACGGTCCTTGTCTCAGTGAGAGGCGGGGCATCATCGTGACGTATCGTGAGGTTCTGCCGATGGGCGGCTACAAAGTATGTCATTAGCTTCCTTCACTTTGCCTCGTTCCCTGAGAGTAAACGGCAAATCCATTGCGGGATACAATGACACACAAAAACGACGAAAGGAAAACAAAACCCCCGATTCCTTCATGACGGCAATAATAAGAAGCTAATCGCAAAAGTCCATTTAATTCAGACGGCTTGGTGAATAATTTCTCATAAAACAAAACTGAGTATGAAGCTGGGAAGCGTCCCTACAGACCATTCCGCAGCCAGGATTCCACACAGGTTGAGACTGAGATGCTGAGGGGCTGGGTCGCACCTGTCGTGTTAAAAGTAAAGCCAGGACACGTGACTGGAAGGGCGTAGATGGGGACAATGATGGTGACCCAGGTTGGTCACTCGCTTGCATGCCTGACGCCGTGCTGAGTGCCACTCAGTGTGATGTTACTCCCTCGAGAGACCCGGGGCCGTGGGGCTGCCTCCACATGGCAGGACTTGAGTCATTGGTTCAGGGCACACAACTGGGTGATGTCAGCGCTGGGATAAGAACCCAAGGATCCCCACCAGCTCGGTGCCTTTTCTAGCTCATGCAAACCCAGAACCAGCTGTGTGCCAAGATGCTCTCCACACGGGATCTCATTCCCGACGAGCAGTGACATGCTTCTGCCTTGGTCCCCCTCACTGTCCCCCCATCATACGGGAGGGACCCCCGGAACAACCGTAGGCCACACATGCCCAAGACAGCTCATCAGCTCATCACAGGTCCTCCCAGGCCCCGACAGTATGGCCTCCACTCTGCAGACACCTTCCTCCTCCCTGTACTCGCCCCCACGGACTCTGGTGTCCCCAGGGTCTCCATGGCATCATGCCAAGCCCACGGGGAGCAGAGGTGATGGCGTGGCCGTGCCTGTAGACCACCTCTCGAGGGCTTTGCAAACACCCGTGGCAGTGCCATTATCCAAGAGCAGTCTGCAATCCCCACCCCAGTGAAGAAGGAAGTCCCTGGTTTCGAAAGTCTACACTCATGGATGCACTGATTAAAGTATGCAAAATACAAACCACAATTACTTTAAAACTCATACAGATGGTCAGTGTGGTAGAAGCGGAAATTATAGGCATCAGCTTTCAATCCCAACTACAAGCAAGTTATTTAAATGACTGGAGCTGAGCCGAGCTTCTCCGGCCTCCCTTTGTCCCTCCTCCTCCAAGACACTTTGTAGGACAAGCACTGGGTTTTCGCCCCCTGAGCCTCCGGTGCAGTGATGGCCAGTTCCCACCTGCAGGCCTGCTTCCGTGCTGGCCCCGTTCCTGCCACAGGTGAGCCGCTCTCAGCACGCCCACGCAGAGGAAGGTGCCCGTGTGCACCTCACGCCCACTGGACGGCTGCTCTAAAAATCAATCACACAAAATAACAGGGTTGGCGAAGATGTGGGTAAATGAGAACCTTATGCTCTGTTGGTAGGAAGCAGAAAACAGTCCGGCCTCTGTGGAAACCGTCTAGAAATTGATCAAAAATGCAAAGGTGGCGTCAGCATATGATCCAGAAATTCTACTTCTTGGTAGATATCCCCCCAAATGGAACACAAGACCTCAAAGAGATACTTCCAGAACAATGTTGGTAGCGGCACCATTCACAACGGCCAAGATGTGGACACACCCCAGGTTTCCGGGGACAGGTGACTGCCTCAGCAAAACGCGGTGTCTCCATACAAAATGGAACGGTTTCAGCCATCAAATGGGGGGAGATCCTAGCACATGCTACCCCACCGACAAACCTCGAGTCATTGTGCTAAGTGAGATAAATCGGCAAAAAGACAAAACTGTGTGATGCCTTCACATGAGGTGCGTAAGAGTCGTCCAGTTCGTCAAAGCAGAAAGTAGAATGGGGGGGTGGGGCTGCGGGGGAGCCGGAGGCTGCTGCTCAGCGGGAATGGTTTCATTTGCAAGAGATGGAATGTTCCAGACGTTAGTGACACCACGACATGAGTGTACTTAACCCTCTGAGCTGTGCATTCGTGTTTGGGCTTTTACTGCCATTTAAGAAAAAGAGACCATCACGTGTCAGTTTGGGAAACAATTCTCTGCTACGATAACATTTTGGAGAATGCCTGGAACATAGTAAGTGCTCAGCAAATGGCTGCCGTTGTAATTTGTAATAATCAGAGAGCACAGCCAGCGAGCCGGCCCTGGGGGTTGAGGGAGCCACTGTCACCTGAGTGTTAAGTGCCTGATCAGGAGGGGGACTCCAGGAAGTAGCCTGATCTGATTTAGGAGGTAAGCGCCAGCGAAATTACAGTCTGGAGAGAGAAAGTCACAGCTGACATCTGGGCCACCTGGACATGCCCCATCACTGGGCACGCTCTTCCGTTTGTGTCCCGGGCCAGCCACCGAGGGCAGCAGAGAATGTGTGCACACGCCGGAAACTCGCCCGTACGTGTGCACAGACAGGGAGAGGCCCGGAGGAAGCAAAGACCACCAGAAGGACAGAGCTCGGCAAGGGCATTTAAAGAGCCGTCCGCCTAGACCCTGCACAGCCATCGCAGACCCCACAAATAGAGCCCATTTTTAGAAATCAAATAGCCAAATGTCATATGCTCAGTCCTTCCCTCCCCATCTGGTAGAGACAGCGTTTTGCCTCCGGGCACAGCTACTAACCCCAGAAGCTCCATGAGAAAAACTTCTAGAGCAATCACTCATAATCCTTGAGGAAACGGAACTTGAGCCATGAGAAGAGGTCATTTAGAACCAGCTCAAACATCACAGGGTTTTTTTGTTTGTTTTTTGCTTTAAGCCTGGGGGGCATGGACCTCTTGCAATGCGGCTTCAACAGTAGGAGCGGCAGAAACTACTTGAAGGTAGCCCACTGGTGGTCACAGAGCAGGTCTCAGCTGCCGTGGCCCCAGGATGCAGGGATGTGTGTGGTCAGAGATGGAGGGAGAGACCCAAGTGCAGACATGTGGGCCAGGCTGAGTTCCCCGTGCACACCCCAGGAGGCCCCTGGCCCCACAGGCCCCTTCGCCTCAGTCTGGAGGCAAGGACAAGCCGACTGAAACAAGCATGAGCAAAAAGGAGGCTTTAGACGGAAAGTAGGAATGGCAGTGGGCAGGGTCTCCAGGCTAAGAGACCCCTTGCACCAAAACATCCAGTCTGCTCCCAAGGAGGGAGAGAAAGTTCTCCCAGGTCTCCACAGCTGAGCCTCCTACTAGTTTGGGTCCGGGGAGGTGGACAATAGAGTCCTGCTCTCACGGAAACAAACCCAGAACCAACGGGAAGGGAGCTGCAGCGTCTTTAGGCTGGCAAAGAGCCTCGCACGCCCGCTCCCTGTGTTGGTGGTTCTTCTGTTGTTGTGTGCGGTGCTCACATCGGTGCTCCCCAAGCTTGCCCACAGCGGCGCGGCAAATCCTGGAGGCCGTCAGTCCGGCTCTGCCGAGTGAGTGCTGCCCGAAATGACTTCGGTCAGCTAGTTGACTCTAACTACCCTGTGGGGATCTGACCGTCGGGCCACAACAAACTGTCTACAGGGTGTAGATTTCTGGTTTTGATTTTGCGAATGAGGAGCCTCCTGTGGGACAGGGGTTCTCCCGGCCCCGCCCTAGTTACCAGGTGACTTCGCTAAATTCCCTCCATGCCTCGGAGTCTCACTTTCTCATCTGTGAGATGAGGGTTTGAGCTATGAAACCCCTCCCACCTGAACTGTGCATTGTTTGCAAAGCCAACAGACAGGTGTGGACCACAGGAGGCGGTAAGTCCTGGATTGTGGGTCTTTGTGCAGCCCGAGCTGACCCGTGGCACGTCCAAGGGGAAGTCAAGGACAATTGAGGAGGACCAGGACGCACACGGACTGGCAGGGAGGATGTCACTCAAAGGGCAGGGAGACACATGGGGGACGATTGTCAATAGCAGCTAATGGCGATTTGCTCCAATCCTCCCCAGTGACGGTTAGTCTGCACCACACCGCTTGCCCTGGCGATGAATATTTAACAAGAAAATATGTCATCAGAACAAGCCCCCACAGCAAACGGATTAATATTAATGGGACAAAAATTGAGCCTCCTTTTGAACCCTTGGAGAAGACTGTAAAGGCAGTGATTATTAAAGAACCCAGCAGTCTCAGAACCGACCTTGACCTGGACAGGGCTCAGCAGGAGCCACCAGAGAAGCAATTAAATATTCCGCGTGGTTCTAGCCTGGGTTGGGGGCTTGGAGCTCCCGACAACGTGCGTTTGAAAACCGATCTGCATAGATGCTGACAGGTCAGGATGAGGCACAAGGAGGAACCGGGGAAAAGGGCAGGGAGCCAAGAGGCCAGCGGGTGGCTGGATATGGTCCCGGGGCCTGAGCTCTCCTCCCGAGGACGGGGAAGTCACTGACTTCCTCCTGCCCTGGTTAGGAGCAGGGCCCACATTTCTTAACAAGCCTGCGTCTTTCAAATGTCTAAACACGTCCTTGGCACAAAGTGGGTGCCGAGTGAGGAGACCACATCTAGCCCCCCTCACTTCCTCTGCAAAGTGAGGGAAGGAGAGGATGCCGAACTCACTTCCTGCAGCAAATCCAGGCGTACTTTTCGGCACCACGAGTGCTCGGGGCTCTCCACCCCACACGTGGTCGTGTGGACCCTGCCGCCCCGCCTCGAGGACCGGTGAATGTACTGCCAGGTAAGGACCACCTGGCAACTTTGATTCTGTTACACGGCAGGTGCTCGGCAACGTACACGTGCCCATTCTCTTATCCATTCAATAAATATTCACTGAATAGCTAACGTGTGTAACTACTGATCTAGGATTCAAAATAGACCAAAATCATTTTCCTCCTGATGTAGGGGATGGGAGAATGAGACGTAACGAGCATGCACCGCTCTTTCAAGGGAACTGCGTCAACAGGGTGTTGGCTGGAAGACAGAGAAAAGTCCAGGGAGTTTCTTTAAAGGAAAAGAAACAAATAATGTTTCTCTTTTATTGGAAACAAAACAAGCGAGGAGAAATGACAGCAAAGGAGTTAGAGTAGAGAGTGTCTGGAAGATGTCTCTGAGGAGGTGAGGGAAGAGTGGTCTAAAGAACAACATAGGAATTGCACTCAGCTGGACACATAAAAGGGTTCTTCTCAGTGAAAGGAGACATGTTGTGTGGGTGAGTGAGTGGATGGGTGGAAGGAAGGAAGGAAGGAAGGGGGAGGAGGGAGGAAGGGAGGGAGGGAGGAGGGGTGAATAGAGATGGATGGGTGGATGGATGGTGTGGTACACTGAATGGGTTAGTGAATATTAATTGATTTTGTGGGATCTCAGGCCTTACTTTTAGCCTCTGATCCAGAACAACCTAAAAGCTCAAGGATCTAAGACCTGGAGAGATTTATCAGACGTGGCTGCCGAACCCTTAGCAGCTCACGGGGACGAGAGGTGAGGCATTGCTTCCCGGAGACATACCAGTGACGTTATTTGCGGAGAATGGGACCAACACTCAGCTGTGGTTCTCTGACTTCTCAGAAAATCATCTTTCTAGAATGCCAGCCTGATCACATCACTTCCTTGCATAAAGTCCTTCACTGCCTTCCCATTGCCCTCAGGGTCAAATACACAATTCGTACTGTGACCTGTACTGCCCACTGCCCCAACTTCTCTGTGAGGGTGACACAACATTTGCGGCCGAAGAGCCCACTCCAAAATTCACAGTCTACACGGACAGTGAGTCTGAGTAGCCGCGTGGGTCTTCTCAGGGGGCCTAGGCTCGGCCGATCCCGGCTGCGCTCACACCCGAATCTGTGTCAGCCGGGGGGTCACGCGGGGGCGGGCTGGTCTAGGATGGCTGTGGCTTGTACGCATGGGCCTCTGCCTGGCCGCCACCACAGGGCTGGGGTGGAGTGGAGGAGGGCAGAGAGACAGGAAAATCCCACCGGCCTGTTGAGAGGTAGGTGCAGAACGGCTATTGTCGCGCTCAGCACAAGGCCAGCGCGGACTCAGGGGCACGGGGGCGCAGGGGCGGGGCTCCAGCTCCACAAAGTCACAAGGGGGAAGGCTGTGGCTACGGGGAAGGGTGGGGCGTCGGGGACGGGCCTGCCATCGGCGCCCTCAAGTCCTGCCTCTGCTCCCCGACTCGTCCGCCTGCCGCCCACCTTGTCTCTCTCCTTCCCGCTCGGAGCCTTGGTACACATTTCTGTGCGCGCCTGTCCCTTCTGGGCCGCACCCCACCCGAACCCCAGCCCTTCTCACAGGTTAGCCCCCGCCATTCCCCCTTAGCAGGCAAGGTAGGAATCCCTTTTCCAGACCCGGCCTCAGTGCCACTCACACACTGACCATAATTGCGTGTTCAATGTCCGTCTCCCCCCGAGAATACTAGCCCAACGAGGGAAGAGTCCCCAGCTCCTAAGACAACCGCTGACATCTGATAAAAGCTCAGCAGATATTTTGGCTATTGTTGCGTGAATTAAAAGGGGAGGACCCCTCTTAGCACAACAGACAACGAACCCTGTTCTTATTTCCATCGGCGGCTTGCCCACTACTCTTTGCTCTGCCCTCCTACATCAGTTCTCCTTGGAGAAAGTTCGGCACGACTTCTTTCCTCGAGGGTTCCACCCAAAGCGAGTACGCCGGGGTGTACGGATCCGATATCCCCATCGCACCAACACCACCGGAGATACGCCGGTGTAGACGATGTCAATGATGGCGGAACCGGCATCCCCGGGCCCCTCGCTGTGTGGATGTTGGTGGAGGCTAGTCCCAGCGAGCCTCGGCTTCTCCTCCAAGGGGCAATAAGCCCGCTCTTTCTCAGGGTCTGATGAGCATCAGCAAAGCCCATCACGGGCGGGCACTCCGGTGGTGTGGGCTCCCTTCTGCCCGCCTCCCCGACTGTCTGGAAGAAGGCCCCGCCCACAGGAATGTTCCCTTCGTGCCTGCAAGGCTCCCTGAGGCCACTCTGCCGTGGGTGGCAACGGAAGGACCAGGGGACATGCGCTTGGGACGAACGGAGTCAGCTCGGCCTCTGGAGCACGCGGGATAAGAGGAGGTGGTGAAACACGGACTGTGGTCGGGGAGCCGGCTGGGCCCAGTGGCGAGACTCGAGAG
The DNA here is from genome assembly GCF_014898765.1 of Herpailurus yagouaroundi. Taxonomy (NCBI): domain Eukaryota; kingdom Metazoa; phylum Chordata; class Mammalia; order Carnivora; family Felidae; genus Herpailurus; species Herpailurus yagouaroundi. Next base: position 1,788,886 of record NW_024412419.1, read on the forward strand.
GAATCTGCCTGATGGTGGCAGTCGCAGCACCCGCAGTAGAACTGAGGCTGGAATGTTCTCAGCTGGAGCTCTCCTGGGCACAGAGGGGCGGGAAGGGGGGCAGAATGTCTCTGTCCTCCTCTGGCACCAGCGTCTCTGAAGAAATCCTACTGCATCAGGGGGCTGACCTCACAGCTCCCTAAATGGCTCACGGCTCCGCAGTGGTCAAGGAGCCCCGGTTACACGGTTCAGGACGCAGCGAGGAGTAGCCTCTGGCAGTGTGGACTGGACAGCGACAGGTGAACACAAACAGCATGTGGCCGAGAGGCCTCCGGCCCTTCTGCACTGCAGCGGGGGTCTTGCCTGACGGCTAGAAGGTCCCGGTGTCTGGATTCCGGAGCCGAGAGCTGCCGCTCTGGAAGAAAGAACGCGCCTTCCCCCTCAGGCCTGTTCTGGAGGTGTGTGCCTTCATCCTTCTCTGACCTTTCTGCTGTCCGACTCCTCCCGTCCCCGTTCCCGAGGCTGTTCCTGGTCCAGAGAAAAGCCCATCGATGCCAGCTAGGGGTTGCAGGTGGCCTTTGCAAGTTCCTCGGTCTCGGAAGCCGCTGCGAGATGCTGACCCCGCGGGTGGAGTGAGTGCCGGGCCAGGGGGCTTGCACAGACGACCCCCGAGCCCTCCCTTTGGACCACGGGACTGCTGTCCCCCCACGTCCACAGCTCCTCAGGGCGCTGGGGAGTTTCCAGTGGGGAGTGACAACTGGGTCCACAGGGCACGTGAGCGTCCACACCGCTCAGCCCCCAACTCGCTTCGTGGATGCTCCCCTCTGCACCGTCTAACCGCACATCTCACACGTTTCCTCTTATTTGACTCCATCGTGGGTCCTATTCCTCTTACGGCCCCCAAAGCTTACGACTTCAAGAGAAGTAGGAGTAGATTCTATTAAGACACACGCTGAGGGGCGCCTGGGTGGCTCAGTCGGTGGAGCGTCCGACTTCGGGGCTCGGGTCATGATCTCGTGGCTTGTGAGCTCGAGCCCCGGGTCGGGCTCTGTGCTGACGGCTCAGAGCCTAGAGCCCGCTTTGGATTCTGTCTCCCTCTCTCTCTGCCCCTCCCCTGCTCATGCTCTCTCTCTCTCTCTCTCTCTCTCAAAAGTAAATAAACTTTAAAAAGAATCTTTCAAAATAGTTCCAGATTTACTGAAACGTTGTGAAGAAGCTACAGGACGTTCCCAGAGCCCTGACCCCCACGTTGTGCCCTGTACGGCCCTCTCAGAGCAGTGTAGGACATTTGTCACAGTTAATGGACCGATATTGATACGGTATCGTGTGCAATAGGCTCCCTCTTATTTCCTTAGTTTCTTGTTTTCAGTCCTGTCTCGGATTCCACAGCGTCTGTCCTGGCGCCCGAGGCTCCCCAGACAGCGGCAGTTTCTCAGAACCCCCCTGTTCCTGTCACTGGCGGCCCTAATGTGTTGGAGCGTACCGGTCAGGTGTTTTTGTAACATTTCCCGCAGTGGGGATTTGTCTGATGTTTCTCTCACGATCAGACTGGAAAGCGGCTCTTCCTTCCCGTCTGTCCGGGGCACCCACAGCCAGCGCCACAAACCCCTTAGGGTGGGCCTGGCCACCTGGCTGAGGTGAGGGTCAGCCGTCCCCACTGTGAAGTCACCCTGTCCCCGCTTTGCGGCCCGTCCTCTTAGGACACACCTGCTGCCCTCCTCCACGGCAGACTGTCTGCCTCGACCTGGATTCCCCGGCACGAGAGACTCTCTGTCCCCTGCCTTGCGCTCGCTCATCGTGGCGTGGAGACCCTTATGAGCCGGCGGGAAGATGCTCTGTGCTTGCAGTCGCGGTCCAATATGCTCTGTCATTTTGTGGCTCCCGCCGTCCCAGCTCTGACCACGGAGCTCTTTCCTCACCTCCTGCGTCCCTACATATCTCCGGCCTCGGGGCTAGAGTGAACCGTTTCTGCGGGAGCAAACTAGAGCCACGCCTCCCGGGGACTCACCAAGGGGGGGTCAGTGACGGGTAGGATGACCAGTCAAAGAGGGGAGCCCTCGTGGTGTCACCAGGGCGGCTCTGCCCAGCGCTGCTCGGCCTGATTCTCCCCAGACCGGCTGTTGTGTCTGCGGCTCCTGGTGCCATAACCCACGAGTGTGTGTCCGTGTGAAAGGAGGCCCTGGAGCCGTCAGCCGCCAGCACAGACGTGCGGGCCGCACACTCCCCCAGAGCACAGCACGGACTTCTCGGAAGAATCGGCGAATAAATAAGCTGACCAAGAATTGCCTCAGATTTTTCAGTGAAACAAATGTTTTGGATATGACTCTGCCTTTCACTAGCTTTGACATTCGGTGAATCACCAAGCCTCTCAAGAGCACAACACCCTCATCTTAAGACAGGGGCAGGCGCGTGTGTGTGTGTGTGTGTGTGTGTGAAAGGCGTCATGACGAATAAACTAGAACGTACGACCGAGGCGCTGAGAAAGGATCTCACACGCACAAGATACGCAATGCGCGCCCAGTTGTCATACTTAAAACGAGTATTCATTCTCGCCTTCCAGAGAGTCACAGGTGGGTGTGACAGGCCCCGGCGAATCCACGGGGAGCTTCATCTCAGGAGGAGGGGACAGAAGTCACCCCTGGGCGAGGAGCCAGGGCAAGAACAGGTGTCCGAGCTGCCCCACGATGGGGCCTCCGTCCACACTGGTCCTGCAGGGAGCCGGGGCCGTGGGACGTCCCAGCCAGTGACACCGGTCAGCCTCTCAGTCCCCATCTCCTCGTTTGCAAGAGGGAACGACTGGTGGCGTTTCTGTGGGGAGGGGTCGGGCAATGCGCAGAGGGCCTGGCACGCAGCCCCGGTGAGGGAAGGGGCTGGAGCCTTTGTCGCTGTGCCAGGCGCACCTGGGACCCCCGACTGCTGCTCGGCAGCCGCACTGCCCTTGCCACGGATGACAGCACCCACCACTTCAGCCGAAACCCCCGTGCGGGGGCGCAGCCCAGTTAGCTGAGGTCCGCCAATGCGGGGTCTGCTCTGCCGCAGGCAGGACCACCGTGCAAAGCTTCCTCCTCGGGTGAGTCGTGCAGGGACAGCCAGCGTCCCCCAGATCAGCCAGAGCCCCGCCTCCCTGCAGGCGCCACCCCCCTGGCTCGGGGGCTGGGGCACCGGGGGACGCCCTGATGGGAGCACGAGGCGAGGCGGGGGGGGGGCCCACACCCAGCCGTGAGCACCCAGTTGGGGTACAGAGCAAGCCACAGAGAGACTCGGGGAGAGCGGCATGCCGTCACCAGGGGGAGGCTGACAGCCCGGAGCCCAGGTCTTGGTGGCCCCCCGCTGCCACTCTGCAGGGCACGCACGAAGCCAGCCGTTGCCGCAATATCCCTGCCGTCCTCCCCGGCCTTGTCTGCTGGGCTCTGGGGGGGGGGGGGGGGGCGGGGGGGGCCGCTGCCTGGGGGAGGGGACACCACTGCCCCCAGAAGGCCGTGATGAGGACGGATGGGGCTCACTGTCCCTGCACACGGGCGCCACCTGGCTTGCGGGTTTGGGCCGGGTGGGGCGTTCCCAGGACCTGACGCCAGCGTCCTCGAGCTGCACCGAGGACCCTGAGCCTCCTGACCACCCGCTCATCACAGTTTCGGCGAGGCGTTCACCGCGGGCAGGAGCCTGGGCTTGCGACCCAGGGTCTGACTCTGCCAGGCAGAGGGTTTAGCGACCCTGTGGCCACATGGCCTCCAGCCCCACTCGGGTCCTGGAAGCCACTCCAAACTCAGGCCTCTGATCCTGCACCTTGGATGCCAGCCAGGACAGCACACGGGTCCCCTTCCTGCTGAACGTCTGTGAGTCCGGGGATTCCTCGTCCTGAAGCCACAAGGGGCTTGGGCAGTTCTGCCTCCTGGGGACGGAATCGGCTTGTGACACTGTGGCCCTTTATTAGCGAGTGTGTGTGTGTTATGGTGCGTTTTGTGCGTTTTTGTATTTGTGTGTGTGTGTGTGTGTGTGAGAATACGTGTTGTATGTTTTGTGCGTTTGCATGTGTGTTATTATGTGTGTGTTACTGTGTGCGTGTTTTGTGTGTGAGTATGTATGTGCTGTTGTGGGTGTGTGTGGGGGGGGGTTGGGCGGCATCTTCAGGGTGGACGTCGAACAGTTAGCCACCTTTACGTGGCCTGAGTTGCCAGCCGCACGCGGGCACCCCTGTGGTCAACTAAGTCGGCCTCGTGGGGTAAGGGAGGCGTGAGGGGAACAGACCGTCCAGGCCCACAGCTCAGCTCTGCAGACATCATCTCACGTAAACATCGTCAGATTCCAGAAGACACGCCATGCTACCCATTTAATAGTCCTTAAGAGGAAACGTGCTCAGAGATTCAAACTAACAGCGGGCCGCGAACCCCCGCACGTCCGCGGGGGAGGCGTCGTGAGCAAGGTCTCTAGGAGGCGGCAGATTGATTCGGTGACACGGCAAAGAAGGGACGCCTGCGGAGAAGACGAGCAAAGAGAGGGGAGGCTCGACACGGAGACACAAGAATCTACCTGAGGAAAAGCATCCACCGACTCGTCCTGTTCACCCGGAAAATGTCACCATAGAAACAGGAAATCTTCTGGGCTCTCCTGACTACAAGGCACAGAACCGGCCCCCCGGGTGCTCCTCGATCGCTCCAGGTCCGGGCTGCCCTTTCGAGGGAGCGGTGAGCCAGGCGGCTGCAGCTGGGCATCGGGGCGCACGCGGGTGCCCTGAGGGCTGCAGACACCCATCACCTGCCGAGAGCCAGCGGACGGAAGCAGCTGGGAAGAGGGCGCAGGATGGAGGGGCGGGAGGTCCGGGATAGGGGGCCGCCGGGCGCGTGCGAGGGTCAGGGACTCCCGCTCCTTCCCGGGAACGGGCTGGCGAGGCCCTGCCCCAACACAATAACTTAGGCGTCAGCGTCTGAAACACGAGGCCTCGGTAACATGCTCGCTGATAAAATCACCTGGGGCAAGAAAAAGACGCGGAGGACCCTTAAATACACATCGTCCAGGGAAAGAAGCCACTCTGAAAAGGCCGCACGCGGTGTGGGTCCCACCACGCGACGTCCTGGAACCGGTAAAGCTATGGAGACAGCAGGTGAGAGGTCGCCAGCGGCTGCGGGGGAGGCATGAACAGGTGTGGCACGTGGACGTTTAGGGCGGCGGACACGGTCCGTGCGACCCCGTGACGGTGCTACGTGCCCCCGCGCATTTGCCCAAACCCACGAGCGTACAAGGCACAGAGCCCGAGGGTGAAGCAGGGACTTAGTGATAACGTACAGCGTCACTCGGGCCGTAAGAAGGTCACCACACGCACGAGCACGCAGACGACAGGGGAACCGAGGGGGGCGGGGACTGTGTGTGCGAATCCCTGAACTTCGCGCTCAATCTCTCTGTAAACTTAAAACTGACCTGAAATGATAGGTTTAAAAAAATAGAGCGGGATTTATTTTGGTTTTGCGGGAAAACGGAGCCTTTTCCTTCCACCCGTCAGCCTCCAGCAGCACAGGCTCCACCAGCACCTTGACGACGAAACGGTTTTCCTCCAAATCCAGATCTGCGCCCTGTCGCGGCCCCAAGGCCAGAGGAAGCGGACTCAGAGCACGCGGCAAGGGCGACACCTGAGCCCCGGTTTCCACAACGCAATGCCCGTGCCGGCTGCAGGGGACCCCGTCCCACGAGCCACCGACAGGTCCACACGTGTCCCGGGGGCGCATCCCCGCCGTGTTTTCGCCCGCTAGAAACCCGGTTCCCTGTGTTGTCTCACCGCAACACCGCCTCTGCTCCCCGTCCTGCTCCTCTGGTGACTGCGCCCCCAACCTTCCCAAGCCCTCGGGGCCCCCTGCCCTGGACTGAAGCCCCCGGGCGCCCTCCACCCCCACTGCCTGGCTCCTGCCCCGTTTCCGTGGACTCTCCGGGGTCCGCCAACATCCTGACGCGCCGTGTCCCCCTGTGCTGCGTCATGGCACAGAGCCACTCCTTCCCAGCAGGCACTTGGGCTCACTGTTGTCATCATGTCACCACAATCACGAGTCCCTGCAGCGGGCAAAACACCAAGCCAGGTGCCGGGAGCGACGGAGATGATGGGGTTCAGCCGACTCCCGGCAGCAGCAGCCTTGGCGGGCACGCGATGCGGCAGGCGGAGGGTGACCGTAGGCCCCTCGGGCTCCCGTGGTGACTCATCCGGATCCCGCCAAGCCCCCATTCGCTCTCTGAAGGGGCGTGAGTTCTGCCAGAGGGAGGGGGACCAAGAGCCCCAGTGTCTTCGCTCAGGGGGAACTGAGTCAGTCGCTCCCTGTCTACTGCTGCGTAACAAGTCACCCCCAAACTTCATGACTTAAAAAGCGTCATTTTGGGGCGCCTGGTGGCTCAGTCAATTAAGTGTCTGACTTTTGGTTCAGTCTCAGGTCATGATCTCCCGGGTTCATGAGTTCGGGCCCCACGTTCTGTCAGCATGGAGGCTGCTTGGGATTCTCTGTCTCCCTCTCTCTCTCTCTCAAAATTAATAAATGAAATTAAAAATTTTTTACGTACGCTTTTTTTGTATCTCATGATCGTGTAGAGCTCGTGTGGGTGATTCGTCAGCTCCACGGGCCTTGCCGCCCACCCGCCTATCTTGCCCCTGGGGACACCATGTTCTCTGGTCACCTCCATCGGTAGCCCGGCGTGAGGCTCCCCGGCTGCCGGTTCCACGGTGCCACCCGTCAGGTGCGCTGGGTCCACCAGCCGCTGACAGCGGTCTCTGGAGCAGCCCACCCACGCCTTCCCTGGCCCATGGGGCAGGTTCACACTGAGCATCTCCAGGGCAGCGGGACCCTCTGGCTGTGCTGACAGGTGCATCTTGGGGGCCTCCTGCAGACCACAGCTCTCTGGGTTCAGCCTCACAGCCTTAGTCCTCCTGTCCTCCCCGTGAGCCAGCCAGCCTGTCCCCAGTCCTCCCCATGAGCCAGCCAGCCTGTCCCCAGTCCTCCCTGTGAGCCAGCTTGTCCCCTGTCCCACACCGTGAGCCAGCCAGCCTGTCCCCATTCCTCCCCATGATCTAGCCTGTCCCCAGTCCTCCCCATGAGCCAGCCAGCATGTCTCCTGTCCTCCCCGTGAGCCAGCCAGCCTGTCCCCTGTCCTCCCCATGAGCCAGCTTGTCCCCAA
>NW_024412419.1:1796020-1796561 GCF_014898765.1 Herpailurus yagouaroundi
CAATCCTCCCTGTGAGCCAGCCAGCCTGTCCCGAGTCCTCCCCATGAGCCAGCCTGTCCCCAGTCCTCCCCATGAGCTAGCCAGCCTGTCCCCAATCCTCCCTGTGAGCCAGCCAGCCTGTCCCCTGTCCTTCCCATGAGCCAGCCTGTCCCCTGTCCTCCCCGTGAGCCAGCCTGTCCCCTGTCCTCCCTGTGATCCAGACAGCCTGTCCTCAGTCCTCCCCATGAGCCAGCCAGCCTGTCCTCAGTCCTCCCCATGAGCCAGCCTGCCCAAGTCCTCCCCATGAGCCAGTCTGTCCCCTGTCCTCCCCATGAGCCAGCCTGTCCCTAGTCCTTCTTGTGAGCCAGCCTGTCCTCTGTCCTCCCCGTCAGCCAGCCTATCCCCTGTCCTCCCCGTGAGCCAGCCTGTCCCCAATCCTCTCTGTGAGCCAGCCATCCTGTCCCCAGTCTTCCCCATGAGCCAGCCCGTCCCTTGTCCTCCCCGTGAGCCAGCCTGTCCCCTGTCCTCCCCGTGAGCCAGCCCGTCCCCTGTCCTCCCTGTG
>NW_024412419.1:1796571-1838243 GCF_014898765.1 Herpailurus yagouaroundi
TCCTCCCCGTGAGCCAGCCCGTCCCCTGTCCTCCCTGTGAGCCAGCCTGTCCCCTGTCCTCCCCATCAGCCAGCACATCTCCAGCTGGCCTGCATTGTTGTTTCAGTGGCACCTGACCTAGTGCCAGCCAGGTGGCCAGGAGGTGCCCTGGGGCAGACCCTGGGCACGTGTTGTCGGGGGAGAGGCCTCTGCATCACCTCCAAGCCAGGGCGGAGTCGCTGGCCCTCCCCAGAGAGGAAGGGCCCGTCATCAGGCCCAGGGGCTCAGGAGGGTCCGGGCGCTCAAGGTTCTCCAAAGCGTGAACCTTTGCTGGCACAGCAAGCCAGCCAGGGTGGGGCTGAGCCCTGCAGGGAGCTCGCGGCTCCTGCGACTCTGTCCTAGACTGCCCCTGTCTGCTGCATCCTGCCCACAGCCTGCACGACCCCAAGGGGAGCGCTGAAGCTGGGGTTTGTCCTGAGTTGGGGGAAGGCAGGGGTCCTGGTCTTCACAACCCCAGGCGGTGGGATCTCTGGACATGGGCTGCCCGGGAAGGTGGCGTGCCCTTGACCAGGCTGGGTAGGAGCTGAGAGCATTCCCAGCAGGGACCTGCGGGTTCAGGGTCACCTACCTCCAGGAACAGCATCTTGGTCCGCTCAACAAAAGGAACAGGGAACAACTTAGCCCGAACTGGGGCAAAGTACCCCAAGTGTCAGCTGAGTGCGGCCCCTTCCCTGCCTTGCACGGCTCAGGGCTCCAGGACCATTAGTCAGTTAGTACGTCTGCTTTAAATCAGCTCCCCTCCAACGTAAAAATCATAAAAGAAACTTTATGTGATTATCATAAATACAAAACTGGTGCCTCTTGCCCGATGTAAAAAGGAATCTGATAAAGCCAAAACAGTATCACCGTTTCTGGCCAGAGTCCCGCTGCCAAAGGACCGAGCCGGAAGCCAGCAAGTCCATCTTTGGTTAAAACGGGAAGATGGCAGGTGTCAGAGAGGCATTCGAGACCGCGCAGACCCCAGGCGAGACTCTGCCAAATCAGAGAGCCCGGGGAAACCAGAAGGGCTTTCCCTTCTGCCGTGGCTTCAATATCATTTCAGGCGAGCGTCTCTCACCTCCTGAAATCGTCCTGCTGACAGCCGGGCCGCATTCCCGCACTTTGGCAAACACTGACCTGGGAGAGCGGTGAGGAATATATTTCCCCATAAAAGTGATTGAGAGTCCTTGCTGGCAATGCCCGTACCTGAGTTAATCATCCCGTGCCAGCATCAATTTCCTGCTCTCGACAACGTCCTGTGGTTAGATATCAGCACGGTCGAAGCTGGGTGCGGGGCACACAGGAACCTTGGCCTGATTTTTACAGTGTCTGGTGACTATTAAACCGATTTCAAAATAAAAAGTTGTAAAAGCAAGTGCTGGGTGACTGCTAATCGGTGCAGAACGCTGGAGGGAAGCTGGGGTACGGCTCCACGTAACCCTAAATTCGGAGGCAGCCACAGCAGCTCGGACCACGGTCCCTCGGAGCTGGGGGGCAGAGCCCAGAGCAGCCCCGCCCCCGTTCTAACTGAAGCCACCTTCAGAGCGCTGGGGCAGGGAGGGGGCGCTGGGGTCCGGCCAGCTGACTGCATGCCAGCTGCGAGGATTTTCTGGCCATGGCCAGAGCTGCCTCTTAGCTTCCAGAAGGGAGGGTACGCGCAGAGCCAAAGGATCCAGAAGACCCCACGGCCCCTTCCCCAGGCATCTCTGGCTTGTCATCTTACAAGCCCCTCCAGGACCCTCCAGGGACCCACTTCCCCAGTGGGGATGACAAAGAAAGGGTAACAGGCCCCCTCCCGGGTCTTCCTTCACAGCCTCCTCATGACAAGTGCACAGCGATCACCCCACTGCTGCTGACCCCCCTCCCACAGGCAGTAGCTGCTGGAGGACAGGGACACGTCTAGGAACAGAGTCCCCTGCCTGGGCTCCTCTGGGTGATTCCTCTCTTCTTCCTTGTGGACCGGACCACAGGGGAAGGACGGGCCACTCTTCGTGGGAAGCACCTGGTCTGGCAGTCAGAGGAGAAGCACGTGCCTGTTTCACAATAGCTACGTGGCTTCGGCATGCTGGAGAGCCTCACTGCGACACGGGGACAATGGTGCCCGAGGACACTTTCAGTCACGGGCACCTGCACCAAAGTATGCCGGAAGAGCAGTGCGTAGTGATTTCTACAACCGAGGGCCACCAGCATGGCCCGCGCAAGTGCAGAATGTGGGACAAAATGCCCCAGGTGACTGGCGGGTCCCCTTGCTGTCACCGCAGCCCCCTCTGCCTCCACCACCAGCGAGCTGCCCGCTTCTCCACACTCAGAGACCCCAGTGGAAAATAGCACTTTCCCCCTCCTGGTCTCCACGTATCAGTCCCACAAGACTTGTAATTAGCCGTGGCCGGGTCCCGAGCCCAGCTAGAGAGCCACTGTCACCAAGGATACAAGCACGGTGGTTCACGGGTGTAGATCAAGCAACCATCTGTGGTCAGCACCCTGTTGCCTAAAGAGAAAGGGGTGTGAGGTCTGCTGGACGAACCCCAACCGTAGCACCGCCCCCACGACACTTTGGATCGAATGGCACAGAGCACGTGTAAGGGACGGGCTGCCATCGGGTCTCGTGTGTGAGGACGTGAGCGGGCTCGGGCATTAGGTCAGGGCCAGGTTGGACGGACGGGGACACGTGCCCAGAGCCCGTGCAGAGATACGTCGGGCCCAAAGGCACAAAATGCCACCGGGGTGAGTCCCATGAAGCTGGGGCTAGAAGGAGACCATGAGGCCAGGGGAGGAGAGAAGGCCGCGGGGCGGGGCAGCACCTGAGGGCCCGAGGCCAGGGGCCAGGTCCGCGCCCATGCCCATCGGCCTCCCTGACGGCCTGTGTCCCGGGTCGTAAAGGCTCAGCAGGGGTCCCCCAGGCAGGGCAAATGCACGGGCGACGCACTCAATATGCGCATCTTAGCTCGCTGTCCTGCGGGCTCAGGGAGAGCGTGGGAACAGGTCACAGGCCTGCACGGGTCCATATAGACACCAGAATCTGGGTGACACCTTAAATCCAGCCCTGTCGCCGGTAGCAAACACTATACATCTTGGGGGAAGCGGGAGAAAGGACTGTACATTAAGGGCAATTTTCCCAAATTACCTGACGAAAAGCGAACATAAGCGTCTTCTCTCCAGGATAATAGGAACGGACAAGAACAAAGACCAAGCCTGTGTGTGGCTAACTCCTCCTCTGACAACACAGAAGCTCATTTCAGATGCTAACACTGCACCACACGTCTATGGAAATACCTAGAAAACAACTCGTGGTGAACGCGTTGCCTGAAAGGCGGTACCCCTTGAACTGTGGACCAAAGCTGTGATCTGATTAGACATAGACCATTAAATATTAAGCCAGCTCAGCCCGTATAATTTCAACATGCGGCTCAAAATCGTATTTGTAATATGTCCACGGGCTTACTTGCTGTAAAATAAAGTATCAAATGTCATCAAGTAGAGAAGGTGGATGTTTGGTTGGAGAACAGGGAGAAAATGTAGCTGATTTGATTTTCCTTCGGGGATGCGGGTGGCCCGCGGTCTCTGTCTCGTTCCGTCTTCCGCGTGGGATACTCACTACCTCACGTGCCGGCTGCATGACCCCGGACGGGTCCTTCCCTCACCTCTAAAGTCAGGGGCCAGCTCCCCTGCAGCTACCCCACTCCGCTCTAACTGAGGAAGGAAGATGCTTTTCAGTGAGGTTACAGAGAAACCAAGTCACGTGAGAAGTCGCCTCTCTGCCTGCAGAGCAGAAACATTCTGTACTTCGAGGATCAAACCGCCTCCGCTTGCCCACGCCTCATGCGCACACAAGCAACGACGTGCCGCTTCACTCAGCAGACATTCCCAGAGCTGCGTCTGCGGGTAGGGCTAGGAGGGACAGGCGAGCCCAGGGACAGAAGCCCCCCAGCATCTGTGGCCCACCCTGTGGGGAGGACGCACGCGATAAATGTTAGGTATGCTGGCTCTGTGGCGCCACACGCGGGGGCTCGGGACAACGCACTGCCCGGCGGTTTCCGCGGCCAGGAGTCGGGGCGTAGCCGAGCGGGGTCTGCCGTCCGGCTCACTCAGGCGGGGGCCAGGCCGTGTTCTCATCCGGAAGCCCAACTGGGGAGAAATCCCCAACCTCTCTCTCGCTCACGCTCTGGCAGCTTTTCCTTCTGTTTCCACACGACTTGGTTATTCCAAGCAAACAGTGGAAGGCAGGACACTGAAGTGCTTTGCTGACATGTACAGTCTTATGTGCTGTAAGGTGTGGTGACGACAGAGCAGCCAGCCAGCGCCTCCGGCACATTCTGCACGTGGAAGCAAGCGCAGGTCCTGCCCACAACCAGAGCGGGGGTCAGGCCCGGACGTGAACACTGGGAGGCGGGAACACTCACAGCCGCTCGGCCACAGAAGGTTCTGGGTTCTGTGGAGGAAGTCAAGCCAGCGAGGGTGGCGGGACTCCCACGGGCGGGCTGCAAGACAGGGAAGGCACCGTCTACTCCAAGACTGGGAGGGGGGAAGGGGCAGGTCACAACATCTGCAGGTCCAACGCAGAGGCCCCATGGGAGTTGTGACCTGCTGTGTTCAAGGACAGCAGGCGACTGTCCTTCCTGGAAGAAAGACCAGAAGAGGCATAGATGAGGTCTGGCAGTGGAGGGTCCACACTGGGCAGGACTATGGGCCTGAGGACTTGTTTTGTGTTCACTGAGTAACACACGGGCCCTTGGAAGGCATCCGACAGAGGAGTGACAGGTCTACCTTTGTCTCTAGGGTCCCCCTGAGCGCTGGTGGAGACAACACCGAGTGCATAAAGTTGAAGCAGGGAGACCGACGGGGACGCAGTTGCAACAGGCCATCTTGGTGATGATGGTGACACTGACCAGGGTGGTGACTCACGTGTCCTCGAACACAGCATGTTGACCTTGATTTGAAGGCGGCCCCAGTAGGACCCTGCAGATGAATCAGAAGCGACCTCTTCATCCGTGGGGACCCCATAACGCCCTGGGGACTTGAACACGCGTTCCTTCCCTCAGCTCTGTCCCTGCCACGGCCGGCCAGCGCCCCAGCCTGCAGGTGACCCGGTCCAGTCCTTCGTGGGCATCACACCACTTCTACCGTCCAGCCTTCCTGCTGAGAACAGAGCTCACTCCTGCCCTTATTCTGTGTCCGCTTCAGGCACCCGTCAGCTCACGGGACACTCTCGTCCGGGACCGGAACCCCTCTGTGGCTCCTCAGCACCTCCGGGCAGGGCTACCGGCAGCGCCCTCCACGTGCTTGTCACACGCGTGTCCGTCACCCGGCCTCTGAAGGCACCAATTGTGCCTTCGTCACCCTGCATCTCAGCCGCCAGCGTACTGCCTGACGGAGAGTAGGCACTCTAAATATAATTACGGAGCGCCGCCGTGGAAAGGTTACCGTCGCCACGGGTGGTTAACCGGCTACTTGAGAGCTGGAGCTGGGGTTCCCGGCTGGAGGCGGCCGGCCTCAAGCGCTGGACCCAAGTATCCACCCGGAAGGCGGTAGAGGCCGGGGGACTTTGGCGAAGCAAAGCTGAGCCGGGAGGCAGGACGGGAAGGGCTCTGTCCCCCCTGGGTCCAGGGGGGCTCTGTCCACGTGCAGGGTCCAGGGGATGGTAGCTGTGGAGTGTTTGTGGTGCGGGCGAGACCTGGAAGGGCTGTCCGGACCACGAGGGGATCGGCATCCCCGGGCCAGGCCACACGCAGCCCCTCCGAGAGCCCCCAGTGGCAGGGGCCGATGTGGTGGGTGGAGGGCCCTTCGGCCTCCATGGGGCGGTGGCCAGGCTCCCCCTGCCAGTGGTATGAGAGGTCAGGTTTGCTCTGAGCCTAGCAGCGTGGGGCCGGCGGCCGCTCCCCTGAGCACCCCTGCCCGGGCCCCATGCCCCCAACGCCTGCCCTGAACGTCCTTGCGGACAGAACCCTGTGCCCCCCTGGCGTGGGCCCCTGGGGCACTAACTCCCATCTTAGTGACTCACGTGGTGAGCCTCCTGGAGGGCCCTCCCGGAGCCTCCTGGGGAAGTGCTCGCACAGACCACAGGCCCTGGATCCTGCGGCTGAGGGGGGTTTCCGGGAAGGGGGAGCGGGCAGGACGTGGGCAGGTCCCTCCGACAGTCGAAGCCAGAGGGGCCCCTGCGACTTCCTCCGTCTTTGTCCCCACAATGGGAATGCCGATAGCCGGTGACATGATACATGAACCCATTTCTCCCCGCGGCGCGGCTCATTTATCAGACCCACCGGCCCCCGCAGGGGCCGCCGACACTCGTCCTGCAGGGGCCGGGCCTGGGGCTCTGTCGGCTGTGGGCCAACGCCGCCCCCGTCTGAGCCTCAGCCCCCACACCGACAAAAGGGGCTGGAGCCTAGGAGCCCCAGGCCCCCGCCTTGTAGCAAGTTTTCAGTCCCAGGAAAGGATTCGCCAGCACATCCCGGTCCTGAGACAAGGCCCCGGTGGGAGTTTGTGGGAGTCTGTTTTATGCAAAGAGAACCCCCGTCAGACAAGACTACAGGCACTCTCTGGGGTGTCCCACTGGTGGTTTCGGGTCTGCCGCTGGGTCCAGCCTTCCCCCTCAGTTAAAATGATCAGACTTGAGGAAATTGTTAGTTGTGACTGGTGGTGATTGTGCAGTCAAAGGTCAGGCGACTCCCATTGTGACCTGCACGGAGGAAGGGAGGGCCCCAAGGTCAAGTGCCCGCCCTGTGACCTGCATGGAGGAAGGGAGGGCCCCAAGATCAAGTGCCCGCCCTGTGACCTGCACGGAGGAAGGGAGGACCCCAAGGTGAGGGGTAGAACGGGGCTGCATGGACCCATGGCCTCGGCCCAGAGGCTGCAGGAAAGGAGTGTCATCCGACAGTGACAAGCACCCCAGCGACACCCTCCTTCCTCAGTCCCCCTTGGAGCGCGTGCGGCTCACGGCCACCCTGGCCGCGGGCCGGGCTCCTGAGGGACAGGTGTTCATGTCCAGGGGGTGGTGTCCAAGTGGGCCTCGGGCCCGGGTTCTAGGGTCGGTCCTCCGGGCCTCGCCAGCCCCTCTCCCAGCAGGGGAGGCACGTGGCCCTGGAACTGAGTCCCACCCACGGGGCTGAGACCCTGAGAAGGCTGGAGAATGGCTCCCGAGAGCATCCACACACGGGATGCCGTCAAGAACCTTCTGCTCCTCAGCAGCGCTGGTGATCTGCCGGCCTAATGTATCTCTCCATGAGTCAGCACGCATTGAGTGCCTACGGTGTGCCAGTCTGGGCTTAACCCTTTTCACTCAGCCTTTAACATAACCCGAGGAGCTACATTTGTTTGTTTCCATCTTTCTGTTTTACAGGTCAAGCAGCGAAGGCTCCAGATGGCCGACTCCCCTCATCAGACTCTGGGGGCTCAGCCGGGACAGGGCTGGGAGGGTCTGCTGTGTCCCAGCCCAGGGAGCCTCAGCAGGTAGCTGAGATGACCTTTCTTTTGGTTCCCGGGTCAGAGGTCCTTCTGGATGGGGGGTTTCTGTCCGCCTGGCATCGGGGGTGCCTCTTCTTGGGCTATTCCCTGATCCCTGGCTCAGCCGCAGCTGTGACGAGACAAGTCAGGAGCTCTTCTGAGCCTCGGTTTCCCCCCACAGGACACCACTCCTGGCCTGTGGGGCTCCTCCTCCTGGGTGAGCGGCTGGCAGCCAGGCCCTCCCCCACCCCAGCACGGGTCCTGCGTGCCCGACCTCTGCGTCACACCGTCCTCCGCAGGGATGTGAGACTTGCCTGCACTCTGTGGGCACAGCCCATACGTCCCTCAGCCCGGCTCTGGCCGTGCTCCCGTCCACACCCAGGCCCTGGCCCCCACGTCCTCAGCCCGACTCTGGCCCTGCTCCCGTCCACACCTGGGTCCCGGCCCACATGCTCCTGCACGGCCAGCCTGCATGGCCAGGTCCTGCTTCTGTCGGGCAGGGTGGGAGGTCTGGCTCCAAAGCAGCAGCCGGGCCTCCCGTCCCCGGTAACTGCTTCCCTTGCCGCACACCCCGCCCTGGGCCTCACGTCCTCTTTCACAGCACAGCCCCCTGGGCCGGAGTTACAGGCCCATGCATCTGTCCCCTCCCCGTGTGTCTGTGGGGACATGTCTCCAGCATTTTGGTTGTTTGAACTCTCACAGCACGGGACGGGAGGCCTGTGCTAAACGGATGTTTGTGGAATGAATGAACCAACGAGTGAAGGAATGAAGAAAATTCTTGTGCTGGTGGGAATTTCCTGTGTCCAGGAAGGGTGTTAGGGTGAAAGCCTGAGCCCCTTAAAATGTCAGCAAATGGGCAGGTGGCTCTGGGGGTGATAAGTCAGGCCGACGCCGGTGGTCCCTGGGGCCGCCTCGTTCCCACACACGTGTGCGGGGATGGGCACAGACCCCTGTCTCAGGCAGCAGCCCAGCTTTGCCCGTGCGCTGTGGTCACCATTCTGGGCCCTGGCTTCCCACCCAGAGACCCCAATTCACCTGCTCTCAGTGCGGCCTGGATAATGGGGATCTGGGAGCTTTCTGGATGGCTCTAACAAGCAGCCGAGGCTGAGAACCACAGTCCACGGTGAGCTCCCGAGGACCAGGGTCACCAGGGGCCATGACAGCCTGTGTCTTTCTGCAGCCGCCCTGCCCCCACGTCACTGTCCATGCGCAGAGAGCCTTGGCCCTCGCACCACGGCAAGGATGCAGGAAGGAGAGGCCAGGGAGGGCGGACAGGAAACGTCAGGCCCCGGGCACAGCGGGTGTGCAGGCGGCTGGCGGGCGGGAAGGGGCAGATGACGGCAGGCGTGGGCCTGTGGTCCTCCCTCGGGGCGGCCCCGGTTCTCCCCGTCAGTTCTGACAGTGAATCTGACTCCTCCAAGCTTGGCTTCCAGCCACGTCCAGAACACTGGGAATACAGCGCTCTAATTAGCGGCTCTCATTAATCAGGGCTCCAACTGGGCAGAACTGGAGATGGGGGACCCACAGGGAGAGGAGCGTTGGCTGCAGCAGTGCCGGTGGCAGCAGGCCCCGGGTGGGGACAAGGCCTGTCCTCGGTCAGAAGGGACAGGAGACACAGACTCTGACCTCGAGAGAAACCACGGAAGCATCGCTATAGGAGGCTGGCAGGCTTTAGAACATAATTATGTTCTGTTTGCTTCATTGCTCAGAACCTCCCAGCAGCTCCCCGCCGAGAGCGGAATAAAGCCCGTGCTCGCGCTTTAATACGGGGTGCCCTGGCCCAACCTCCGTGACCCAGTTTCTCCTCCCAGCTCCCCAGCTCCGCCCGCTCTCCCTCTACAGGCACAAATAAACACACCCCCACCCGCGCTCTCTGCCCCCGCGGGGCACAGATTGTGGAGACTCTACTGTGTCTCTAGGAGTTTGACTCCAGCCAAGCCCTGAGAGCGGCAAAAGACCCTTCCCCATCGCCTCTCACACGCGTGTGCACCCTCGCACATGCACATCTGCACACACGCGCGTACACGATTCAGGTGCACATGCACACGTGGGCACACACGTGCATGTGCATAGTCGCACATGCGTACATTTGCACACAGATGCACACACGCACGCGTTTGCACACATGTGCAGGTGTGCAGCCACACACGTTTGCACACACATTTGCACGCACAATGCATGTGTACGTGCACACACTTGCATGTTTTACACACATCAACACGTGTGGCACATGTGTATGGATGTACACATGCATGCACCTGCACACATGCACGCACGTTTGCACACACGTGTGCCCACATGTACGCGGTTCGTACACACGTGTGTGCACACATGTGCATCGCTGTACACGTGTACATAGTTGTGCACACATCTGCATACATTTGCACGTGGGCACACAAGTGGACACACTCGTGCACACACATGCATACACACATGCACACACGCATGCCTGCACCAGCAGACTCCGCACTTGCTCACTCTGCCTCCACTGCTTAGCACTGGCCCCTGCATCTTCCAACGTGCTGCTTGAGCACACCTTCCCTGAGCCTGTCCCGCCCCAGAGGGCTTCCTTGGAGCACCTGCAGAATCCTGCATCATAACATCGCCACCTGCTATCACATCCTGTCGTTGCTGTTATTATGTAAAACCATCCTTTGTCCCCCAGGGTTTAACTGCCCTGACGACAGGCCCATGTTAGACCTGTTCCCCCCGCCCCCGCGTCTGAGTGTCCAGCACAATCTCCCCAAAAAACAGACATAAACAAATGTGTATTTAAGGGTCGTTATTTTTAAATAACCAAAGCTCAAGGGTTTACATGTGGGCCCATGTTATCCCAAGCTCTGTCTTATTTTCTGACATTGTGGGAAAGGAAACACTTTCCAGACAACCTTTGCTCATGTTGAAGTCTGAATGAGCCCAGATGGGCCCATTTTACAGGAACTAAAGGCACGGTGGAATCATCACTTTGCACATTTTTGCTTAAAAACCGTCTCTTTCCGGCACACCGATCGCTGTGGGCCAACGGAGCTGCGCATCTACTGACAGCGCGTCCTGCGTGGATTTGCTCCTGTGTTTTGACCGTCCCTGCTCCGGGGCCGCCACTGAAGTGCAGAACGGGGTTCGCCTAACCCCAGAAGCTGACACTGGACCGGACTGATGTGGGGGACTCAAGATACGTCCGTGATCACATGATGTGTGTCTTTCTCCTACAAGTAGAGGGCAGCCTCAAATACAGCTTGATGGAAATGTCTCATTATTTCTCAATAATGGGAGCTTCCGATAGATCTCTAGTTGACACGCGTCTACCCCACGATAGCGGCCAGATCTGCGTTTAATACGACGAAACGCCAAGTAGCACATGATGCTTTGCAGAATTATTTTAAGTGGGGAATCATGGGAAACCACGGAATTCAAGTCAAGCATCAGCCGAGTGCTGGCTGTGTCGTTTTCTCAGGGGGAAGAACACGCGAGACTATGTGTCTTTCAATCTCGCTTTCCCAATCTGTAAAATGGGTCTAAAGACATCTGATCTACTTATTCTGTAGCCCTGCTTCAGATGTCACGGTCACGTGAGGGTACCTCTGCCGTCGGAAAGAACGGTAACGAGCCAGCAAGGTCACCGGCATGAGCGGGTCCCCAGGACGCCGGTCCTTGACGTCCACTGTGTTCCGGCAGGACTCGGCCCGCGGCTGGCAGCAAGCAGGGAAGGAGCAAGACTGGGCCTGGTGTCCGGCGGGAGCCACAGACAAGTGCGGAGCAGGAGGCAAGAGCAGAGCCCCCGCTCTCCAGAGCGCACTCTGACTCCCGAGGTCCCCGGCTCCCGTCGTGCCCAGCGCGTGCCCAGACCCACGACCCTTGCCCACCTTGTGTTTTGTTTTCCCCTTTCTCCTTCCTTGTTCTTCGATGTCTCAGCAACACGAGCAAGAGAAGACGTGTCGGTCGGAGAGGGTCCCTGCAGCCCTCACGGCCCCCAACGGGACGAAAGCCCCCAACGTTGCAATGGCATCTAGGCCTTTTACGGCCTCGGGGGGCACGCCCCACAGCAGGTGTGCAGTGAGGCTGGAGAGGACACTCCGGTCACCCGGCCCGACCGCTGCCGCCTCCCCGGCTGTGATGGGGGCGGGGGGCAGGCCTGGGCAAGTGCCCTGTGCCTAGCCCGCCCCTCCTGGCCCACCCGGCCTCCGGGCCTCTGCTCCTCTTTCCGGTCTTCAGCTGACTCATCAGACCGCATTGCATTTTCCTTTTTAACCGCAGGCTTCCTCCTGGCCGCGGCTCCTGGGGGACAGGGACCGCATTCCCGTTACGTCAACGACAGTCAACAGCCAACATTCGCCCCTTTGTGCCCGGAGCGGGTTCACCACTAAGCACTTTCTGTGTGTTCTCATTGGGAGCGGCCGAGGAGCGGGGGACGGGGTGGAGGAGGAAAGCCGCTCAGTGACGCTCGGCCGGGAAGTGACAGCCACAGCTGGCGTCCAGGCAGAATCTTGACTCCTAGAGGCAGCCGGCACAGCTCCCGTGCGGCGTGGCCACGGAGGCAGTTGCAGCCCAAGCGTGAGGCGTCGGTGCCCCACGCGCTGGCTGACTCAGGCAGGCCACAGGTCACACCCCCTCGTGGCACCCGTGGCCGATGCAGTGCCTCCGGTGGCGATGAGTGGAAGTGCAGCCTGAAGCCCGTCTGGGGACCGAGCAGGGGCGCCCAGAGCGCGGGCCCCCAAACGGCGTGCGGACGAGAAAGGGTCTGGGATTTGAAGTCGGATGCACACAAGCCGGGCCTTATGATTGTGCGGCTGCAGGGTGAGCCTGCCTGCGTGTGAGAAACAGAGAAGCAGGGCCCCCGCAGGCTGAGCCGTCAGGGTCACTGGTTACCGCTGCAGGGGTGAGGGATGGGGAGGGTGCGGCCAGGAAGAAAATCACTCTTTCATCGGGTTTATTTCCAGGTGCAAGCACCACCGTCAGTGTGGGCGAGGGGCCCGTGCTGCTCTGACCCCACCTGTGTGGGGATGTAATCCCAGCCCCGCCCTCCCCCGGCATGCTCTGAAAGCTCGGGGCCCTTCCATGCACCTTCTCCCTTGAAGTTTCCTCCCCAGAGTCCTCTCTTCCTGCTCCTACCTCTGAGCTGGTTCACGTTCAAGATTAAGCCTGAACCTTCAAAGTCCTCCCTTGAACCCGACAGACCCTCTCCTTTGTCCTCACAAAGCACCTCAGACCCCCTTCCCACCAGGACCTGCCCGGGTCCCGCCACAGCGTTCGGGGCTCCTGAGACCCGCACTCCGGCCTCTCGGTCTGGACGCGGCGAGGGTCCTGCGAGGGCAGCGGGATAGAGCCCACATGCGACGGAAAAACAAGCCACCTCCCTCCCAGGTTTGCAGGGCAAGGTCAGGGCCCTGCGCTTAACATCACAGGCTTTTGCGAAACCCCCTTCTTCCTCGGTACCTATTGTCTTCCTATCTTACAGAAGCTCTTTCTTCTTCCTGAAACAGGCCCGCGTGATGTCAAAGTAAACTCCGGGCCCAAGGATGCCCAGGAGACACGAGCGTTACTTCATCATATGGCAGCTTTTCCTGAGAATGTCCCTGGAAACGCCCGGGCTCTGTGCTGGGGGATCCAGTTTTGCGCCAGGAAACCTCGCAGGAAAAGAGGCGTAGGGAAGCTGGGGAGATGGGCGGGCCTTAAAAACTGCAACTGTAAGATCAAAGCACGGGTGTGAGGGCTCTTTGCGGTGGGGCGTGCAAACGACCCCAGCTAACCTGGAGGAGGGGCTTCCGGGCGGCCGTCTGACTTTGCCCAGGGGCCAGCGGCCCGAATGCTCACAGGGGACGTAACCAGACGCAGGCAAACCCAGAAAAACACCCTGGAAACTGGAACCTGCCTGTGCAGGCCCCTCCCCGGGCCACCCACGGCCGGGGGTGTGCTCGCCCTGGCGGTCTCGCCTTTGCCTCTGCCTGGGCCGAGCCCGGCTCTGGGAAGAGCCCACCAGACCCGGGGGCAGGGCCCTGGGTCCAAGCCCCGCCGGGCACGTCCTGACCAGGCGAGCCGCTCGGCCTCCGTCTTCAGCAGGCGTCGCCCGGGACCCCCGTGGGGCTGCCGGGACCCGAGTGCCAGCTCTGCACGCAGCCAGCGCCCTTTACTGTTATGTCGGTCTTGGCACCCTGGTGGCTTAGAAATTTTGCCAAGAAGCAGAGCTGTTTCCCGAATCCATCGACTCACTCATTCGTGGGCTCACACGCCTTGTCACCCGCATGTAATGAGTGTTGAAGGGTCCTGGGGGAGCTGTGTGACAGGCAGACACCAGGCTATGTTATGACATGGGAGGGGACAGCGGGACGCAGGGTGAAGACTGTGGGCGTGGCAGCTGCGCAGACCCACGGTCGGTCGGGTCCCGCCTGTCCCTACGGGGTGACTTCGAAGAGGGCCGACAAAGCCCCATGGGCCACACGAATGTGTGCACGGACTTGTGGTCACGCAGACAGATGAGGAACGGGGCGGGGGGGGGGGGGGGAATGCGTCTCAGGGGCCAGGTCCCGCGGTCGGTCTGATGGTGCCACAGAGACACCAGCTCACTGTCCTGCCGGCCTCTCGGCCCCACCGCTGCGTCCTCGCCCCTGGACCACTCTGTCCACCCGAGGAATGCCCACGTCTGAACTTGCCTGCTTAGCACATCCTCAAATGGCAAAGCCAGATTTCTTCTCTAACACACACCCTTTGCCTACAGAGCAAAATGGACACTTCTCATCACGGTCCACCAAGCCCTCCACGGGCAGGGCTGACCCTGCCCTCCCCCCTGGAGCACCTTCTCGCCGCACGGCCACCCTGATGGTCATTCTCTGTGTCCCACGGTCACTGCTGCCGGCATGTGCATCCACAGTGTGGGACAGTCCTGTCTCCCAGCCTCTGCCCCTCACCCGGCCAGCTGTTCCTAGACCTCACCCCCTGCCTGGCCACCACCTCCAGGAAGCTCTCCCTGAATCCCCCTCCACCCCCCCCCCCCCAGGAGGCCAGGTGCCCGTCTCCAATTCAGAATTTCCCTAACTCACCTTTTTACTGGGAGGCGTGTGACCCTCCTTTGAGGACCGCAGGGTCTCTTGGGAGAGACGCGACGTCACATTTCACACTCGTTCCTGTGTCTTTAGTGTCCTGCACCCCGGAGGGAGAATGGTGAGCGTGGGGCAAAAAGTCGCGGGACTCGGTCAGGAGCGAAAAAGAGCCAAACGGGCATCGCCCAAATCGGGGTTGGCACAACCTTCCTCCACTTGGAGCCAAGGACTGGGTGCCTCCCCACGCCGCGGCCAGGCACTCGCAGAGCCGTCCCGTGGTTACTGTTCCTCGCACACCTGCCTCCCCGCCGGACCGCGAACTCTCCAGGGTGGGGGCCTGTGTCACTCACCACCGCGTCTTCCCACAGGGCTGCTGGGGGCCTGGGGCCGGGCGCTCGCACGTGGGGGCTCGCTGAGCCAGGGACGCGGCGGTCGGTCGCAGCGGCCCTCGGACGCAGTGGCCCACGCCTGCACTTTCTCCCCACTTAGCACCGGGAGAAGGCGCCCCCGCAGGAGGGCACTGGCTTGGGGGCCAGGCCTGGTCCAGCAGCAGGACTCTGGGCCCCGGGACATTCACTCACCCGTCTCTGCCACAGCCCGCAGGGGGCCATGCAAAGAGCTCCCGAGGGACGTCGTGTTGCCGCAGAGGCCCGGTCACTTCTCTGCCCCACATTCCGCCCACGATCGCATAATTAATACCCCGACACCGTTCGTTCGCTGACACGCAATCTGCTACGGTTCCAGACGCTCCTACTTACAGCTCAGCCTTTGCAGGATTCATTAGGTTCGGTTGTTCAGAGAATCTGCTTAATTTCCAGCCATGCCCCGTCCTGTTGAAAAAAAATTATAATCTGTAACAATTACACAGTTCAGTTGTTTAATGGAAAATAAATTTGTCATCATTCTCTTGCTAAAAATGACTTTACCTACAGCGAATGCTCTGAACGTCCCCGCAGTGGCCCTGGCGTGGCCCCTCGTGAGTCGACCCCACACCAGCCCTCAAACCCGACGTCCCTCCCCCGTGAGTCTGTCTGTAAACAAGCTCTTGCTGGGCGTGTCACACGGAATGTCACTTACGATGACCATCAATGAGTGTTAAGTGAAGAAAGGGTTCTGTGACCAAACAGGTTCAGAGAAATTGAATTTTGAAAGCGTGCATATTTAATGCAATCCCGATCCGAGTTTTATATGCAAAGTCTCGACATTTGGGGCTATCTGAAGAGGAACGTAGGACACGGTGCTTCCCAATCCTGACCGCGTCCAGAAGCCCCTCCTCGTCCTGGTACTTGAGAAAACCTCCACGCAGGGCACGTCCTGTGTGCTCACCTCTCCAGCCACGTTCAGAAGGCCGCACCGTAGCCACGTGGTGGGACTGTCCACCACCCCACGGCTGGCTCTTTCCACAGCCAGAAACAGCTGGTTCACTTGTTGATCCCTTCATCCAACCACCCGCTACTTCCCGACAGCTCCTGAGTGCCCAGATGCTCCCAGGCCGGCTGTGGAGAAGCCATCCTGGACGAAGAGGTCCGTGTGCAGGCGACGGTTGATGAGGTGCTCCCAGGGGAGATCTGTGTGACAGGCAGGAAGGGGCCAAGCACGGGGCCCCTGGGGACGGTCTCTCACAGGGTGGCTCGAGCTGGCCCGGCCAGGAGGACGCTCAGGGGAGGCTCGCCGAGGTTCTCACGAGACACAGGGTTTCCACGCGGGTTTCCACGCGGGTTTCCACGCGGCCGTGTCTGCAGGACAGCGGGCCTTCGTCGTCAGGGACCATCGGCTCACAGGCAGTGACAGCAGCGTCCGGTGGCCCCAGGACAGACCTCTGGCCCAGGGCTGGCTGTTGAGGCAAGGCGCAGAGGAGAGGAGCCGCACGGCAAAGAGCAGACGCGACGAGGACTTTCAGGCGGGGCCACGCCTGACCTTCTCCCAGGACACGAAGGTGGCCGGGCAAGTCTCACGCCAGTTGGCCACCCTGCCCCCGTGCCCACTCTGCTCTGCCGGCCCGGCTGCTGCGATGCCCTCAGCCCCCGGCCACCTTCACTCTCGCATCCAGAAGCCCCTCCCAGAAGTCGGCGAGGCCTCCCACGGCCCTCCACGCCCGCCGCGCCTCCCCGTCCCCTTCCGTCCCAGAGCGAGCGTTCGCACAAAGCCTGGATGCTGGGAAGTGAGCAGCCCGTGTCCCGAGGGACTGGGTGGAGGGCCTCTGCAGGGGGCTTCGGTACCCCACCCCAACAGCCACGCCTCACTGAGAAGCAGCAGGCCCTGGAGACAGGATGCTGGCCGTCGGATGCCAGGTCCTCCTTGTCCGTGTAACCTGGAACGAGCCACCATCTGCTTCCGTCCTCTCATCCACGAAGGGGCCACTGAATGGGCTGACACACCCGAGTGCTTAGAAGAGTAAGCTCCCGGCGACTGTCAGCATCATCGTTCTCTCCGACGCCGTCCAAACGAACCAGAAGCAAACTCAGCACGGCTCCCGGGTAGCTCTAAGTGTGACTGCTGTGGGCTCCCTGGAGCCCGGCCCCGTCCCCGTTCACGCACGCGAGGGCCCGTCCCGGTCGGACGCGCTCCCACCCCCCACCTCACAGGTCACGCTGCCATAGACAGCCGTTCGCCTCTGCCCCTCCGGCCTTCACGCCTTCCAGCAGAGAGCCCGCACGAGGCCAGGGAAGGCAGGAGAGTGCGCGGAGTGGAGGTGATCGTAGGGAATGACGATTTCCACCGTGAGTCTGATGAAGAGCTGCCTTCATCACCGTGGCGTCTAAGGAGCCAACCGCAGCACAGAAGCGGAAACGTTTTGGTGCCACTTTGCCAGTCAGCGAGACCTCGGGTTCCCACGTAACTGCACTCCTGAAGGTGTGGAACCATCAGAAGACCAGGTTCGATAATTCGGTTCGGGGGCCTCAGACGTACTTGGAAACCAAGAAGAACTCGTTCAGTTTTGTTAGCGTTTCTCAGAAACCTGCAGAAGGCTCCCAGATACGTCAGACTGGCCCAGACTATCAGCAGGACCTTCCTCCTGAACCCACACGGACTTTTTTTGTGTGTTTTACAGACAGAGCCGTCCACGATCCTGTTCCAGACAGGAGAGCACCCCCAAATCCAATTTCTGCCTTCGCGAGCTCTTCCCAGAAGCAGCTCTGGGGCGGTTCCCAGCACACACGAAGCCCCAGGGAGCCCTCAGGGGTCGTGAGGAGACGGTGGGGCTCCAGGGGCCTGAGCAAACAGCGGCACTGACCCGGAGCCCCCGGGTGTCCCCTCACCAGCGCCCGGTGCCCATGAGCTTCGGGGGAAAACTGAGCAACTGCAAAGAAAATGAAAACAAGCACATCCGGTGGGTTCCAGCTCCGCCCAGACCTCGCCAAGATCTTCTCCTTGACATGTGGCACCAAAGGGACTCCACCCAAGATGGCGCCCCAGACCCGACGTTTATTCCCCTCACGCTGGGCTCCTGCCTGATGGGAATCGGCTGCAGGGCTGCAGCCCCGGAGAAGACAGTACAGACGGGGAAGAAGACGGTACGTGCGAGGGAGAAGATGTACAAAGTGGAGAGGAGACGGTACAAAAGCCAGGGCCCCGCGTGCACCTGCAGACACCGGGTCCGAGGACGGGGAGAAGACGGTGCAGACCGAGAACGCAGACCCGTGAGCGCAGAGCCCCGGTCCGTGGTGCCCCCTTGCAGAGCCCGATGGGCAGCGTCCAGGCTCGATCGGGGAGGAAAGCGCCCGCAGGGGGAGGCAGCAGCCGCAGGGCCTCCGGTGCGAACCTCCTACCCGTGTGAGGAGGTCTGGAACTCAGGTCGAGGACTTGAGGTTTTAAAGAAAAAGGAGCCGCACGGGAGTGTGTGAATCGGGAAAGCAGTGTCAATGCCATCTAGTGTGTGTACCACGGGGAGCAGACCACGGCCCGGGATGGGGGCGGAGGCCAGAAGGACCCCCTAGCTGGGTTCGGGTCATACCCCAAGCATTGTGCAGGGGCGAGGCCAGGGAGAGGAAGGACACTTGACAGTGTTCGGTATTTGGTGAGGGAGTCCCGGCTGCTGGCAGAGTTTGACCCTAGGGTGGCGAGACGTTTTTAGTTCCCGCGGCTCAGGGGGCGCCGAGACCAGCCCAGGCTGGAGAGGACAGAGAGGACGCCGCTCCCGGGGTGCAGTGGGTGGCTCCGTAAGCAGGACAGAGGTCCTCTGCTCCTCGGGAACAGGTGTCGGAGGGCGAGGGCCCGGGGCCTGACCTGGAGCACGTGCAGGCTGGCCTGGGCCCCATTCCTGGGCCCTCCCCGCCCCGGGTGACCCAGCTGGGTGTGCTCAGTGCCCAGCGGGATGGCAGAGAGATGATGTCCCCACCAGCGAGAGCATCCTCACGTCCTGCTCTGGGTGCGGTGGGAAGGGGATGCAGAGGCGGGGCTGAGCCTCCGTAAGTGGGGACGACTCACAAGTCTTCACACAGAACGCGCCCCCCCCCCCCCCCCGCCAACCCCCGTGGCCTCAGTAAGGCAGGAAGAAGCCGGTGAGGAGCAGAGCTGGGTCAGGAGCAGAGAAGGAGAAGCCAGACTCCAGTGAAGCTGAGGACGGAGCGTGATAAGAGCCGAGAACCGCCAGCGGTAGGGAGGGTGGACTTTACACAAACAAACGACGCTGGCGGAATGGTCCAAACGCAGAGGACTCAAACCCCAGCTCCCGCTTTCCTACAACACGCGAAACAGAACACGCGTAGAACAGAACACAGCCCGAAGGAACGCAAGGAGTTTCCACGCGGTTCCGGAACGGCCCGTCAGCGAGGACCGCGTGGGGCGTGGGCTTCGCAGGGCCCGCCGTCCGCGACATCGGCGGCCTGCTGAGCATCCCCGACCCCAGCCCCCGTACGCGGAAAAGGACAAGAACAAACGAAGACTACGTAAAATGCTGCATCCAAAGCACGTGGCACAGAGCGTGTGGCCGGCATGTGACAAGTACCCACTGTACCCACTGAGCTGTTTTTATTGCTGTAATTGTGTGTGTTTCATAAAGATTTTCAACAGTAGCGAAGGAAATGCTTCTTTTCCACAGACAGCCCTCGGACCTTCAGAACATTCCGTGTCTCAGCAGCCCGTTGTTCTACGGCCAGTGGCGCTCCCCTGTCCGCACACCCGATGCCCGCTCTGGGGCCAGTACCCCGCAGGCAGCGGCCTCGTGACGAGGGTTCCCTGGGGACTCTCCATGGCTGGGGGGCGGGGGAGCTTGGGTCACACGTGGCGGGGAGGGGGGGGTGGGCGGGGTGTCGGTTCACACACACCGAGTCCCAATCTGCGCTCTGGCTTGAGGACAGAGGTTGTCCTCGGACACGTCTTGGTCAGAGGGAGTAGGAGGAACAGACGGGGAGGGGGGACCCCGTGGTCAGTTCTGAGCTCAGTGACTTACAGACCGAATGCGGCTAAATCTCCATGACAACACGCCAGGCGGCCTGTGAGTTCCGCTGCCCAGAAGGAAGCCGAGACTAAGCCGAGTAACCTGAGATGGGCCAGAATTGAGCACACGAAGGAGCTGAGACTTGATTCAGAAACACCTGCCCGGCTCCCCAGCTGGCCTCCTCCCAGTCAGACACACTCGGCGTCCGTGCGTCTACATGGCGGATGCTGCGGCCGAGCGAGAGCCGGGAGGGCGCACGGGCAGAGCCCACGCCACCCCCAGCCCGGATCCGGCCGCTGTGCGGGAGGAGCGCTCAGACGTGCCCGGGTGCCGGGGGCACAGCCGGGGGGGCACAGGGCAGCACTGACAGCCGGGATGCGGGGCGGGGAGGGTCAGGAAGTCTCCCACTTCAAGAAAAATGTTTGGAAGGCAAAAGGTAAGATTCCCTTGAAAAGAGAAGCGTATAGTCGCGCAACAGGCCCCCGGAAACATACAGATGCCATTCGCAGGCAAGAGGGCATCGTCTCCCCCAGCAGCAGCTGACCCCTGCCGAGCCTCCGTGAGGGCAGACGGGTCCCCGTGCCCTCACGTTCCCCCCGCGCCGAAAATCGGGGCAGCTCGCCCGGGCTGTGCCTCGATTCTAAGGTAAACCGGAGAATCAGTAGAGCCCGCCCGGGGTGAAGGGTGAAGGTGACCCCGTAACCTCATCCCCGACTTCTCATCACCCGCCCTCGGGGGCCGCAGGGTGCCCGCGCAAGAGGCTGAGTGCGCGTTCCAGGCGCCCGTGGCGCTGTGCTGGCACGTCAGAGAGGTGACAGCCTTTGAGGACTCCCAGTGGCGGCTTTACAACCAGCCTCTAAGCTGCCCCAGCGGGGGGGTGGGGAGGCCTGTCCGCGGCCTGAAGAAGCCCCCTGCGGACAGTGGCGGGCACAGCGTGGCCACGCGGGGGCAGGCGGCTCCCCTGCGGGCCAGGCCACCAGCTGCCTCCCGGATCCCTCTCGCGGGAGTTCTGTTGAGCAATCTGGCTTCCTACGGGGGCGACTCATCAGCCTCCCGACCCCACGGTCTGACCCAGGCTGTCCGTGCGCCTCACTCTGCTGGCCTGGGCCGCTGGCACAATCTGTCCAACAGGAATGACCTTATTTAAGAGATAGAATCTTAGAACTTATGGAACTGTGGGATGGCCTATCTGAACATGACAGATAACGACTTTTCTGTCAACTACACCACGAGCCAGTTTTCCACCTCATTTTTTTTAGATCAGAAGTAAATGAAAAAGCGGAAGATCGTATGAGATCTGGGCGGAAGCGGCACCCGCTCCGCGGGAGGCCGCGCGTACTCACGGGTGCGGCGAAGACGGGGAGGGGGGGCTCTGGGCCCGGCCCGCGGGGGTCCGCGGTCTACGGCGCATGGCAGCCGGCAGAACCGGGGCACGGAAAGGGCGCAGAGCAGCGCCGAACGCGGCGAGAGAGACCTCCGTGTGCGGCCGGAGCGAGGACACACGGACGGACACGCGGGAGCTGTCGGGGTGGCGACGGCCGCCTCCGGGACTCAGCACACTCCGTGGAATGTGACTCTGCTCCACTTGTAGAGGATCAGCTGACTGCCGGTCACTAAGACGCATGCCCTTAGTTTGCAGACGTCTGAAGGAAATGCGCCCGAGAGATGGCTCAAGGCCGAAGCCCAGATATGACGGACAAGTCACGGGGCTGCTGAAGGGGGTTGCGGTAAGAAACAGCGGGCTCTTGGCGGCTAAGAGCTCCGGCCTGGGGGGCTGTCAGCAGGCTGTGTCACACCTGCCCCACGGACACAGCGAACAACAGGTAAGCTCAGGTCTGAGGGCGGCTGATCAGTGCTCGACCTCGGGCTGTGGGCCTGGCCGCTGTGGGTCCCGCAGGCGAGGGAGACGCCGCGGGCCATTTGCACACTGCAAAGGAATGGGAAGAGCCGGGATACCTTGCTTCTCGGCCTGGGAGGGAGCACAGCTCTGGGCAAACGCCGGGGGGAGCACGGACGGCAGGAGCCTGCCCCTTCCAGGCTGGGCGGCCAGGAGGCGCCTCCGCACCACGGCCAGCCTCTCCCGTAAGGTCTCAGTGGGGCAGGAGGACTGCCCTGAGCGGGCCTCGTTGCCACCTCGGGGCGTCCGTCCTGCCGGGGTTGACGCCCGCCATCCCAGGGGCCCCGGTGGAGGCTCATGTCCCCTGACGCACACCACACATCACACGCCTGTTCCCATCCGGACACACCCATCTCGGCCACAAAGGCTCTGCTGACAGAAGCAGCCGTCGGCGGGCGTCCTTTCCCGACCGGTGGGCAGCTTGCCCCGGGCTGTCCCTGCACACACTCTGTCCCCACAGGCATGGAGACAGGGGACAGCGCAGAGTCCCTTTGTCTCGGCCACCTCCGCCTTGTGGGGGCTGCCTTCCAAAAGGCCAGCTGGGAAACGCCGGGAGGGCGCGTGTGCCTCCCAGGTCACTACGGACTGTGTACAGAGCGAGGCAGCAGACCCACGCGTGTCACGTGGCCCCCCCTTGGGGTCCCGTCGCAGGACGATACCCCGGCTCCTCTGCGGGGCCCCGCCCGGGACACTGCACCCCCCACCCTCCTGCCGCCCGTGCCGTGCCCGATCCTACACAGAACACACGCCTGCCTCGGCGTCTGCTCTCCCCTGACCTCTCTGTGGGAACGGCGTCTATCCTGCCATCCGGGACCAGAACTCGCACCCCTGCCCCACAGAGAGGCCCCCCCTTCCGGCCCCAGAGCCCTCCGGCCGGCACCGTAACCCCTGGTGCCACACAGCCTTGTCCTTCCACACCACGGGCGTGGCGGCTCATCCTGTTCTCCGGTATCCGCTCTGTGGTCTGGCCCGGGCCCCACGCACAGTAGGTGCTCCAGAAGCGGCGACAGGTCACTGGAGGGGAAGGAGCAGCAAATGGCCATCTGAACCTCAGTCAGAAGCACCGTTTGTGCGGAGGGTGGGGTGAGGGGTGGCTGGGAGAGCACGGTCTTCGCTCCTTCCAGATCCGCGGGGGGCGGGGGGGGGGGCCCGCGGGAGGGGGCGTGGTCCCCACGGAGCCCCCGGAGGAGGCACACAGACCGGGAGCCGGGCTCAGCTGAAGAGCAGAATGCAGATCCCAGCGCACCTAGGAACCCGGTCTCCATGTCAAGGGCGTCGGGCTCGTACTTGGGTTAAACTGGGCCCGGGAGCGGGTGCTTGGAGGCTCCCCTCGACTTCGGAAGTGGGTGCGAACTCGCTCCCGACTCCACGAAGCGTAGCCGAGGAGAAGCTCGTTCCTACGGACGGAGAGCACGCGCCTCTGTGATCATCCAGACGTGATCCGGGCTGAGGCTCCCTTGCCGCGAAAAGGGGCTCGCCAAGCACATCGGTGGCCGTTTCCTGGAGGGCACGGCCGGGTGTCCTCGCCGCCGTCCCCCTGCCGTCTCTAACAAGGCTCCGGGAGGAGACAGACTTGCAGAAACCTCTGGGAGCTCTCTCCAAGCTCTCGCAAGCTGTTTCGTTGGGGTGGGGGGCAGGCAGGAACTGACCCGTCCACTTAGCGCTCGCAGCCCGGGGTCAGAGCCACTTTTACTGGAAGGCCC
The DNA here is from genome assembly GCF_014898765.1 of Herpailurus yagouaroundi. NCBI lineage: Eukaryota > Metazoa > Chordata > Mammalia > Carnivora > Felidae > Herpailurus > Herpailurus yagouaroundi. The sequence goes on from NW_024412419.1 coordinate 1,820,041, forward strand.
CGCGACTCGGCCACGTCCCTGGGCGTCCGTCACCATGCTGGGGCTTCACGGCGACGCGGCCGGCAGGCGGAGCGTATTTCGAGGCCTGGGCCAGATCACGTGACCCCAGGGTCCCACAGCCGGGTCAAGGAGCAGCCGGCCGGGACTCATCCGCTCCACAGGCTGCCACAGGGCCCCCCCCCCCCCCCGTCCCTGGAGCCAGAGAGCCGGGCGCCTCGAGCAGCGATGCAGCCTCACCCGCTAACTGGTTCGAGTTCTGCACGTGGGGGGAGGGGAACGGCACGAACATAAAACACAAACGTCGAACGGGCCCCTGAGTTACTCGGTAGCCGCAAAGCCCGGGTGCCGAGTGCAGGAGCCAATGCCGGCGAGGTCCTGACTCCTTCCCTCGGGGCCAAGCGGTCAGCACAGGCACAGGGCCCCTCGGGAGCCGCACGCGCAGGCCGGACCACCGAGCGGGCACACGTCTCACCAGGAGCCCTCCAAGGACAAAGGGAAGAAAGGATGTGTAAGGGTCTCAGCTGCCGCAATGGCAGGCTGAATCTTCTAGATTCCCGTGAGGCCCTGGTGAAAGCTCTTGTTGGAAATGGTGGCACAGTGTCGCTTTGGTGACCGTCGAAGTCCGCCTCTCAGCTCTGTGACTGAAACGGCAGGCAGGATTCGGCCTCAGAGGGGGCCGGGTCCCCTCTGCCATCCAATCACCACCCTTACTTTGCAGGTGACACAATTCAGGCACAGCCAGCGGCCCTAGGGCCCTCGCTCCCTGGGGGACCCAGAGCTCGCGCTGCCGAGGTCCCTGCCAAGGCTTCCCGTCGGCCGTGACGCTTTGTACTAGACCAGGAAAGACTCGGCGTCCAGAAATTCTTCCCTTCCCCTCAACATCCTTGAAAAATCTGGTGTCTCTTAACCCGAGGTAGACAAACTGTAGGCTTGCGGCTGGAGTCACGGTTACCGGAGAAATGCTCGTCTTTTGGCGGGATGAACATTTCCTCCTTGCTCGGAGACACGTGAAACCCAGGGCCTCCCTGCGTGGCCGTGGACGCCGCTGAAAGGCTCTGACATTTTCCACCAAGGATGCGGAACAAAGGAGAGGTGGCGTCGAAGTCATGTTGTCGCTTCACGAACACTCGGTCCCCTGCACCCCCCACGGGAAGAGGCCAGCTCCCGGCCCCACCGATTCTGGGCTTTGGCCGCCGGGACACGAGCACGTCCACACGGAGGTCTGAACGCGCTTGCGTGGTTTGGCGGACCTCTTGTCCAGCGCTCTGCCGTGGGAAGAGCGTGCAGGGGAACCCATAGCCCAGAGCAGAGACGCCAGAACCCGCCACACACCCCAAATGACAACTGGCTCTGTGCACCAGCCACAGGGACAGCTGATCGCATCACAGGGGCAGAAGGGAGCAGGACCAGCCGGAAGAGGGGAGCACCTGCATGGGGCGCGCCCAGCTGAGACTCGCTGACTCACACCGGCGTGGCCTGTGCCCCCGCAGGTTCCCCCGAAGGGGCCCCCGTCTAGACAGGTCTGGTTGCAGACAACAGGCTTGGAACCGCCCGGAAAAAAACAGCAAAGATCATCTGTGCGTTTTACTGACCTGAGCTGTCTCGAATGCCGCGTCTGCAACCTAGCGGAGAGAGTTCGAACCAGAGAAGGACCCACGGCACCGTCGGCGATGTACCACGGAAGCTTCCAGGACGGGACAAGAGTACACAAACTTCAGGCTTTCCACGTTTCGGGGCAAGGCCGAGAGCAAGCCATTTAATTCAGAGCAGGTTTATTTCCCAAGGGCATCGCTGTGCACGATGTGATAAATCAAGGCTACAGACATTACATCACGGTCCACATTCTAATTTTGAAGAGGCATAAATTGTGAAATTAGGCTGGATTATGGGGGTTTTTTAATTATGCTTAAAATAGTTCATCTCAGTGAACTTGGAAAATGTATTTGTCCAAAGTACCTTCTTCCTCACTGATGCTTGGCAAAGGCTGTGTTCGGTCCAGCAGCAAAGGCTCTTCTCACCGAGTCTTTGATCTGGACTCCCGTCTTATGTCCCTGCTTTTGGGGAACGTGGCGGCTGTTCCCAGGGAGACGTCTAAAGGACTGTGAATGGCTTCTAGGTTTCACTGAGATGTTTCTCCCTCCTCTCCTTGAGGGCACAGAGTCCACAGACGGGCACCTCGTCGCTCCTGCAGCTCGGACCATCCACTACTGACATGTTGGGGCAGGTGACTCTCTGCGGGGGACGGTCCTGTGCATTGTTGGATGCTTACCTGCATCACAGGATGCTTCCACCAAGGGACAGCAGCGTCCCACAAACTGGGACAGCCTAACATACCTCTAGACGTTGCCAAATGTTCCTGAGGGACCAAATCACCCCTGGCTGAGAACCAAAATATATTGACATCTTGGAGCTACTTATCAGGCTGACTTAAGGGCCATGTTTCCCATTTTGGCCAATAAAAAAAACCTGTCTCAAAACACCCAGGGCAGGTTCCTAAAAACAGTTTTCTAGGGGCGCCTGGTCGGCTCAGTTGGTGGAGCATCTGCCTCTTGATTTTTGCTCAGGTCGCGATCCTGGGGTCATGGGATCGAGCCCTGAGTCTGGCTCCACACTGAGCATGGATCCTGCCTGAGATTCTCTCCCTCCCCCCTCTCTCTGTCAAGAAGAGAAAACCCCACAGATTTCTAGTCTCTACCCCAGATCTGCTTCACGAATTCCTGGCATCTCTGCCGAATGGAATGCCCGCACGGTTGGACAGTGTGACTGCTGGTTTGGTGACTGCAGCACTGGAAGACATGACAGGGCGGAGTCTTCCTTGGCCAGGGGTCCTTGTCATTCCCTGTATGGGAGGGAGATGGCAGGAGTGGAGACACATCAAGAAAGAGCACCTTCTATCCCCCTTCTGCTGTGTGCTGCCCGTCAGCACAGGACGGGCAGCTCCTGGGAGACAAGAGGGGGAACAGAGGTGAGCAGCACTTCCAGGCCGTTCTGGAGGGACCTGGGTGCTTTCATTCATTTTCAGGAGCGCTCGCCCCAAACGTGTGGTTTCCAAGATGCTTAGAACACCCAGCATGGGCTGGGAAGGAAATTGTATCAGGATGTTTTCTGCCACGACAAACAGAAAACTTACCAAAAAAAAAAAAAAAAAAAAAGGCAATGCACAATATATAAAACGATAAAGCTTAGTAATTATTCCGTGTGACCACCGTGCTGGTCGCATTGCAGCTCCGGGGTTACGGGTGTGAGACCCCAACGATGCTCTGAGGAAACCGGCTCTTTCTGCCACCTGCGGTGTGTGGCCTGTCCCCCCAGGACGCCCCTGCTGGAGGAGGACGCCCCTGCTGGAGGAAGAGCGGTCCAGGTACCGCTGTCGATGGCAATATCCAGAAAGCTGAAAGGGGGCACGGATACCGTGGCACCTCCTTCAGTCTTCGGTGACAGCCCGGCACAGAAGTCTGCCAGGGGTTCTGGCCCTCTTGGCCAGATTTCCTTACGACCGAAGTCGAAAGCCCCTCTGGCTGAGGGAAGGGAATTGGCTGGGGCAGACTTAGACCACCGTGATTCACCCCTGGGGCTGGGGAGGAGTCTCTGTGCCCCAGAACGTGAAACCAACCCGCACTTTCACCAAATTGGGGATCTCTAAGCAGGAGAGGACAAGGACAGTAGCCACACGGCCGGGGTGTGGTATAGAGACCAGCCTCCTTGCCGAGACCTGCTTCACATAGTCCCCCTGCCCCCAACCTCAGCGCATTCCCATTTCCGTACGTGGACGCTCCTCGTCTGGGAGAGTAAGTGATCTTCCCAGATGATATGCAGCTAGTAACTAAGGCAGAGCTAAGATGTGAGCTCGGGTCTGAGCAGCTGCAGATCCCACAGCAAAGTGTGGACCGACAGGCACGCGTTGCACGTGGGAAGGTACGCACGAGTTTGCTTTCATTTTGGTGATTATGGATTTCCTAGAAGAGGTGTCTCCAAAAAAACTAACGAGCGGATCAAACTCCCATAGATAGTATTGCTTTAGACTAGGGTTCGTTTGTAAAACTTAATTTTAAGAAAAATGCTGGATGAATAACAGAACGGTGACGCATGGATGTGAGAAAACGGGAAGCTGGCTCATGGGTACGTGCCAGCGAAGCTGAACGGTCTGCCTCCAGGACAGGAGCCATCCTGACGCCAGGTCCCAGAAGGACATGGCTAGGTGAGTCATTGTCTTTTTGTAAGTTTATTTATTTATTCTGAGAGATAGGGGGCCTGAATGGGGGAGGGGCAGGGGGAAAGGGAGAGAGAGAATCCCAAGCAGGCTCTGCACTGTCAGCACAGAGCCCGACGCGGGGCTCGAACTCCTGAACCATCAGATCGCGACCGGGGCTGAGATCAAGGGTCGGACGCTTAACCAACTGAGCCACCCAGGCACCTCTAAATAAGTCATTTTCAAGTCTCCGTAAGGGGGAAAGGCGAATGTGGGAATCCACCAATGGATCTGCACCCCAGGAGACAGTCTGCCCTCAGCGGATTCACCGTTCACAGAGATGCTGGATGTCGAGGGGACCAGGGACAAGGAAATCAGAGAGAGGCTAGACTGGTGGTCCTTTGAGAAAGTGACTTCTCTGACCTGGCGCTCAAAGGTGACCTTTTCCATGGGCCACTGCTCCTGGAGACACAGTCGTGGAGGTAATGACTCCAGTCGACTCTCCACTCTGCCTGGCCCAGGGCCCCATTTCCAGGACACAGAGCGACCTGGGAGGCTTTCTCCAGCAGCCCACGTACTCCGTCATCAGACCTGCGATGCGCTCAGGTCCCTCCGCTCCTTTCTCTCACTTGGGAAGCAGTTGAGCGAGGGCTACGATAGCCACATGCATAGTCACCCTCTGAACACGTATCCTGTGCCGTCTCATGTCTAACCCCAAACAGCTTCCGCGCCCCCACTTAGATTGTCGGGTTCCCTGGTTCACATCACGGGCTCCCGGGCCCGGGTTGGCTGTCCCCCGCGTGTGGGCGGACACGTCCCGTCTGCTGGGAGCCCTGGGCCCCCCAGCGTGGTGAGCACATCCGGGGAAGGTCCACGCCTGCAGGCCCACGTTCCAGGGACTCTGTTGAAGGCCGTACGTGAGGTCGGGTGGCGTGGGCCCAGGGGAGGGTGAGTTCCACGGCTCGGTGCGGATTCTGCCCCTCTCGGTCATTGACCGGCCACGTTACCTGTCACCGCACATCGTGCTCCTCTGTTGTGTTTTGCCGCATGGTACGCTGATTGGACTCCAAACAACAGCTGATTTTGGATGAAAACACTCTTGTATTTTCAGATGAAATAATATTAATTTGGACAGTGAGCATCTGATCAGAATTCCTTGTAAATATTTAGATCAAGCGCCTAGGGAAGAAAGAGACCCAGTTAATTGTAATTAATCGTGGATAATTCATTACTTACCGTACACATCTCGGCTGGAGCTCCATTGGGCTCAGAACCCTAAAGGGGCTGCAGACTCCGCGCTGAACCTGACTGGAGAAGGGTGTGCCTCGTCTGTGCTGCCTGACAATGACGGATGGAAACGCAGGGACGGCCCGCTCCCCCGGCCCCCACGGAGCGCGAAGGAGAACCAATCACCGTCGCGGGTGGGTTGTAATTCATCTTGAGATGCAGCTCCAAGCACAGAGGTGAACAAAGGACCAGCTGCACCGCCACAAAGTCTCCCCTCCGATCTTCCGTTTCTGCTGAGTCTTGACAAGGGCCGTCTCACGCCCAGACCTCCGCCCCCCTGCCCGCACCAGGCGGCCCCCGGGGGTGGTAGGACTGAGCAGAGTCGCCCGTCACCCTAGGGGCGCAGGCATCCGATCCATTAACGGCAGGAGTGACAGGTCTGAAGGGCATTGTCCCCAGCGGCTGAAGGAAGGAGGCCCCGGAGTGCGGTCACCGCATCAGTGGACGGCTGAGGGGAGGTCCGCAGCCGCTCAAAGGGGCCGTGGGGGGACGTGGGGGGACGCGGCCATGCTGCCCGGGAAGAGCCCAGGGGCCGAGGGGTCTTGCAGAGAGGTCTCAGGAGAGGGGGCGTGGTGTCACCTCAGGTGTGAAAGGGGGGCCCCGGGAACCACGGCTGGAGGGCTCGCCCAGAGGACCCCCAGAAACCCACCTCTGCCCTCAGCCCCCACGTAGCCTGTTGGCTCCGCCGTCGGCACTCGGCCGGGCCCCTCCCTCCAGCCCCCTGCGCAGGGTCCTGGCAACAGCCTTCGCCGGGTCTCCCCAGCTCCGTCTCCTCTTCTAGTCCACGCACACAGCCTCCCGTGACTACGATGCAAGCCTCCTCACCCTCTCCTCTTAAAAACCCTTCCATTCCTTCCGACCTCCTATACTAAGAAGGCCAAGCCCCCGGTTCAGGCTCACAGAGAAGGTCCCCGAACACCATGTCCCCCGCTGGGACCCCACCCTTCACCACCACTCCCTCCGCCCGGCAGCACCCGATTCTGAGTCACTACCCGGGGCTCACAAGCGCACCTTGTGTGGATTCGATCCTCCTTATTCGGGACTCCGCCCGTAACGTACAGATTTTCCAGCTCATCAAAGTCTGGTAGCAGCCGTGGGGTGAATACACACGGTGTTTCCGTGGTCGTTCTGGAGGAACACAGAGAGGCGACAAACTTGAGGGGTTGGCCCGTGTTCCCGGCTGAGATGAGCAAGATAACAGTCGCCTTCCTGTCCCAGCTCCCGTCCTGTAAGCCGGTGTCCTTTTGTGGCCTATCTAGTGCCACGTTTTCCACATTTTTGTGCTTTTTGTCCATAACTTCGCTGCTTTAAGTGGCCCCGTGTTAGGCTGGAGTACTGGCTGGTGTTCGGCCGTGCTGCCCCCGGATGGGGTGACACATTACTCTGCATGTTTCTATGAGGAGGTTTCTGGATGGAATTAATGTTCAAGCTGGTGGACTACAAGCGAAGCAGATTGCTCTCCCTGCTGTGGGTGGGCCTCGCCCAATCAGTGGAAGGCCTGAACAGAACAAAGACTGATCTCCCCCAAGCAGGAGGGGATTCTGCAGCAGACAGCAGGCAGACTTCAACCGCGGCACGGGGTTTCCTTGGGCCTCAGCTGATGGCAGGTTTTGGACTTGCCAGCCTCCGTAATCTTGTGAGCCGACTCCTTAAATATTATTCCGCATGTACGTGTGTGTGTGTGTGTGTGTGTGTGTGTGTGTGTGTACATCTCATCGGTTCTGTTTCTCTGGGAACACTGACTGCACTAACCCCGTGTTTCCCCCAGGGGCAACGGTTCAGCACGCCCCACGTCAGAATCGGTGGCCACTTCATGGAACACATCTACCGTGGACAGAGCAGTCAGCAGCCCTGTCCTCCCGGCGGCTGCCCTCCTCCCACTTGCTCGCCGGGTTGTGGTTTCTCAGGTCGTAGGATTTTTCCAAGCACCCCTCGCCTCCCCCCACCTGGTGATGCTCTCCCCGGCCCCCTGGGCCGCCTTGGGCCCCCAGGACCTGATGCCTCGCCTCTGTCACACCCCACACAGGAGAGACACCTGAGCGTTTGGAGAGCCGCCTGTCCCCTGTGGCACGGCCTCAGGACCAGCCAGACTCCTGGAACACAGGGGGCTGTGGGCGGTGACGTGATGCACGGCCAGTCAGAGAGGCCGCCGCTCCCTACCGTGGGGATCACGGGCCCTCCAGTGAGATACCCGTTCTGTGCACACATACGTGTGCGGGGAAGGTCGTGCGAAGGCCCTCGGACAAAAATGCCCGCCTCCCGTCACGGTGCTGGAAACACCTGAGTTAGTTCTCTTGATTTTGAGGACTTGATGGCTGCAGTGAAAACAGATATTTTCTGGGCCAAGAACCATGCGGAATGTCTCCCGTTAGCACTTGGCTCCTCAAATTAGCAGGCCCGAGCAGATGAGTCCCAGCGAAGGCACCTCACGGCTCATACGCCAGGAGACGTTGTCAAAACGTGCGAGCATTTGGGCTAAAATGGCCGAGGACTAGAGCATTTTGAGGATAGCCTGGCAGGGGGTCTCCAGCGACGGCCGCTGCTTTTCTCCTCCGTGCTGCATCCGGCCGTGGAGCCGCGGAAGAGACGTTTCCGGACCAGAGTCCGTGAGTGGTGGAACCCTCTGGTGCAGTGGGAGAGTGAATGTCAAGAAAACAGGATTTGGTTCGCTTACTCCCTAAAATCACTGTTACGGATGCCAGCTGTTCAGAGAGGCAGTGTCGTCTGGAGCAGTGAGGAGGGCCCTCCTACAGCAGGGGATGAATGGGGGGCCCGAGGCCCCGGGTCCCTTCCGACCCTGAGACTGGGGACGTTTCCCAGCTCCCTAAACACAGTGCCTGCACCTGTCTGAGCCTCAACACGTTGCCGCGGCAGCCTGTGCCCCCCCCCTCAGCAGGAGCGAGTGTCTCTCGGGGGAGAGACACACGGCCAGGCCCGCTGGAGCGGATGGCGGGTGGGGGGGACCCCCGGCGCCTTGGCGCTCACCCAGCCCCTGGCTCGGCCGTCAAAGCGCAAGCAACATGGCCCACGTGGTATTCCACCCACGTGTCCCGTCTTACCTTCCCGACTCGTTTCATCCTCTGGCCCCAAAACTTACATTGACATTGAGGACGATTTTACATGGCCGGTGACAAGCTTGGGCAGTGTAAGAGTTGTAATGAAAAGGTCCTCCAAACACAGGCTCTCGTCCTGGGCCACGCCTGCACGCACGCACGTGAGCTCGCCTCTCTGCCCTCAGTTCCCCGACTGTAAAACACACACACGGACATGGAGTTTGCTGGGACACAGACCTCTTTGTACGCCAAGCTAGTAGGAACCTCCGTGCAGATGTCCCTTCATTCATGGAAATGGAACCACGTCGGCTCATTCCAAGGCCTCTGGTCCACGCACAGAACGCCCCTTCCTGACAGATTCTCCACCCACCTGGGGTGGAAGCCTGGGGCACAGTCACCCCGCATTTTTACATGGTGACCAGCATCTGTCATATTTCTTAGACTTAATTCACACCTGGCCAACTTAACAATCATGTTGGGAGCTTTGGCGTCTTGATATCTGACACTTTTAAGAATCCAGATGTCAGATATTTTTTGCGTTTTGAGAAGCCTTGCTCGATACATTAGTTTACAGCTGGGCTCTAAGAAATAAAATCTCAAGAACATTCCATTTGTTTGCAAGTTTTCCTCTGCCAACTGGTGGACCCCAAATGGAGGTGATGACTGTATCCCCCAAGAGTGGAGTTTGTCACAACGCTTCCCACTAGGAGCCGCTGGTTTCTGAGTGATATTGGTAAAGAGAATAACCATAATAATGATCAAGGTCATTGCTTTGTGAAGTGAACAGCTATCGGTAATACTGAAACACCAGATAGGCTTTGATGACACTGAGGGAAAACCTTATTACAGCTCTGATTAACTGTAATCTGATGTGACCTACAGAGAGATCGTCTGTGGAAATCACGTGTCCTTCAGACACATGCACTTTAGGCTAAGTCCACCTGCACCAGTTACTAAGATACGACCCTGAAAACACTGCTTGTCTGTTCCAGCCTGCTTCCTGTCTTGAAAAAACGTGGGGTCAACACCATCACAGACATCGGTAAGCTTTAAAGGGCTTAACAAATGTAGAGTTCCAAGCTCCGTAACTGGCACATCCTGGCACACCCAGAGGATTAATTCCCCGTCCTCTACGCCAAACACGGAGAAGCCTTTACAAAAGCAAAGTTTGAGCACGCTTATTGCGCACAGCTCCAAAGAAATGTCCCCTCCAAAAGTAGGTGGTGATACTGATCTTACGGGGGCCTCGCCATCTGTGTCCAGAGCCATCAGGGAAAAGTGAAGGGGAACCAGGCGCCTTGTGCTGGATGGAGCTCCTGTGGGGTCATCTGGGTGGGGGATGGAGTATTCGGAGGGGCCAGTGCGTCTTGGCGGGTGAGGACTGCGGAATCGCCATACCTCGGTTTGAGGACGAATTCTGCCACTAACTAGCTGATAGTCTCGGGCAAATCACCGAGCTGCGCCCACGCCTGAATCTTCTCATAGGATTTGTGAAAGGATTACATCAGTGTAAGCGTGGATAGTGCTTGGAGGGAACTTGCTAAGATCTCGTTAACACTAGCTGTGTGTCCATTCAGGCGTCGGGAGGCTCCAGCCACCCGCCTGTTTATATAAAGTTCCTGGAGCACAGCCCTGTTCATTTGTTTACATGTGTCCCCGACAGTTTTCACAGCACAACACAAGAACTGACACTTTGAGATCACGTGCCCACAAACCTAGGATGTTGGATATCTGGCCCTTTACTGAAAAAGTTTGCTGCTCCCTTGAGGTGGTTAATTTCATATGTCAACTTGACCGGACCGAGGGTGTCCAGATACTTGGTCAAACGTTATTCTGGATGTTTCTACAAGGGGACCGGGGATGAGATTAACATTTAAATTGATGGAATGAGTAAATCAGATTGCTTTCCCCAGTGTGGGTGGGCCTCATCCAATCAGTTGAGGAACTGCTTAGAAGAAAAAGATGAGCCCTCCCCACGACTGAGAGAGAACTCTCCAGCAGATGTCTCTAGACTTCATCTGTCACATCGGCTCTGCCTGGGCCTCCAGCCTGCTGGCCCAGTCTGCACGTGGGACCCGCCAGCCTCCGTAACTTGTGTGTGCCAATTCCATATATACATACCTCGTTGGGTTTGTTTCTCTGGAGAACCTGTCCTCAATCTATCATGCCTTAAGTCTCCATTCACAGGGAGGGCTCAGGATGTGGGAGCACAGCCCTGAGATTGTCATCAAGGATCTCTTGTCTTTCAGGACCCCCCGGCCAAGGAGACCCGAGGCCACTCCCGTCCCAAAGGATGGAATCCCAGCTGGGCGGGACTCATGGGTGGTGGGGGAGGGGCTTCTGTTTGTCCCCACACGTGACCTAGATACCAAGGACATGATACCCTTCAGATCCCACCTGCTCTCCCTTTCAGTCTTTGGAGCTGGGAATTAAATAAAATTCGAGGCCTCAAATATTCTTAATTAGTTTGTCTAATTATCACATTAACACTTAACTACTTTTTGTAAAAAATATTTTAGTTTTTATCATCTTTTGTGCCATTATTCCAATTAATCGTGTTGGAAAATGCTCAGCCTGAACATCAAAGGATAAGGTGCTACTTTTTGAAGTCGTGTTGTTTGATAACAGAGTCTTCTCAGATTTCAGCATCTGGAAATGGGTCGAACTATAAAAATTTTATGTATTTGCGCGCGGATCACAATATATCTTGTGCACGTAAATGAACAGATGTGACATGTCTGCGCCATCGAATTTCTAGCTGATCTGGAAATACCCATTGATATTTTTCATCATTTCCCTTCAACAAAAGTCCTAAGGTTGTGATTTCACCCGGGCGTCCAGAGATCGCTGGGCGTCCCGAGGTGACGCTAGGAGTGACTTAGTGAACAAACCGCCAGGGCATGGTGGCCCAAGAACAGGTGAGCCTGCACGTGGCAGGACCTGGAGGGCCCACAGGCCAGCGGGACACGGCCCTGGGGTCTCGGGCTGAGGCGACTCAGCCGCCTTCCCCCGTGGCCCCCAAGCTTGCCCGCGCCCCGTCTCCACGGCAGCGGGAGGGTGGGGGCGTGGGGGGCCCAGAGCGGCTCGCATTCCATGAGCCAACAGGAAGTCAGACCGTGTCACCTCGCTGCAGGAGAGGCTGGGAGGCCCGGTGCGGTTGAGCCCGGGGGGGAAGACAGCATGAGGGCTGGCGAACAGCCGGGAATCTCTGCCAGGGCTGCTGAGCCAAACTGGGGAGACAGAGTCTCCCTTTCATCTGATGAGAGGAGGAAAGGAGTGTTTCCATGGTGCGGAGAAGATCGTGCCGAATGTTCAAGCGGGCCCCCGAGACAGGTATGTCAACATCAGCACCTGGCCGGCGGTGAAGCTGGGGGCGGCCTGAGTGAGTGTAGGGGCCCCACAACACTTCGAGGTGTCGCCGCAGGAAGTGATGACGCTAAAAGTCCTGGATCAAAGTCACACGTGTGCTCATTCAGGCGTGGACAGGCGACTTGAGTGTGCGACACGGCTCTGGGTGGCAGAGATGGAGCACGACCCCCTGTCTTCTCTCCTCGGGGAGGAGGACAGTGCGGAGAGGTGACCCCCAGGCCCGCGGCGAGCCGGGCACGCCAGGCACCTGCAAGGTACCCGGGCTCAGGGGCGAGTCGGACTTGGTGAGCAGGAGGCGGGAGGAAAGGGGACACGTGAGGCCAAAGGGCCTGGGCCTGAGTCCCGCCTCTGCCCCTCGTTTCTTGTGTCACGTGTTCACTCCACAAGCTTCTGTCGTGACACACACACCACGCTCGCAGAAGTGAGGTCGAGACCCCCGTCCTCTTGAGCTTCTGTCGCAGCAGGAAGACAGACGGCAACAAAGTAAACGGGAGACACCAGACTACCTGTCTGCTGGAGGAGAGGCCCAGGGTACTGACAGGGAGCCCGCTTCGCGAGCGAGCGTCGTCTCTGCCAGCCCGGCACGAGCTCCTCCCTCGCCTCCTTTCCCTGCACACGCGCACTCTCCCCGCACTCAGGCCATGCACGTCCCGGCACCGACCCGTCAGAGCTCTCATCCGAGGGGCTCAACTCCAGGACAACGCAGGCCACGGCCAGGCCACGGCAGTCCCAGCTGGGACCTTTCCCTAGGACGCCGGGGAAGCATTTCTTTCTACCCCAGTTGCTAAGCAAACCTGCAGCTTGCGGACAGCCACCTGTCCCGAGCGCATGGAGAAAGTCCCTGCCCCAGGAGGAAGCCAGGCCGGGCCAAGAGGTCAGATGACGAGTGTCTCCATGGGGCTGTGCTGACCCCAACCCATCTACCGCTCCCCAGTCACGGGGGCCCACGAATTCCCATTTTCCTTAAGCCACTTTGGGTTGTGGCTTTATAATTTGCAAGCAAGAAGCTTCTAATCTAGCCAAGGGGAAGGAGATTGGCAAACGGTGGAGACAAATGAGAATACCCTGGTCAGGGACGGCCTCTGGGAGGGGACATTTGCTCTGAGGGACACTGGTAACAGTGGGACAGCCACGTGCCGAGCTGGAAAGAGAAAGTTCCAGCGAGGATCCCCAGCAGCAAGCCCGGGAATTAGGAGAAAGCTGGGCACGTGGGGGGCAGAAGCGAGCCCAGCAGTGAGCAAGGAGCCGGAGGAAGCAGGCAGGGGCTCCCGCTTCACCCTGGGGACGGAAGACAGGCACCCAGGAGCCACAGGCCCAGAGGCTCATTGACACCATCGAAGCATCACGGTGACAGGGACAGGGGCAGGGACAGGGGCACTGCCTCCCAGACGGGATAGCCACTGCGCGAGGGCTGACCCCAGCTTGGCCAGGGACCGGGCGTGGTGGGCACCCTGGGGACAGATGCGGAGCCCGCAGACCAGCCCCTCCCTTCTGTAAGACCCACTTTGTTACAGACTGTCTGTCCTCAGTTCCTGGGACTTCCTTCCAACGGTCTTGGTAGCTGCCGCGGTTCTCATTCAAGAATCTCACACCTGATTCCGAAAACAAAATAATAAACACGCACCAAAGCTTTGCAGAAGCGTTATACTTAACCAAGTGGTTTCCCTTTATAGATTTCTTAAAACTTTTCAGGGGGGCGCCTGGGTGGCTCTGTCCGTTGGGCGTCCAACTTCGGCTCAGGTCATGATCTCGCGGTCCGTGAGTTCGAGCCCCACGTCGGGCTCTGGGCTGATGGCTCAGAGCCTGGAGCCTGTTTCCGATTCTGTGTCTCCCTCTCTCTCTGCCCCTCGCCCGTTCATGCTGTCTCTCCCTGTCTCAAAAATAAATAAACGTTAAAAAAAATTTTTTTTTAACTTTTCAGGGATTTCTTTTTTTAAGTTCTTTTGTAATTAAAAAAAAAAAAAAAAAGCTATTTTTAACCGAATGTAAATACTGGTCATTTTTGTTGGTTCAGAGAGAATTTTTCTGAACGGGTCACAATGATTTTCCCAGAGAAGGTGCCTCATTGGATGCGGGGACCAGAGCCCGGCAGTGCTGATGCTTAGTCCTTGATGAGGTTGCCACATGCCTGGCCCACATTACTGTCCACGGCTGCTAGTGACTGGTCTGCACCTCCGAGGACTGCTAGAGAAGGTTATGGCGGGAAGCTAAGAGCCTTGGGAAGGTGCTCTTTTCTTTATTTAAAAAAAATTTTTTTAATGTTTATTTATTTTTAAGAGGGAAAGACAGAGTGTGAGCAGGGGAGGGGCAGAGACAGAGGGAGACACGGAATCCGAAGCGGGCTCCAGGCTCCGAGCCGTCAGCCCAGAGCCCGACGCGGGGCTCGAACCCACGGACCGCGAGATCGTGACCTGAGCTGAAGTCGGACGCTCAACCGACTGAGGCGCCCAGGTGCCCTGGAAGGTGCTCTTTTCATAAAGACCATATTTGCTCTCATGGCAGAAAATTCAGGAACTGCAGAAAAAAGCATAAAGAAGAAAACACAAATTACCCATGACCCAAACCTCACGGCCCCCAACTCCTGTGGGGTGAGAGTGTCATTAATGACACATCATAATAAACGGGGTCACGCTCAGATGTGCAGTCCTCCTCTTCCGGGGCATGCGCCCAGCTCACGGCGGCGCCCCTGTTCGAGAGCCTTTGCTCCTCGCCAGGGACAGGAGTCTCGAGGACACGTGCCTGGCCGCGGCCCCCGCTGGCTGGACGGTGCAGGGCAAGCCTGACCCACGCGGGGCCTCGTCACATTCTCTCTCAGCAGCTCCTACTGGGAGCCCGGTGACGGTGGGATCCCTCCTGTCTCACACCCGCAGGGCCTCGGAGAAGCCAGGTCCCAGGGAGACAGGGACACGCGGACAGAAGGGAGACAGACGTGAGATGACACACACAGGACCTTCCCGTCGCCTCCCCGGTCTGGCCGCCTGCCTTTGCCGTCCTCGCCCATCTATGCCTCCGTCAGCTGCGCGGGCTCTCGAGAGACTCTCCGCAGCCGGGAGAGGGTCGCGTGCGCCCCGGGAGCACCCCGCACGGCAGGGACGCCTAACCGTTGCTGCCGAGAACGTCCACACTCGGCCGCCCCCGTGGCTCCCCGTGTGGAGCCCACGCGCCTCCAGCGACCCCGGCGTCCGTCTTCCCGGGGAACTCTCTCCGGGTGGCGATCGAAGAGCCTGTGCTCAGAGCGTTTCACTCCACGGCCAACGGCCACTCTGCCAAAGGATGCGGGGCCAACCGGGAAGGTTTAGGCGCTGGAACATTCCCTCTGGCTCTTCAGAGTTGGGGGGCCTATCAGTTGTCCGCCCAGTCAGAAGCTTTCAGGGAACTTTGAGGCACTACCACTGTGAGCCAGGCCCCGTCCTAGACCCAGAAAGTCGGAGATGACGGTGCTGCCTGGCCCCAGGGAGCAGGGCTAGCGGGAGGCTGGGGGGGGGAGGGTGCGATGGGGGGGCTTGTGGTGGAAAGTCAGGGGTGGGGCTGGGATGAGAGGCTGGGGACCGGGGAAGGGGGCTCGACCCGCCAGTTGAACCCTGGACCCCCCTGCCTGGCAGGCCCACTGAAGGTGTGAGCGGGGCCCCTGCCCTCTCAGTCACGGGTCACCCGCATGCTGGGCAAGCAACAGCCGGCACCCCACAGCCCCGCGCTGACCCTGGGAGTGTTTCCCTCCCAAGTCGACTGAGGGAGGTCTCACCCCCGCCCTTCATGTCCTGGCCCAGCACCCTCAGCCTTCAGCCCCAGGTCAAGTGCGGGCCTCTTAGGGCTCCCCGCGAGACACCCCGGGAATCCTGAAGGGATGATCCCTTTTGCACTGTGTGTTTCCAATAAACAGCCCTTTTGTCTGAGGGCTCTAAAGGGTATGGTTAACATCATTTCCTTCACTTTTCTAGAAGTGTCGTGTTTACAAGGCTATTTCGGCAAGAGCACGATGCAGGCTGACTGGGACCCAAACCTGCCACGCTGCTTCGGGACTTTTGATTAGAACTGCCACAGAACACAGCCAGGCCACCGGCCGTGTTGACCCGACACCATCTCTCGGGGGCTTTGATGAGACACGCGGACATGTCCTGGAGGGAAAGGAGCCCGTAAACTCCGGTGCTGCTGAACCCGTTCTACACCTGGGTCTGGCTACCTCTGTCCAGCACCGGGGAGGGTTACTTGCTCTTCAGCTGATGCTTCACCTCTTCCAGGAAGCCCTCCTTGCCTTCTCTCTCCACCCTTTGTCAATGGCGTTGAACCACTCTTTCTCTGAGCTACCATTATACCTTTTAAATGTTTGTGTTATTTTGCTTAACATAATCTGTTTATATACCCGCTTCTCACACAAAATTATCATGCCCTTGAGGCCGGGAACCAAATCTGACTTCTCCTTGCAAACCCCGCCCCCCACCACCAGAAGGGCGCATGGCACCCAGGAGGAGGTCCTTTGGTTGGACTGGACTTGATGAGGTTGACACCTCCTGGGTTCACACCTCCATGTGACCCCTTTGCCTCGTCTTTGGACTCCACCTGGTGACTTTTCTACTAAATAGAACAGAGAAAAACCAATTGGCTGTCGTTTCTGAGACGAGGTCACAAAAGACCATGACGCTGGTCTTTCTCACCAGCTCCCTGTAGCCGTGGGAGTCCTGGCCCTGGGGACGCCAGCCGCTGTCTTGTGAGCAGAGAGGCTTCCACCTCTGGGGACTGAGGACCCCGGGCGGCAGCCGGCCGGCCCCAGAAGCCTGCCCAGAGCCGTGTGAGAGAGCCCAGACCAGGGTCACCCCGCAGCCCGGCTGACGTCCTGCCTGCGACCCACACAGACCCCAAGAGGGAACCCGCTGGGCCACAGAAACTGGAGACACTACGTGCTTTTCCTTTCAAGCCACTAAGTTTTGAACGAATTTATTATACAGCCGTGGTGATGGAGGAAGGGTCCCCCTGTTAGTTCCACGCCTGATGTGAGGATGTTCGATTGACCAGGGCAGACACCGGGCAAGAGGGGGCCGTTCAAGGCCGCTGAACTCCCACGGCTCTCGAGACTCTGGGACGTGAAACATCGCTGACCTCCAAGCGGCGGCGTCTCAGGACAAATAAAACCAGGCCCTGATCACCTGCAGTCCGTTCAGCGTCATGACGAGGAACATATGCGCTCAAATCCAAGTCCCGCGGGTCAGGACGCCGTGACGGGGTGTGACTTTCCCTCAGAGGCGTCTGCAAAGTCCAGACCTCAGCTCACGGTAAGAACAGCTCCAGTCAACGTTCGAGGAATATTAACTACTAACCACTGGTTCTCTGTTAGCGGCCGGGGACAGAAAGACAGAGAGACGCCACCCTGTCTACTCGAGGGACATGAGGACAGAGGCCCAAACGGCCCGAGACCCAGAACGATCAGTAACCCCAGTCCCGCTGCCTTCCATGTTCAGCAAATGACGCGCGTAAGAGGTCGTAGGGACAAAACCAGTAACACCGAAATAGACTTCTGCGTGCGATGGTGTTTGTCAACTTGGAGGGTGAGGGACCCGAGCCGTGGTATTAGCTACCTGACCCTCTGAGGACGGCTGGGGAGGGGTCTCGTTCTCCCGGCGCTGCCCTCAGAGGGGACGAGGGCCACGGAGACTGTGCGTCTGAGTGGCAGCGGAGTTTCAGAGGGGACCTGGCTTCAGGAATTTCGGGGTCAGAAGGGACAGCGGCAGCCGTCTAGGCGGGCTCTCCCCTGCGACTTTGTGTGTGGGCGTGTCCCCGGAGAGCCGGCCTGCGGGCCCCTGGACTCTGGCTGTGCGGCCGGCCGGGGAGCCCGGAGGACAGGCCGCCCGAATCGGCCCCCTGTTTCTCTCCTTCCTGCCTCTCGCCCTCCAGCCCGTCCGGGGGGCGGGGGGGCGGGGGGGCACGTCCAGACTCCGTACACTTCCCTCCCGCGTGTGACTACTGCAAACCGCAGAGGGGGCTGGGGAAGGGCGGACTCCGGGTCTGACGGCGGCTGGGCCCGGCAGCTCTCGCAGAGGCCGGGACCCCGGCGCCCACCCCGCCCGCTCCGTCTGGGTTCTCGTGTCCCCAGCACTCCTGCACTGCGTGTGGCACCTAAGAGGACTTCTGATGGTCTGGCAGGACTGGCCGCGAGAAAGCGCCCTTGTCCCTCACATCCAGGTGAGAACTCAGGGCCGGTGGTCTGTGCCCGGATCAAAGCCTGGGGGACGGGGCCCAGGGGATTAAAGGACCACACCTTTCCCATAATGGGGGGGGGGGATTACTCACCAGGCAGGACCCAGCGCGATGCA
>NW_024412419.1:1838343-1848453 GCF_014898765.1 Herpailurus yagouaroundi
TCCGGGGGGCCACTTCTGTGACCTCGGGAGCAAACACCCGGTGAAGCTGCCCTCTCCTCGTGTCTCAGGCCTCCTCTCTCCGAGAAGAGCGTGGGGGTCGGGGAGAGACTGCTTCTTCCCGAGGGCGTGACTGGAGACCGGGCAAGACGGTTCTGCCAGCGGTGGCCTTGGCCCAACCGTCCCTCTGCAGTGCGGGAGAGCGGACGGCAGTTTCCCAGGACGGCGTCTCTGGGCGTGAGACTCATCCCCTGCGGCTTCCTTCCTCCCGACTGCACAGTCAATAACCGCGGTGACAGTGGCCTTCCAGTATCCTCCCATCTCCTTCCTATTTCTGAGTAGCTTGTGAGCACGACAGTCCGGAGCTGACATCAAAGAGGGGCTGCCCCTGTGCCCCCCCCCCCCGCACCCCGGGCCACCCCCTCACCTGCCCGATGGTGCCAGAGAACGTCCAGGCCCCCACGGCCCCAGCAGCGTGGCTGGAACAGGAGACACACAAACGTCACCTGTACCCTAAGGTGGGGCACGGGGGCGATGACAATGATCGGCCAGGACCCTGGGGACCCGAGACCCGGGCCCAGACAGTGACCGGGGCCTTCAATCTCTGCCCTGAGCTTCTCTGTCCTGCCCCATGAAAGCAGGGCGTTAGGGTCCCAGTGTGGCAGGGAAGAGACCATGCGTATTCCTCCCCTCTCCTCCTCAAAACCCCCCGCAGCCATAAAGCAACTGCTACAGAAGTATACATCCACAAGAGAAGGGGAGGGAGGAGAGGGACGGGGAGATTTCCAGAAGATGCTCTCCTGCCTGACAGAGCGGGGAAGGGACACTGAGCCCGGGGGGAGGGAGGGGGCCCTGGAGGCAGCAGCGGGGAGGCTTCGGGAGGCAGGGGCAGAGCCCTGCACCTGCCGTGCTCCGGGACTGAGCTGCCCCCATGACCCTGCTGGGGAGCACGGACGGGTCCTGCCCTCGCCGAGGTCTTATCTACATAACCCAGAGCAAGGGCAGCATCGAGGCACTGATCTGAGCGGGGTTCGAAGAGACGACGAGGCGGGGACGGGGGGGACAGGGGTTCAGGGCAGGGGGCCCGGCCCCCCCGGACAGCGTCTCCGTGCTTATTCCAGATGAGCGGTCAAGGAAACCCTGCCGGCGAAGGGGACATTTAGGCGGAGGTCGGCGGCAGGAAGAAGCCAGGGAGGGAGGGGAGTTTCAGAACAGGAACAAGAAGCGACGATCCGAGGACACGCAGCAGGAGCGCGCTGGGTGTGCTCCGGGGGCCTAAGATAAGGGGGTCTGCCGTCACCTTTGCTCGAGGAATAAATCGCTTCACAGAAGGTGAGTCTGTCTACGAGAGCCAAGGGTGAGGCCGGGCCGGACAGCTTTGTCAACCAGGCGCCGAATGTCACAGCGAAGGGCGAGGAGAAAGGGGATCCGACGGCCCCCCGTGATGTCCCGAGAAGACCCCTCTGGCTGTTGCCCGAGGACGGGGCGCGGGCACGGAGACCGGCCGGGAACATCTCCAGCCACCACCCGGGAAAAGTATTTATTGAAAGGTCAGGCTAAGTGACTGGGACAGCAGAAGGAGGTCAAGGAGCCAGCAGTTTGGAGGACGGTCGTCGGGGCAGGGGGGTTACGGGACAGCGGCTTAGACTGGCGGGTGTTCTGGAAGGGGGGGAGGGGGCGGTGCAGGCAGGTGTCTCGGAAAACATGGCCTTCTAGCTCCGGAAGCGGATGGACGGGGTGCCGTTTGCGGAGATAGAGAACAGGCGGCTGGAGGGGGAGAAAAGTTCCGTCCTGGGCACGTGGCCTGTGGCACGCCTGCTGGAGCCCACGTGGATGCCAGGTAGCTGGCGGGCAGTCCGGCAGGGAGATCGGGCCGGAGCCACCGGAGGACAAGCTTCCCGGGAGAGGACGGGGCTCAGGGGCAGCAGTGTCCACGGCTGGGCAGAGGAGAAACCCACAGTGAGGGTCAGGGGTCCCGGCGGGGAGGCCGAAAAGGACCGGCCGCCGGGGAGCATCCGCCCCGGGAAGGACACAGCGCCCAGGACACCAGCTTTCAGGAAGGCGTCGGATGGAAGCGACAAGGTCTCCTACGTTACGTGCCTCACAACCCAAGCCGGAGGAGGCCACGGTCCTCACTGTGACAGACACCCTCTGCGCCCGGCCCTGCCGCCCCCGGGGACCCCGCCGGGGAAGCGGGAGAGGGAGTGTGTTTCACGCTCCTCGGGTCCCCGTGGAGGGACGTGTCCTGAGCACACGCTCTGCCTTCTCCCGGACTCCCGGGGGTGTTTGCCAGCAACGATGAGGCAGCCGAACTGGGCTCAGCTCTTCCCTTCTCCTCGTGGGCCCCAGCCGGGCTGCCCCGACTCCGTGAGGCCCACGCGCCCCCTCAGTGGGGCGGGGAAGCCGCCCGATCGGTGGAATTCGCGGAAGCCCCCTTGACAAATACACCTAATGCCGAATCCTCCCATTTGGCTGCCACCAGTGATAAAGGTGCCGTTTGCCTCCAAAATTATTTTCTTACTTGTTATTTCAGCGTGTTTAGAATCTAGTCGGGGGAGAAATGAACTATTTATTGGGAGCCCCCTCAAAATGCCAACAGAAATAAAAGGACCACCATGTAAGGACATATCCGACCATAAGTGTATATCGGATGAACTAATAATGTACAAAGCTTCTCATTAGCGTGGTCTTGACCAGGAATTGGAAGTGAAGCGAATCCACATCAATTTCAGAGAAGCTGGAAACAATGTGTCACATCCGTACCACCAACCGTAGGAGCCCTTTAAAAATAATTAGCTGTGCGAAGTAATTTGACGGGATTTCCGCAAATTATTTTTCAACGAGAAAACAAGAGGCCAAAACTATGTACTAATGCTGCTTTGCATAAATAACTCAGGCAAATATGTTGTTTGTGAACATGCGTTACACGGGAGGAAAGCAGGGGAGACAAATCGGGTCCTCGGCCGCCGCTCACCGCCGGGGGAGCGCACACGGATCTCCCCACTTGCTCTGTTCTGTGACGGATGGAGAGTCAGAAGTCATCATTCAGGGCGGGCGAATCTAGTAACGGGGACAGACGTATATTTAAAGACACGAAAGTAAACACCAAGAGAAACAAGCAAATAAAAACGGGGCGATGATAACGAGTAGAAGGGAGAGAGGGAAGATATTTTTAAAATTCGCTGTCATCATTTCTGCGCTGACAGCAGGAGCCAGCGGGCTCCCTCGAAGGAACAGAGGACAAGCACTTTCTGCTGAGATGCATTGAAGACCAGCTCGGAGGAAAGGCCTCAAAAAATACCAGAAACGCAACTGGACGGTAAAACATCTGGTCACTCAGTAAACGGACAAAGGTCTCGAACAGACGGTCTTCCTGGGAGGAGCCACAAACGTCAAGCGAGCAGAAGAGACGCCCTCGGCCACCGGCCAGCGACGCCTTGCCTGGCTCCTCGGGGCTCGAACCGGCCGTCGGGGGCCAGCACGTGCCGGGGAGAGATCGGAACACACAAGCGTGCGGCCACTTTTGGAAAACCTCCCGGTGGCTCTTCCGACGGTGACACGCGGGCTTCCCAAAGGCCCCAGCAAGTGCGCACGTGGTACGGTGAGCCCTCCTTTAGGATCAGGAGGAGTGGAGTGTGTTGCACGGGTCGTGAGTGCAGCAGACCCCGTTGATGGAGCCTGGCGGGCCCCAGACCCTCCCCCGCAGAGCCCTGCCCCCCAGGGAGGCTCACCCAGGACACCGGCTGCTTAGCAAGCTGGTTTCAGCCGCGTGTTGAACGTAACTTTCTAAAACTAAAGTGGGGGACACCTGGGTGGCTCAGTCGGTTAAGCATCCGACTTCAGCTCAGGGCATGATCTCACGGTTCATGGGTTCGAGCCCTGCGTCGGGCTCTGTGCTGACAGCTCGGAGCCTGGAGCCCGCTTCGGATTCTGTGTCTCCCTCTCTCTCTCTCTGCCCCTCCCACGCTCACGCTCTGTCTCACTCTCTCTCTCAAAAAATAAATAAACATTAAAAAAAAATTTAAAACTAAAGTGGTGCTGCCTCACAACTCACCTGCTGCCAGCCTCGCAGAAGCGACGCGTGCCTTCAGAAACAGTGCAGGGGGCCCTGGGTTCACTGGGAGGGACACAGGGGGCCCGTCCACCCCCAAGCCTCCGCATCTGTAGACCACCGGGTCTCTGGGCTCCTTTCCCTCAGGAAACTTGTGTTTCATCCCTGGAGGCCACATCCTGCATGGGGGACACTCACGTGTCCTCCAGTGACAACTTTCTGGGTACCCTTAGATCCTGAGGCACGAGGACACTCCAGAAGATGCCCGGATGTTGGGGCCGGCCAGGTCCGAGGGGCGAGCCGCACACGGCTGTCACCTGCCCTCAGACACACTGGGGCGCGGAAGGAGACTCACAGGGCGGCCCGGAGACATCTTCCAGTATCCGAGCCGCCATCGTAGAAAAGAGGGAAAATCATTTGTGTGTGGGGCCCCGAGGCGTGGAATTAGAAATCTGGGTGGGAAATGCATGAAAGCCTGCCTGGGAATCAGCAGAAGCAGCCCTTGCTGGCGTGAAAGCTGCTGGATCAGGGCCGCCCTCGGCGGGGGGCGGGCAGGCCAGCTCCCCACAGTGGCTGGTCGGGGGGGGGGATGGCCAGTCCGGGGCACGCGGGCCGTGGGAGCCAGGGCTGAGGCCACCATCGCCGCCACCCCGGGGCCCGTTTGCCGTCTTTCCTCTTTCAGCCCAACCTCCTCCCCGCAGCCTCGATTCACTACGCTGGGAGCGTGCCTAGACGCCCTCTGCAAAGACCAGCGATGTGTCTCCGTGGCTCCTTAGAAGTCGTGCTGGAGGCCCCGGAGGAGATGGGCTGAGCCGCACCCTCAGGATTCCCGGGTTCCTAAAGGGTGTGTGGCCCCCACGTCTTCCTCAGCATGGGACTGACGCCCCGATCTGCCCTCAGCCTCAGTGAAGCCCCTTGGGGGAGCCAACCGGACTTCAAACCAGGGGTGCTGGACGAACACCTTGGGGTCCCCTGAGGCCCCGGTCCCCCCCCCCCCCGGAAGTCCTCTGTTTCAGTCCCGAATCCCCGCACGTCACTCGCTGTGCACCTGCGGGCAAGGTCCTGGGCCTCTCTGTGCCCGCGCCCCCCTGTGCGGGGCACGGGGGGACAGGCTGCGTCCGCTGCCCTGGTGGGCGCCTGTCAAGCGCGGGGCTGGAAGCGGGGCCGCCGATCTCGGGTTTCTCCTCCTAGCCGCGCTGCCTGCCGACGGCAACACCCACGCTCCGCGGAGACTGCCACATCCTGGCCCCCTCTCCCTCGTCGCCATGGCGAGACGAGAGCCCCGACCCCGTCACGACCGCCCGGCCCCACCCCCCGCCCCCCCCCCCGGCCCCCGCGGAGCCCGTGGGAAGCCCGGCCTGCAGACCCCCGGTGGGCTCACTGCCGATCGTCCCCTTTGTCTGTGTGAGTCTCTCCCAGAAAAGGTCCCGGCCGATCTAAGGTCGGCCTGAGCCTCGGCGACGCAAGTCAGGTCACCTCTAAGGATGGCATCGGGGGCCGGGAACACCTGAGTGTCCAGCGTGGAGACGAGGGGCTGAGACCCGTCCAGGCACAGGGCACGTCGGGCGGGCACTCGGTCGAATCGCTCACACACGTGCGCTCACAAAACCCAGGTGACGAGCCGAGAATAAGAGAACGTATCGTTCCCACTGTATGGATAAGTAAACTGAGGCTCTGACAAGCAAGAGACAAGCCTGTGGTCAGAGAGGCATCCATCCGGCCCAACGCCATCCGTCCAGGAACGCAACCCCAAAACTGCCTCCCGCCTCAAGCTCAAGCTCTGGCTTACAGCTCTGCTTCCCAGGCCTCCAGGCCTCCAGGCCTCCGTCGATGGGCCGGGCTGAACACTGGTCCCCGAAGACAGCAGGTCCAAGGCCCAGAGCCCACGGAGCAGCCTCATAAGGAGAAAGGGCCTCTGCAGGTGCGAGTAAGGACCCTGGCCTGGGGAGGTCGTCCTGGCTCATCAGGGCGGGCCCCGAATCCAATCACAGTGCCCTTCGAAAAGAGAAGCAGAGGGATTCAGCACCAGAGGACGAGGCAGAGACGGGACGGACGGGGCCACGAGCCAAGGAAACCTGGAGCTCTGGGAGCTCCCTGGGGCGCTAGGAGGAGCGTGGTGTTGCCCACAGCTGGATTTGGGACTTCTGACTTCGGGAGCTCGGAGAGAATAAGTTTCTGGCGTTTTCAGCGCCCCCACCCCCGTTTGCGTTGTCACAGCCTCCCCCCCCTCCCCCGCACAGTGTAGGAATAAAGGTGCAGACTCTGCGGGGGAGGAGCTCTCCCCACGGGACTCTTCTCGCCCCGGTGTGCCCGGTGGACCCGAAGACGGGGATTCCCTTCTCCAGTGTAGACGTTCCTCTGGGCTCCAGACACACGTGCCCCCAAACCCACTTACCATTCCCGGTTAGGTGTCCCCATCTCAAGTCCGGCACGTCCGAACGGGGTCCTCGTTCCCCAACACTCCTTCCCCGGTTTTCTCATTGGCCAGGGGGGCGGGGCACGTCTTCTGCTTTCTTCACACCCGGCAGCCGTCCTAGGGACCAGCGATGGTGACCCCGCCTCCGTGGCCCACACCTGCCTCCCCATCCCCGGCCTGGTCCAGCCGCAGCCACGCAGAGCATCCCGGCGGCTGCTGGAGAGCAGGCCCAGAGGCAGGCAAGGGTCGACAGACTCCTGCTCCGGCCCAAGTTGTGGGGGCAGAGCATGAGGCCCCAAAGGGACAGGACCGTCACCCGCCGGCCGGCTGCTCCGGAAAGGCAGGGAACACGTCAGCCCGAGACCTCAGAGCGAGTGGCTCTCAGGGACCAGACCATCCACCGGCTCGGCTCCCCGACGGCACCCGTACGACATCCGGCAAACGGTATCTTCCCAGTAAAATCTGCTGACTGTGGGAGTGGGGAGGCCCTCAAGGTGGGCTGGGCTCCAGCTATGAGCCACCATTTTCGCCACCGATCCCGAGGCCCCGGAATCTGGATGACTCCTCCTGGGACCTCCGGCACGGCCGGCCGCCAGGCTTCCCTGGGGGTCTTTACTTCCTCGCACCTGAACTGGGTGGTTCGGGGGTGACCGGGTGGGCCTGCTGACCAATGTCCACACGTGCCTTCCCCGTGGCCCCGGCGCCCCCAGCGTACAGCTGGTTCTCACGGACACGTGGCCCCCCCGGGGGAGCACCCGGCCCGGGCGTCACCTCCCTCTCTCAGAGTGGCCCAGACACCCGGGTGCAAGGCAAGAGGCCACAGGCCCCACCCCCGGAAGAGTGTCCAAGAACCGTCCCCTGGCCTCTCAACAGCTGTCGTCAGGAACCCAGGCAGAGGTGGGGTGGACACCTGCGTTCGTGCGGCCATAGCAAAACAGCACACAGGCCGCTTCAACAGACATCTATTTTCTGGTTCTGGATGCTGGACGTCCAGGACCAAGGGGTCCACAGGCCTGGTTTCTCCTGCGGCCCCTCCCCTCGGCTTGCAGATGGCCGCCCTCACCTAGTCCTCCCCGGTGCACGCGTGTGTCCTAACCTCCTCTTCCCATGGGAGCACCGTCGCATCGATTGGGGCCCACCCGGAAGGCCTCACTTGACCCTAATTAGCTCTTTAAAGACCCCATCTCCACATCTGGAGGTACGTGGCTTCAGGACTCTGAAATAGGAGTTTTGTTGATGGGGACAGGATTCAGCCCTTCACGGTGCCTGACATGCGCCTCCGGGACTGAGACGAGGCCCTGGTCCTCTCCAGCTGCCCCTCTGTTTTCGGGAGGGTGGGCGCCGATCCCAGGGTGTCTGTCCTCTGACGCCGATGGAGAGGACAGTGCCTGGAAGAGGCACAAACAGGCCAGGAGTCAGAGTCTCCGCCCGATTGCGGAGCCACCGTAAAAGGAAACCGCGCCCTCCTTCCAAGTATAAGCCGAGCCTGGTGCAGGCTCTCGCCAGCAGCTTGCCCTGTGGGGTCAGAAACCCTGCTCTGCCTGAGCTTTCAGGGTCCCGGCTCCAGTGCAGGTTCTGGGCAGGAACCTCACATCCCTCACTCAGCTCTTTGCTCCCCAACGACATGCAGAGGGCAGGTGCAACAGCATCCGCTGTGCACGGACAACCTCAGGGTGGAGTACAGAAGCGGGCCCCGCGTCGCCGTAACCGTCAGAGAAGCGGCCGTGCCCAGGTCCTGTCTCCCAGAGCCAGCACCCTGCTTCCTTTGACTGCTTGTCAGTTACTTGTCCCGTTTCCATAAAAAGACAGACCACAAGTCAGCAGGACGCCCCAGAAAACCTTGGCCTGTGTGTGCGGGATTTTTTTAAATACGCATCCCCATAATCTTAAAATGCAGGCTCCTTCTAACAGACATAAAAGCAGCCTGATCTCCTCTTTTTTAGATCTGCGAGCACATGGCAGAGCCGCATGCCCACATCTGAGACCGGGAACTCTGGGCAGCTGGTCCCCGCAGTGTGCGGGCTGGCAGGGCTGGACGGGAGACAGATGTGTGCCAGGCCCAGCGTGGGACGCCTGTCAAACTGTCCTCGGAGCTCAGACTCACAGAGAGGCGAATTCTGCTCTGTGGCAGGGGAGCGACACACGGCGTCCCTCCTACGTCCTGCCCGAGGGAGTGCAGCTCCGGGCAAGGCCTCAGTGCTCAGCACCCTGCTGTCCTCCCGCTAAGGGTGGGACGTCCCCCCGCTTTGCTGACAGCAGCCCTGTTCCTTAAGATCACCACCATTTGATGGAGTCTGTTAAAGCTTGCCAAAATTAGAGGTCACTCTTAAAACTTTAGCTTCAAGCTCTAAAACTGTCTGCTAAATTTAGACATACTTCTGATGAGCACCTTAATTCCGTCGGAGAACAATATCGGCTTCAGCGGGAAGAGGGAGCAGAGAGCTGGTGCGCCCGCACAGGGAGCGTTCCGGGCGGAGCTCACAGCACCCAGAGCGAGCCTCACCTGCACCCCTTGCACTGGGGCACCTGCCTGGTGTTAGAGGAACTCGCCATCCAGTAACTTGGAGACGATATTTCAGACTTGCTGAAAGGAAATCTGGATAGTTCTGCTTGAGGTGGAGGGGGAGACATTTTCTTGGCTTGGGGGAGGGGGTTGCAGACCAGGGTGCCTGCCTAGTGGCAGGGATGGGGACTGGGGGCAGGCTGGCCTGTGGAGTCAGCTCAGCACCACCTCCCCCACCACCCACAGCATGCCTGGAAGGAGACTTCACACCAGCCAGGCCCAGCTAGAGGTGAGGAAGGGGGAGAGGCCCCGGCAGAGGTGAGGAGTGGGGAGAGGCCCCGGAGGAGGTGAGGAGGGGGGAGAGGCCCCGGCAGAGGTGAGGAGTGGGGAGAGGCCCCGGCGGGGGTGAAGAGTGGGGAGAGGCCCCGGCAGAGGTGAGGAGGGGGGAGAGGCCCCGGCGGTCTCCCCAACGGAGGTGATGAGCAAGGAGAGGCTCGGGGACAGGGAGGGGAGGTGGTCTGGCCAGCACTCTGAGGCAGGGGGCTTCGGGGCAGCCTGGGGACTGGGTTCGGCCCAGAGGGGGTCAGTGGGAAGCAAGATCTCAGTAAGCGTGTGAAGGTCAACATGCAGAAAATCGCAGAAGACAGGAAATGCATCCAAGTACACAACAAGGTCGGTATCGGGAGCTCGCTGAGGAAGTAAACGCACATCCAGAAGAGCTGCTCAGCCCCACTCCTCCTCCGCTTCTCCGTCTTGAAATCAGGCGAACACTGAACGTTTCCTGTTCCTGCCACTGCTCAGCCAGCCTCACTCCTGCCGCAGCCCACCCCCATCCCCTCCAGCCGTGCTGCAGGGCCTGGGGCTGGGGTGCCTCCCCTGCACGCCCTCTGCAGGGGTCACCTCTCTCCTTCTGTGCTGGGTGACCCACAGCCTCCCTCAGCCCCTAGCTCCAATGCCCGGGCTCAGGGATGCGGCCGTGCCCTCCACAACCTGCAGAGTCCCCTCCCCGCGCAGCCGTGTGTGACGCGTGATGCTGTCTGCTTCCCACACGGGCTCTTTGTATCCACCATCACACCTGCTGCACCAAAGCGATCCCTGGCCTGAGCCTGAGGCTCAGAGCGTGCTGTTGGCAAAAGGAAGGAA
>NW_024412419.1:1848463-1849264 GCF_014898765.1 Herpailurus yagouaroundi
GGAAGGAAGGAGGGAAGGGAAGGAGGGAGGCAGAGGGGGAAGGAAGGAGGGAGGGGGAAGGGAAGGAGGAAGAGAGGGAGGAGGGAGGAGGGAGGAGGGAGGAGAGAGAGAAGGGAGGGAGGAGGGAAGAGGGAAGGAGAGCGAGAAGGAGGAGGGGGGAGGGAGGGAGGGGCAGGGAGGAGGAGGTGACACACCGTGGACAAGGGGGAAGGGGTCCCATCGCCGCCAGAGATGTTCCTTAAGGACCGACAATTCAGGGGCACCCTGGGACCGTCCAGCTCCCCGCCACCAAGCGTGCTTGTTGGAAATGCAGACTCCCAGGCCCCACCCAAGCCTGCATTTGCACAGGACGCCCAGGGATTCGAATGCACTTAAGTGGTGAGCTGCACAAAGCCAGGTCAAGGTCTGGGTCCGGGCGAGGCACCATGCCAGCTTAAGTGAGGAGAAACTCGAGTTGCTCAGGTGCCCAGCAGAGGGAGAACCCCAGGCTGCCGTCTCCCCGTTCGGTGGGAGAAACTCGGGGGACACACCTGGAGCCCCGTCAAACAGAAGACGAGTCAGACACTATGGGCCTCAAGGCAAGTGACAGGAGACCGTTCAGTCCCATCAGGGGGAAGCTCCAGCAGTCAGGGCCCGTCCCGGGGAGAGGAAGCGCCCGTAGGGCGGCTTAGCCTGTCACAGGAGGTATGAGCCATGAGGCAGGACACAGAACAGGGTGGTCTTCTCTTCCAGTCACATGGCAGGGACTGGGGAGACCGGTCATTTCCCCCAATCACAAATCGGGGATCGGGGAGGAACCGG
>NW_024412419.1:1849274-1858005 GCF_014898765.1 Herpailurus yagouaroundi
ACCGGTCATTTCCCCCAATCACAAATCGGGGATCGGGGAGGAACCGGTCATTTCCCCCAATCACAAAGCAGGGACCAGGGAGGGACCGGTCATTTCCTCCAATCACAAAGCAGGGACCGGGGAGGGACCAGTCACTTCCTCCAATCACAACGCGGGGATCGGGGAGGGACCGGTCATTTCCTCCAATCACAAAGCAGGGACCGGGGAGGGACCGGTCACTTCCTCTAATCACACGGCAGGGATTGGGGAGGGACTGGTCATTTCCTCCAATCACAAAGCGGGGACTGGGTTGGGACTACATCGCAGAATAAGAAGGAAGTTCAGGGGAGGCAGTTTGGAGCATGGACTAACGCAGGTGTTAGAGGGACAGGGTAGGGCAAGAGCGGGGCACAGGCTTGAGGCAGAAACAGGGGGTTCGGAAGTGGTCAGGACTGGAGAGGATGTGAGCCCAGCGTGGGAGAAGGCGGGGCTCCTGCAGGACAGTGGGGTGCAGGGGCTGGGCCAGCAAGCGGACAGAGGACTTCTGGATCCAGCTCAGTGGATGCTTCCTGGGACGGGATGCAGACGGGGGCGGGTTTGGGGTGAAGCCAAGACGAGCCTGGGTTGGCTGGTGGTTGCCGGCTGGTTTTGAGGCATCTGAGTCTTTTAGGCAGAGAGGCCCAGGGGCTGCTGGAAAGGCAGGTCAGGAGCCCCGCGGGGAAGTCGGATCTGCTCTGCAGGGAAGTCAGGTGCAAGCCCGAAAGGGGGGGTTGCGGAGCAGAGAGAGAAAGGAGTTCAGGCAGGGAGGGAGGGGTTAACTAGGTAAAAGTGGTCACCGGAAGCCAAAGAAGAGCTTTCCCCACAAAGACAGAGGGGACACTGGCACCTGGCACTACAGAGGTCACTTAAGACGACCTGTCCAGCGACTTCTGAGGCTCCCTCCAGCCTGGCTGTCATCCCCGTACCGCTGGCACCCGTGCCCCTTCTTGCCCTCTGTCTGGCACCTCACAGCCCGGAGGTCTGACCCCAGGGCACACGCTCTCAGGAGTCATTACTGAGCCAACAGGTGGCCTTGCGGCCCCCCGACGGCCAGGGACCCGCAGCGAGGCTCACGGCCCCAGACCCGGGCTGGCAGGCCCCTCAGCCCCAGCCGTGCACAGACCCGGCTGTGTGGGGAGTCTGAGGCCGGGGTGCAGCTCCCCCGGGGGCCCGGCAGGTGGAAACTCCCCAGAGCAGACTTCATGTCGAGGCGGAGGCAGGTGCGGGCACCGCACAAGACCTGCAGGGCCTCCAAGGAGCCGGGGAGCATTTCAAGGCTGCCTCATGCTCTTCCCGTGCCACGTCAGGAATGCACGCACACGTGTGTGCACGTGCATGTGTGCACACGAACACACATCTACATATGCACACACAAACGCACATGCATGTGCTTCGTGTACGTGTGCCCGCGTGGACGGGTGTGTGTATGGACGGGTGTGCCGTCACATGTGCACATGCATGTGTGCGTGTGTGCGTGGCTGCATATGTGTGTACACGCCTGTGTGCATGCGTGCATGTGCACGCGCACACACACACACACACCATAGCTCTGTGTGCCCCCGCCCCCGGGGACAGGGGCATCCCACCCCCACACAGCTCCTCAACAGCCTGGGAGAACTTTCCGGTTGCCCTGCCTGCCTTCCCTTGGCACAGCGCCCGTGAGCGCTCACACGCCGGGACTTGCGGCCCTTTCCTGGCTGAGTGTTGCTCTCCTGTCATCTGGTCAAAGAAGCTGACAAGCACGGGCAGGTCGCCAACTTGGCCTCAACTCCACTCGGAGGCTGGACTGGCAGATAAATTGGTCCTGGCGGGGGGAGGAGGAGGGGGGGAGCAAGAGGGGGGCCCAGAGGGAAGAATTCAAATTCATTTTTCTGCTAAACCAAACTCCAGCTCTCCAAGGCTCACAGCTGTAGCTGGGAAGGCTGACAGGGCGCCAGGCGGGGAGCGGGCAGATGGTACAGGAGGGGAGTGTGTGCCCAACAGGAGGGGCGGGGACCCCAGCAGGATGGGGACGACGAAGCGGGGAATCTGGAGGAATGCTCTGGCCCTCCGACCTCGGCGCGTCTCTGGAGGCATTCTGGTCCATTCTGGCTCATGCCAGTTCTGCGAGAGCCAGAGGCAGAGGCAGATCCCGCCCAGAATCCCCGGCCACCTCGTGAGAGAGGACTGGTCCAGGGCGGCAGGCGTCCCCCGGGCTGCAGCCCTTGAGAGCTCGCTGGCTGGCGCTGGTGTGGCCCTTTCTAACCTGGGGAAGGAACTCGGACAGCCAGAAGGAATGGGACTTCAGAACTCCTTCTCTGCCGATCGTCTTACAGGCGAAACTGGGGCTTCAGGCTGGATGTCAACGGTGGCTCCCTCGGCACTGAGGCTCCGGGGTCGTAAAGTGCACCTGGCCCGCGTTCCACGAGGCGAGTGTGGCCGTTCCCTGCTCGTTCTGTGGCTATTCGTCTAAGTCCCAATATGGCAAACAAAAGCCTTGCAGAAACTGCTGGATCCCGGTACGGGGGGGGGGGGGGGGGGGGACATCATGTGACGGTCGCCGGCCGCGGTCCCGGGGCGCCCTGTGATGTTCCTGTTTGTGGCTGTGCCACAGGCACGTGGACGCACGGGGCTGGCGGAGCACATTGTCCAAAGACAGGTGCGGGGGTGCCCCGCAGAAGAGGTCCACTCGGGGCAGCGGCCGCTGTGCCCCAGAGTGGCGCAGCCCGGCACGCGGCGTCCTCGCCAGGCCCCAGCCGACACCCTGCCGGCTTCCAGGCCTGCTCCCCACACCCTGCTCCTGTTTGCAGCCCCTTTCGTCTCAGCCCAGGAACCTTGTCGCCGGGGGGGCTCAGAGCAAGTGACATCCAGTTGGGGCGTCAACACAGACACTCCACCAGCAAGGACGACATACAAAGGGATGTGAAAACCCCACGTGTGTGTGTCGTGTGTGTGCGTGTGTACGGAGGAGGTAACATCCATGCGCGTGCACATGTTCGTGTTGGAGCGAAGGATATTGAGAAGACGCTCCCGGCGTGAGAATATTCACTGATGACAGGTGTGTTTAGGGGGCAGAGAATCCCAAGAGCTTCCAGAACCCGGCGATTCCTGGCTCTAGCCCCAAACGGACACCGAGAATCCCCCAGGGGAAAGAGGGAGTCCGTACCCCTGTGTAGCTACCAACACAGGTGAAGTTACCCGCCTGGTTTGCAACCAACACTATCTATTCTGCAATCCCAGTCCCATGTCTTCTGGGCAGGACGTTCTGGGGGGAGGAGGCAGGCCTCCAGCCCGTTAGCGGCTTTTTGGACACACCCAGTTCTCATAAACAGCAATGTCGTGAGGAAAACCTAGTGAATAAACACGCAGCACTGGACTCCCCGTAATCCCACCCCGTCACGCAGATTTAAGGGGGTCCAGGGTTCACCGGAAGGCATTTCCAGTTTGCTTGAGCAAAACCACTTGAAAACAAGCATGACAACGTGGCAAGCCAGAACCGCCTCACGGCACCTGCTTCCTCCAGCAGCACAGCCCCCACCCCCGGAGAAATGGCCACGTCCCCGAGGCACCAACAACCACAGGTCACGCCGCCCCTGGAAGCAGGGTGGGTGTGAGCGAAACGCTCCTGCTGACGAGCGCACGAAGATGTGTGTGTCCTGGGGAGGGTCGTCAAGGCGGCACCGGCCCCACCCCACCCCAGACCTCCCCAAAGTGGCCCCAGGCGCTCACCTTTGGCCTCCTCTTGACGTTAGAGGCGTCTAGGATATCTGGGCCCTGAGTCCTTTACTCCCAGCATCTCCTTCTAGAAATGAATGTCCCAGGTAGGAAAGGTGTTAGGAGCATAGGTAGTGTCGTGGGTAGAACTACGTCCCCACAGCCATGCAGAAGTCCCACCCCCGGGACCATCCCCACAGGAGGGAGAATGCCGCGTGAAGACACAGACGCATGGGGGAGACGGCCGTGGGAGGACACAGGCAGAGACACGGTGACGCTGTCACCAGCCCGGGACGGCCCGGGCCACCAGCGGCTGGAAGAGGCAGGGAGGCGCTTTCCCCCAGGGTGAGGGACCCTGGCCGGCCACACCTGGAGGAAGCAGGACCCTGACCAGGTAGCACATGAAAACACAGCGTCTGCAGGTGGGGGCCTCCGCTGCAGGCGGGGAAGGCAGGAGTGGCATTACGGGTCCCTTTGGGACACACGTGATCCCAGATACAGCCCACATGCCGAAAGGGGCCTTGGACACAACAGACCCAGCAGCTGACCTCCGTCTCGGGGGACGTCCCCTCCAGCAGAGATTCATCAACACCCACGACACACAGGAGGGGCCGCCACCACGAGGGAGCCCGTCTCCACCCTCCGTGACGACGAGCGGGGCATCCGACGTCACAAGGCCGCAGACATCACGGGAGCTCCCTCCCCTCCGTGCCGGGAGCCAGCCTCCGAGCCCCTCTAGGGTTTTGGCCCCACACAACTCCTCCAGGGTGAGGGTCCATCCAGGACGGGGAGGGGTATCCGAAGGCAGGACTGCCGCGTTGGCGTAGCCCCGACGGGCGCGGCCAGGGCTCAGCCGAAGTCCCAGGCCCCACACCCAGGCAGCGAGGCCTCGAGCACAGCGGGCCCCGCCTGGCCCCGGGCTCGTGCTGCCCCAGAGGCACCTTCCGACCCTCACGGGAAGGCTCTGAAGTACGTGAATTGCTTCTGACGTCATAGAACAGCCTGCACCACTGTTTATCTGTGTATCACGTTTTTAGGTGTATCATGTGTTTATCTGTGTGTCATGTTTACCTGTGTATCATGACCATGGTCTTCCCCGAGGGCCCTGAGGTTCCGGGTCCAGCTCGGGAAGTGGGCAAATCACGTGGGCGGGGGAAGAGGCTGGCCAGCAGCTGTCCGGCCCCTTCAGTTGGGGTCAGGCCAGAAGTCACGGGCAGAGGAGGGCGGGTGGAAGGCCGTCCCCGCCCCCGGGCTTGTGCCAAGCAGACAACCAGGTCTGGGAGACATGGCCTCTGTCCTGGAACAACGGACCTTCTCTGCCCCTTTACCTCTCGTCGTCACGTAAAATGCGACGCGATGCCCCAGTTTGGAGACGTCAGAAACCCAGTTAGGTGGCCAACCACTGTCCACGTGGGGAGTGAGCCTCCACGGAAACCGGGCCCTTCAGGTGGCCCACACACAACGGGTGAGTCCCGCACGCGGGTCACAGGAGGCCCACAGCGGCAAAGCAGATGCTTGTGTGGACAAGTCTGTCCCCGGGCTCTCAGACCCGGCACGTCCATCAGGGCAACTTCCAGAGGCCCCTCCAGGTAGACCGCTGGGGCTCTGCCCACGGACCCTGAGCCAGGGGTCCTGGGAAGTACCTGGTCCTCAGGGCTGAGCACATTCCCCTCCTGGCTGAAAGCCCTCACCAGGGGCAGACTTGCATTCCACCCCAGGGCCCAGGCCCCAGTCCCGGCGGGGGGGGACTCAGGTGCAGTAGGGGGCCCATCCCCCAGCACGGGAGCCGTGAGGGTGGGGGTGCTGAGGGCAGAGCGGTCTGGGCGGGGGGCGAAGGGGTGGGGCGTGATGGGGAAGAGGCAGCAGGTGCGGGGTGCGGGACCGACGCCACACCAAGCCTTGGACGACCCCAGACTGTGTCCCCGGATGGCAGAGAGGCACATCGGCAGACACTCTCCTGATGCTTCTGTCCGCACAGGTCACGCAGGGCATCGGGAGACAACACAGCCACACCCCAGCCAGAGGCAAGCTCAGTGGCCAGCCAGATCGGAACCGGTCCCTCGTCCGGACAGAAGCCCCTCCGAGCAGCCACAGCACAGCACGGCCAGGTTTCCCTGGAATGGTGGAGCAGACGTCAGATGTTTAGAGGGCGTGGTACAGACCTGTCCACCTGAGGACCACAGGGCGGAGGGCCACGAGCCCCTGTGGGAGGCACGAAAGGGACGGCACCCATCAGTGTGACAAGCCACCTGTGTGTCCAAGCCACCTGTCGGCTCCCCGTGCAGACGTGCCCTGTGCCCTCAGAACAGGTCAGATTCCCTCTCTCCCTTCCCCGTCTCTCCCTGTCTCTCTCCATCTCTGTGTCTATGTCTATGTCTCTCACATGCATACACACATGCACACACAGGTGTGTGCACTTGTATGTATACATACATGCATGCACACAGACGCACACACACAGGTGCACACAAATACACACCACATGTGCACCATGCGCACACACATAGATGCACATGTACACACAACATATGTACCCGTATGTTCGCATGTACACACACATGCACGTACACGCAAGCACACACAAATACACACCACACGTGCACCCATGCACACACGCATACACGCATGCACATACATACACAACCCGCATGTACGTGTATACACACACAGACACACTGTCGTGGATCCCTGATTAATTTGCATTCCACATGACCGCAGGGCGCACGGTGAGAGGAACACTCCCCCAGGACAAGGAAAGCAGGCATCTTCCGGCGGAGCTAAGGAGGGGGACGCATACCTCTTTTCAAAGATTTGGTCCATTTTCCTTATTTTGAGTCAGTTTCAAACAAAACCCTTCAGACACCCCCTCTTTTTAAATGTCATCGCCCCTGTCCCCTCTGGGTCCTGGCAGCAAGATGCCAAGGGAAGAAGGCCCAGGGGCAGGACAGGCCAGCACGGGGTCTCCGAACACCCGGCTGGGTCTGGGGGACACACACGCATCCTTTAGAGGAACCAGCTCTTGAAGGTCTCCCTTGATTTCCATGCCTGGAACCTTCTCTAGAAGGGGACTGTGCGCTCGCTTACTGGGGCATGGCATGCGCCCAGTAAGCCCAGCGTCGCAGAGGCCTGCACTGTCTCTTCTGTGGGCTCGCAAAGTATGAATCAGGACCTGGAGTCCGGCCTAACCTGTCTGATTCTGACGTGCCTGTCTGGGAATCCTTCGTGTGACACGGGCTGGTGGCCGGCTCCCGCGTAACCACCCTAACCGGTCAGGGAAGGTGAAGCGGCACGTGGAGAAGGAGACTGTGTGCGGCTTCCTCGCTGCAGGGTCTGAAGCATCCTGACGGCAATGTCCCTAGGTGCCTGGGAGTCTCGGCGCTTACTCTGCCCCCTCGGGTGGGGGGTGTTACCCTGCCCACCCCTGCCCCTTGCTGCTGCCATCCTGCCTGTGCACCCGGCCCTCCCGTGCCGCTCCCAGAGGGCTCGTGGGCTCCCGTGTGCCTGGGGCCCTGGAGGCTGCTGGGGAGGCCTCTTCAAGGAGCGCTCAGCCCCAGGGGTGCCGTCCAAGTTGGTGGCTTCACCGTGGAGCTGCTGGGACCAGAGGTGGCCCACACAGGCCTGCCGAGCCAAGATAAAGCTTCGGAGCTGCCGTCACACCCGAGCAGCTGTGTGCCGGGTTCCAACAGGTGACTGACAGGGTGGAGACGGCAGGCCAGGGGCTCCTGCCAGAGATGGTGACGGGCAGCGGGTCACTGGTGGCTGGCCACGGTGCGGTCTCACGCCCACCGGGGCCACCTGACATCATCCAGGACTTCCCCACGCCCTGGAAGGAAGATGTGCAGCCTTGAGGGAAGTGAGTCACTGCAGCAGAGGCCGGGGGTGGCGTCACCTGGCCAGTTATGCCCTCAGTAGGTTGGAGGCGGAGCCACGCCCACGGCCCCGGGCCCAGTCTGGTTCTGCGCGCAGCTGTGTGCGTGAGCTCCCCAGTAGGGGGGCAGCAGTCTGACCCTCCTGCCCCCGTAAGCGGCAGGAAAGGTGGTCCCGGCACGGATCTGTCCTGTTCACGGTGGGGCCTTGCCTCCGCAAACTCACGGGCATGGCTGATGTCTCAGTTCTGCACCCCTTCCCTCGGCAGCCTTGGTCCAGCCGGGCCCTCCGGCCTGCCCAGTGTCCATGGGACGAGTCGGGAGGGCCAGGGAGCACAGTGGGAGGTCACCATGCCCATCAGCAGATCCCTCCCTGCGGCTCAGCCCCGCACCATCCTTAGGCAAAAGGACGTAAGTCCTGGCAAGTGCCTGGACACAGGCCTGCCAGGGTCCCACACAGTGCCCTGGGGCGTGGGTGTGAGGCCCAGCCCCGCAGCCCCCAGCGCTGGGCCCTCGGCGAGCTGTCCCGGAACACAGCCCATCGCTGCCCTCCGTGCCACCTCGTGTCCTCCTCTGCGTGCTTCTGGAACTCTGTCTGACACATATCTCGTCTCATCTGCTTTCCTCGGGGACGGTTTGGACCCCAGGACCCAGATGGGTAAAAGGGTTTGCCCAATGTCACAAAGCAGGACAGTGACAGGGCTGCCCCAGGCTCACCGTGACTTTAGGGCCTTGCTTGTACAAGGGAAATCTGTGCCCACCCTGCACATTGCTGAGTGTCCTGTGTGTACATGTGCTCATGGGTCCCCTGTGTGTGCATGCATGTGGGTATGTGAGTGCATACATTTGTGTGTGTGCTCATGTGTTTGTGTGTGCACCTGTGTGTGTGCGTGAGTGTGCATGTGTTTGTGTGCTCACGTGTATGTGTATTGTGGGGCAGCATGTTTTTGTGTGTGCACCTGTGTATATGTGTGCACCTGTGTGTGTGCACCTGTGTTTGTGTATGCACTTCTGTGTGTATGTGTGTGTGCGTGGGCATATATTTGTGTGTGCACCTGTGTGTGTGTGCACGTTTGTGCATGCACTTGTGTGTGTATGTTTGTGTGAATGGGCCTGTGTTGTGTGTGCACCTGTGTGTGCATGGGCCTGTGTTG
>NW_024412419.1:1858015-1861520 GCF_014898765.1 Herpailurus yagouaroundi
TGCACCTGTGTGTGCATGTGTGCGTGTGTGGGCATGTGTTTGTGTGCTCACGTGGATGTGCGACCTGAAGGGGAGACAGGCTTGTCCAGGGTGGGGAATCCCCGGCCCAGAGTAAGGGGTGTGTCGGGGCCGGCACCCCAGGGGGTGAGAAGAGGGAACGAGCCCCCATCACCCCCGCCCCCGCAGGTGCCTTTGTAAGCAAGACAATCCTGTTGTTACCAGCTCACTGGATCCTCAGCAAAACCCATCAAAGGCAGAGAGGAGCCGTGTTCTTTCCATCATTTTAAATCTAATAAACAGGCCCGGAGAGTCTGTGCCTAACATCACCCAGCCGGTGGAGTCGGGAACGGGGAACAGAACTGTGGCGCTTCCTGCCGGTGCCCTGGGCTGCCCCAGGAGCTGCTGACTTTCCAGGACACGCAGGCCCACGTGACGGGCTCCCTGGGGCCTCAGCTCCCTCGGGCACTCGGTGAGGAGCAGACCCAGGCTCTACCTTCTCTTCTGGGTCAAAGCCGATTGCAGAGCTGACCCGAAGCTATCCGGGGTGACGGGCCAGACACGGAACGGAGGTCCCCGGGATCCCGCTGGACACGGTTCTCACCACGCACACACAGCAGGCGGTGCTGGGCTCGCACACTCTCCTCTCCCCCCGCCCCGAGGCCCGGGCAGCGAGCGCAGCCATGTGGCTCACAGGACGGACCCCCCCCTCAGTGTCACCTCCAACACGGATGTCTCTAAGCACGAGTTTCCCTGGGGTTTCCTCCCCTTCCCTCATGTGGTGAAGCCCGAGCCGCCACACGGAATCTAGCAGACACGAGGGCATTTGGGGAACACTCTTCTGCCTGCCCCCCCCCACCCCGTGCAGGGCTCTGAGGGGGAGAAGGCAGCCAACACCCCAGGGCTGACCCGTCCATCCATCCACAGCCACAGAACTCTGACCGCGCCGGGCACACGTCTAACTCACCCCCGGGCTCCGCCCAGCGGCCTCTGGCAGAACCCAGGAGGGAAGAGAAAGAAGCAAAGGAGAGACCGAGGGAAAGTCAAAGTGACTCCCCAAGATGATGCAGAACCACGAAGATAAACCAACAAAAAACACAGAGTGAGTTAGATGAACATCTTGAAAGCAAAGCCTTCTCCAAATGAAGCATCTTTTCTATCATAAGCTGATGTAACAAATTTCACTTCCCAATTTCAAACATTTAAGCTTCTCTTCCAGAAAGGTGTTTACAAGGCCAGGCTCAGAGCACAGGGCCTTGACACGACTGAATGGCCCCGGGGAAGCACCTGACCGCCAGGCCCTGCAGCTCTGCTCCTGAAGCCCCGGGCTGTGCAGCAGCAGGACCTGGGGGTTATGTGGACAGGAGACCTGATCGGGCTGTCATCCCTGGGAGCTCACCCAGGCACGGACCCCGGGACACTTCTGCCTCCGGGCGCAGCCAGCCAGGAGCCTCGCTGTGTAGACGGGCAGGTTCAGCTGGGGCCTCCCAACACGCCTTACCCGGTCCACACCAGGGTCACGGGAGCACGCACCCACACCGCACATCCACACCTGCCCCCCCCCGCCACGCATACACATACCCACTGCACACACGTGCACACACACACTCACTCCCCCACAGCAGGTGCACCTAGGCTACAGGAGGCTGGCCCTCTGGCGCCCACCTCCCCTGCTGCCCACAGCTGCTAGTCTTATCTTTCTCCTCCCGCCTGCGGCCGAGGCCCAGTGCCTGTGGGAACCGAGGAGGCAGGGAAGGCAGAAGGAAGGCAGACAAAAGGGCCAGTTGGCCGAGACAGGAGCAGGTCGCCCATGGACACAGAGCACCCGGTGCTGCTTCTGGCCAGAGCTGGGGTGCAGCCAGGGCCTGGAGGGAAGGAAGGGAAGGGAGAGCTGGGGAAGGGGAGCCAGCCAGGCAGGGCGTGGGGAGGGAGAGCCAACCTGGGAGGGGAATAACAGGAGCCTGGAGGGGCTGGGGAGCCAGGAGGGGTCCTGGGAACACCACCAAGGCACAGCCACGGGCTCCTAGAGGCCTGGCCAGGTTGGGGGGCACCAGCCCTCCCCCACGAAGCTGTCCCTGAAGAGCACCAGGCTGGATGTGCTGGGAACAGGCCAGTACCTAGGTTGTCCACATCAGCCCACCAGACTGCCCGGCGGCCGTGGGCCCGGCCCCTCCCCAGGACACAGCACTGAGCCCGTGCCCGCTCACACAGGTGCACCTGGGGTCTGCAGGGCCCTCAAGGTCCCCTCCTCTACCATGCCCTCCACGAGGTTCTTTCTAAAGGATCCCTTGCTTGGTTGCTTGTTTCTGGTATTTATTTATTTGCTTGCTTTTGCTTTGTATTTTTAGAGCAGTTTTACACTCAAGGAAAATTTAGATTCAAGAAGGTACAGACACCCCACACGCCTGCCGCACGCAGCCATCGGCACCCCCAGCAGAGGGACACTTGCTGCAGCCAGTGAACTCACAGCACGTTCTCATCGCCCAGAGCTCACGGTTCATTCTAGAATCACTCTCAGCACTGTCCTCTCCAGGGGTTTGAGCAGATGTGTAATGATGTGTCCACTATCACTCTGTCTCCGTCTCTCTTCTTTCTTTCCTTTTCTTTTAAAGCTGTTAGTCCCCAGCTTTAAACTCCAAGCCGCCCCCCTGCCAGCTCTCAGAGAAACCCCCGGCCCTTCAGGGTCATGCCCCTGGGACCTTCCCAGCCTGCTTTCTCTCCACTCACCCTAAAGAGGTTGACCATTAAATCTATGCCCCAAACTGGGATGCTTGAGAGTGAACAGGACAGGTGCTCTCAGGTGGTTCTGGAACAGCAGACATAAGTCAGGACTGTCCCAGGAAAGCAGGCCCCGTGTCACCACACACTCACACGTGGCCCACGCCCCCCCAGAGCATCGGGGCTCTGGCCTGAACACAGCGTCTGTACCCACCCCACAGCCCTGCCCTCCCCCTGCCTGCAGAGTGGTGAGGGGTGCTCCCTGGTCACGGGGAGGGAACCCGTCCCAGGCACTAAGATTAGACCCGGTGCCAGTGCCCCCAGCAGCTCCCCTCCTACCTGCGACCGCGGAGGCGAGTGCAGGGACCCCGTCCTGCAAGGTCCTCACAGGCCCGTGTGTGCACACCTGCTCCCATGCCTCCCGGCCTCCTGAGACCTCAGGTCCTTGTCAATAATCCCTGACACGAGTGTTCCTCCTACTCCCCTGCTAGAGATGCTGTGCCAACACGTCTCAGTGTCCCACAGGGCACCTTAAGTAAAGTGGGACTAGTGGTCTTGCCTATCAGAGCTGGAAGGCAAGGAGCCCCTTGGCCGGCCTCTCCTGTCACAGGAGGGGGCCCACATGCAGGTGACCTTGAGCCAGCAGCCTGAGACCTGCTAAGTTCCTCTGACACCTCCACACCCCTACCAGGGTCCCCAGACTCTCCCCAGCACTTCTGTACTCTCCTGTAACACCTCACACTCCTACCAGGGTTCCCCAGGCTCTCCCCAGCACCCCTGCGCTCTCCTG
>NW_024412419.1:1861530-1967758 GCF_014898765.1 Herpailurus yagouaroundi
CCTATAACACCTCACACCCCTACTGGAGTCCTTCAGACTCTCCCCAGCACCCCTGCGCTCTCCTGTAACACTTCCACACCCCTATCAGAGTCCTCCAGACTCTCCCTGAAGTCTCTGTCATCATGCAGGAGGTGACCCAGCCAGTGGGGTGTCTCCTCCTCAGAACAGGTGCTGACCAGCAAGTCTGAGATTCCCAAGACACCTGGTGTCTCCTCTGAGTCCAGTCTCTGGGGGGGAGTCCTCATAATCTTTGTCTACCGCACATGGGAATGTCTGGGGCCTGACCCTGCCCAGTGTTGGTCGCTGCACCCCCCTTGCAAAGCTTGCTCCTGCCACAGAAAAGCCTCCTGAAGATTTTCTGACTGTATCTACATGTCAGGGCTCTGCACATTTTCCCAGGCCACTCCTGATGCCTGGCCCCTTCCCCCTTTCTAGTAAATTCTATTCATTCCTCAGCGTTAGGCACAGGCCTGCCCTCTCCCCTTGGAGATTTTTCGGGACGCTGGCCCCCTCCCCACCGAGTGTGAAGAGGGCCCAGTGGCCCCAGCTGCCTGGCTGCCTGTGTGGTGTGGGCCTTGCTGATCTACCTGTGGGGGCCTCCTCACTCTGCTCGCAGGTCAGGTCGGCACAAGGCTGAAGGCCAGCAGGTGCTCAGGGGCTCCTGGCTAAAGGAGTTCATTATTTCAGGATTTCTGCGACACAATAGCCAGCCTCCTGTTGTTTGGGGGGGGATTTGGAGACGCGGACTTTCTGCACAGAATTCTGAAATCCATGTAGCTGTGGATGGGGACCGTGCCCCACTCCCCTCCCCCACCCTGCCTGCCCCCAGGGCGTCCTGTCACAGGGCAGCCTAAAAGGCTGCTAACCGCTGTGTGATGCCCGCAGGGGACCTGCATTTTAAAGAGCCAAGCCTTTACTAATCCTGACTTTATTTCTATGAGGGCAAGTTGCCATCATTATCTACGGTGGAAGAATGTTCTAAAGGGGCAGGTTTCTCCACTAAAATCATACCCCATGAGCTGGCCCCTGTTCTACTAGGAGTGACGTTAACTCACTGGGAATGCTTGACCCTCTTTCCTAATGACATTTTTTCATCTTAAACCTGTAATGACCTAACAGGTCTGCTATGGGGATGGGGTGCGTCAGGTCACCGAAGGGGTTCTCAGACCCCTTGACAATGGCCGGCTCACTTGGGGACCCCTCAGACTCTCAGGTCAATAGAGAGCAGCGTCCCGACTGTTCTCAGCTTTTGCTGACCCACTAAGTTACCAAGAGTGATTTTCAGATGCAGTCCTGGGTATGTCTTTCCTCCACTCCCTGCCTTCCCTGACCCCCCACAGTTGACGGAACAGAGGTCCTGTCTCCCCCAGGCCGCAGGAGCCAAGCTCTCTGCCGTACCGCGTCCCTGCCTTGCAACAGAGATCCTGGGATGTACCCCAGGAGGACTGAGTGGGGATCCAGGCAGTCGAGGTAGAGAGTCATCCGGGGCAGGGGGGACAAGGGTGGATGGCCCAGGAGGTGGCCGGGGAAGGAGCAGACGAGGGACAGAGGGGAGCTGGGAGGAAGGGTGGCCCTCAGCCTGGGCCCTGAAAACCACAGGCTTCGCGGAGAAGGCCCAGGTCCTGGTTCGGGCCCCCCTCCTGCCCGCTGCACGGCTGCCCCTCCCTAAGGCTGAACCGCTGCCCCTCTGTGGCCAGGCCACTCGCA
Organism: Herpailurus yagouaroundi; assembly: GCF_014898765.1. Classification (NCBI taxonomy): domain Eukaryota; kingdom Metazoa; phylum Chordata; class Mammalia; order Carnivora; family Felidae; genus Herpailurus; species Herpailurus yagouaroundi. Next base: position 1,863,238 of record NW_024412419.1, read on the forward strand.
CAACCACGTGAGAATGAGGGGGAGTCAGGGACTGTCTGGCACCCAGGTCAGAAACCTCACCGGGAGGGAGAGGCAGGCAGTGCTGCAGGGCCCCGGTGGGGCAGGGGCCATGGTCTGGAACATTCACAGGACTTCCGTGAGGGCAGGATTGGGTAGGAGAAGGGCAGGGCAGGGGACGCTGGATGAACATGGGGACAGAGGAGGATCTTCCAGTCTTGGCAAGGACACAGGGTAGAGGGACAGCACCGATCTGAGCGGGACGCCCCTGACACATGTGCATCAGCTGGCCACGGTCATAGTGATGCTGCCTAAGGAGCATCCCCACCACTACAGCAGCTCACCAGGGCTTGGCCAGCAGGTCTGTGGTCATAGGCGGCTCGGCGAACCAGGAGAATAGCCATTATGGGTTGAATCCTGCCCCTCCCCCCAGAGTAGGTGTCAAAGTCCCAACCCCCAAGGCCTGGGAATGTCACCTTCCAGGGAAATAAGGTCTTTGCAGGGGCTCATATTCAGGGGAGGTCATCAAGGTGGCCCCCATCCGCCGTGACTGCGGTCCCCACAGGAGGGAGAATGCCGCGTGAAGACACAGACACGTCGGGGAGACGGCCGTGGGAGGACACAGGCAGAGACGCAGTGACGCTGCCACCAGCTCGGGACGGCCCCGGGGCCACCAGCGGCTGGAAGAGGCAGGGAGGCGCTTTCCCCCAGGGTGAGGGAGCGCGGCCCTGCCGGCACCTTGACCTTGGACTTCTGGTCTCCAGAAGAGTGAGAGAATAAATGCCTGTTGTCCTAAGCCACCCGTCCTGGGACTTTGTGTCGCAGCCGCCCTGGAAGCAGAACCGCAGGACCCTGAAGGCTCGTGCTCGGGTCCGGAACAATGTTGTTTCCATCCAGCAGCCACTGGGCACGGTCGAGGCCGGGCGTACCTCTGCTCACCGTCACGGTGTGTGGACCAACACAGGCCCAGCCACTTTCTCAAGCAAGTCTCCGTGGCTCCCCGTGGCCTGCCGTGTGGCCTGCATTAGAGGCTTTTCTCTTTCTAGCTTCTCTCCACACCCGGTCACATGCTCTGGTGACACAGAACAGGGCGGATGGACGTGGGTTTCAGGACCCCATGTCTCCTCTACGTAAAGGGCGATCTCCCCGCTGTCCGTGTTCCCCCGACCTCCGTGAGGCATGGCCCTCCCCGCCGCTGAATGGCCCCAAAGGCCGCAACTGGGCTTCCTCACTGCGTTCCCAGCACCTCACACATAACAGGATGTAGCAATAAATGTGAACTGAAGCCATGTTGTAGACAACAGACAGAAGGAACCTTTAGAACATAAGGAATGTTAGGAAACAGGTCATTTAAAATAAGTACACAGGGGTGCCTGGGTGGCTCAGTCAGTCAAGTCCCCGACTTCGGCTCAGGTCACGATTTCACGGTTTGTGGGTTCAAGCCCCGAGTCGGGCTCTGTGCTGACAGCTCGGAGCCTGGAGCCTGCTTCAAATTCTGCGTCTTTTGCTCTCTCTGCACTCCCCCCGTTCACACTCTTGTCTCTTTCTCTCTTTCAAAAATAAATAAACATTAAAAATAAATAAAATAAAATAAAATAAAATAAAATAAAATAAAACGGATGCAGGAATGGGTATTTGCAAACGGGAGGTTCTGCCAAAAAAGAAGGAGGTAACTGAGCTCCGAGAGGAAAATCTCGCCGACAGGAGGGTCTGAAGGGACGAGACCCTGCAGCCACGTGCTGCCTCCGAAGACGAGGACGATGCCGTAGACGGAGGCCTGGGAGTGCGGCCAGGCCGGTGAGGAAAAGGAAGTGCCTGGGCTTGGTGGCTCGCTCGCAGCTGGATGCATGTGCAGCCCAAGCAAGCCAGCCCTCCCGGCCCTGGGTCACCGGCCCAGGCCACGGCACGTTCACACCCTCCGGAGTTAGGATAAATTCAGCAAAATAGCGACCGAAAGCATCGAGGCCGTGCCTGGCTCAGAGCGGGCGCTCAGTGGGGGCTCGTTGCCTCCTGCCAGACCCTCTTCCTCCCCCCACACGCTAGTGTGTCCCCCAGAACCCAGGGGTGGTCTCAGCGGCACGCCCCCACGTCCCCACACCGGCCGAATGGGCGGCAATCACACCCCCACCCCACCCCCGTTCCCTCCTAGGACACGAGCCCCAGACACAGGACACTGGACCAGAGGAAGCTCCACCCAGGCCTCCAGTCACAGGACGGATTCCTCGAGATCGTCCTCTCGGACGTTCCAAAGAGCTTGGTGACCATTTCAACCTGCAGCATAGGCATTTTAGGGCAGGCCGCCAGGTGACGACCGAGAACAGGGGGTGGCAGGCAGGGACTCTGAGGCTCAGACACTGGCTCTCGGTGCGTCTGGAGCGCCCCGCCGCGGCCCTGGGGCACGGCCGCCACAACAGAAGGCCACGGGGCTTAGGAAGCCCCTGTGCTCCCTGTGCACGGACACCCTCAGCACTTCCCACCTGCACGTGAAAAAGCCGATCTCGATTATTTAACCTTCTAATCCGTGCTGTTGCTGAAACCGCTGTAACTACCTATTGGCACATTCCATTTCCGCCACGCGGGCATCAATAAAGCCCCGGACGCCTTCATCTTCCACACGGGGAACAATTTCTGTGTTTCCCTCACTGTTTAGGAGCAAACTGCAAAAAAATTCGGGAGGCCTGACACATGTGGTCCACTATAGACCCTGACTGTGGCCAGGAGACCATGGCTCAGTGTAAGAAGAAAGAGAGGAACTCTCTCTCTCTCAAAAATAAATAAAAACCATTAAAAACACTTAAAAAGGGGCACCTGGGTGGCTCAGTGGGTTAAGCGTCTGACTTCAGCTCAGGTCATAATCTCGAGGTCCGTGAGTTCAAGCCCCGCATCGGGCTCTGTGCTGACAGCTCGGAGCCTGGAGCCGCTTCGGATTCCGTGTCTCCCTCTCTCTCTGCCCCTCCCCCATTTGCACTCTGTCTGTCCCTCTCAAAAATAAATTTTAAAAAAATTTTTTTAAAAAGAAAGGGGGGCAGAGGGTCAGGGTTTCAGCCCTGCTTCTGTCTGGCCTGACGTCCTCTGGCTCTCAGCTTCCTCACCTACAACTACAGATGAAGTCCTCCCACACGGACGGTGGACAGAGCAGGCCGTAAGCTCTGTGACTGTGCACGTGTGGGAGATGCTGGAGAGCACTCTGAGGTCTTGGTGGGCCACGCAGTCACCGTGTGCTCAAGCTGGGGGACTCCCGTGCGTAGCACAGTCCAGCAGACTTGTCTCAGGTCCACTAGATCCCAAGACGCTAGCCTTACCCAAAGGAAAGCCAAGGCTTCCCCCAAAACTAGAGGTATCTTCTGGAAACCCAGATCTTGCCTCCTCACATCTGTCCGCGTGGTCCCCTCCACCCCGCGAAGCTTCCGCTCATCCCACAATCTCAGGTCAGACTCCACGCTTCTAGAGACCCCAGGTTACACAAGGCTCTTCTTTGTTCCAGGGCCCCTGTGCACACGTGTCTCCAAGCAGGTGAGTTTTGTTTTGTGCTCCCCGTTGCCTGCGGAGAATGGTTCTGCCTTCCAAGCTTCCCGACTCTTTGATGATCCCGATGTTGGGGAGTACGTATGGAAACAAATTTTACCCGAGTCTCTTTTAGAAAGTTCTGGAAGATCCATGATTTTTACAGCCTTCTGAAAAGCAACGCTGTTGGGCTCATCAAGAGATTTTAAAACATTCATGTCCTTTGATCAAAGGTGAGAACACAAAGCGCACACAGAGGTTTCAGCACAAAGCTGTCTGGCGGGACCATCTGACTGGAGCAGGAGGATTCTCCGACGCAAACAGAAAGCCACTTTACCTTCTACCCACTTTCTTCCAGACCTGCTCTCCTGACTGTCCCCTGCCCGGCCTCTCAGGTCCTAAAAAGCCCTGCGGTCAATGGCAGATGATAGAAAATCCAGTCAAACGTCATCTCCAGTCCGGGCTCTTACCCTGTTTACAGCCCTCTCCTCTGGGAGAACGATTGTCAGGAAGGGAGTCGTGGAGGAGAAGTCGGGGTCCTGGGGGCTGAGAGGAGGAGCCATTGTTTGTGTCCCCAAACTGCAAATACGGACTCTTTCTCTGGAGGCAAAGATGATGTCCAAAATCAGGGGATTATCACAGTCAATTACTGTTTGGCTATAACTTGATTGAATATTATACCACCATTAAAAATGTCACTCTGGGGGGCACCTGGGGGGTTCAGTTGGTTAAAGCTTCTGACTCTTGATTTTGGCTCAGGTCATGATCTCACGGTTCTTGAGCTGGAGTCCCGCGTCGGGCTCTGTGCGGACAGTGAGGAGCCTGCTTGGGATTTCGTCTCTCTCTCTCCCTCTCCTTCTGCCTCTCCCCCACTCTCTCTCTCTCTCAAAAAAAAAAAATGAATAAACATTTTTTAAAGTGTTTAATTTCTTGGAGAAAATGCTTATGATAAAATGTGATCAAAGAAAGTGGTACATGAAACTGTATCTGCCATTTCATGTAAAAAAAAAAAAATGCCCGTAGGAGGAAAAAACCCGAGTAATCCACAGAAGCTAGTGCTTCTCTCTGTGTAGATGGTGAAGCATGATTATTTTCACATGCCTTTGTATATTTTTCTCCAACATTCAATATTTAAGTGCTCCGACGAGGGTGTGTGATTCGAGTAATCAGAAAGTTAAATTAAGTTTGGAGACCGAGGCTGTGGCACAGCGTGGTCTTCCCGGGCCCACGTGTCCCACAGCCTCGCTCCTGGCTGGCTGGCTCTGACGTGTTCCCAAGACGATACGGTAAGTCTTTCCCACTGAGAGAACGGAGAGCACAGCCAACGCGCCAACGTCTGCACCTGTCAGCAGCCGAGAAGGGGAGTCAGTGCCCCTCGGAGAGCCCCCAATGCCCACCGCGCCTGCTCACGGAAGCTCCTGGTCCCCATGCCGACCGGGGGGGACACGGGACCACAGGTCCAGCCGGAGGCCCCCTCTGGAGGCCAGGGCCGGCCGCAAGTCCGCAGAGTGGCAGCCGTGGAGCGTCCCACGTGGAGCCCAGCTCCCTGCGCTGCCTGCGGCCCTCCTGTCCTGGGTTCAAACATCCGGCCTCAGGTCCCCGTGTGACGGGCTCCAGTCCTGCGTCACTAGGAGCGCTGCTTCATCTCTGGTGAGCCTCGTCCCCAGCCAGGCACCACACACCTCACCCAGCCTCCCTCGCCGGCCGCGCTGTCCCCTCCGTGATGACACCACCCACGTGCTGACACCCACTCCGGCCGCCAGCCTCCACTGCTGAGATGTTCATGCCCCGGCCTCCACCTCTCCACTGAGATACTTCATGGGCATCGAAAAACGAACTTTTTTTTAAGTGAAAGGACTTCGTTTCGTGGGGGTTCACCTCCCGGCCACGCCGTGGCATCCCCATGAGGACCCCCATCTCCGGTCCCGCCACGCACAGGCCCCCAGTGACGAGCAGAGGTCCCGCCAGCCTCCTCCTCACTCCCCGACCAGTCTCGTCTACGCAGAGTCACCAGGTCACTTGAATCATACCTCAGGTCATACCCTCCCTCCTGGAGCCCTGATACATTTTCTTATTGAGTTTACAATGAGATCTGAGTCTCCAGACGCCTGAGGTCACCCAGTCCCGGCCTCCCTCTCTGACCGCCACCCTGGCGACGCTGGCCTCCTTCCCGTCTCCCAACGCCCCCGCTCCTGGCGGGAAGCTGCCAGTCTGAGTGGCGAAGGACCTGGGGCCCCGCTACCAGCCGCACGCGGCTCTGCAGAGCGTCTCCAGGAGCGGCCGCCAGGAAGGACAGGACAGAAACCGAAGGCTCTGTGACGGGTCCACCGTGAGCCCAGAGAGGGCCTCGCCCAGCTCCTCCGGAGGCCGAAGTCCAGCAAGCAGGCCTGGGGCCCGGCAGAGGCCGGACAGGCCCCGGGGACACTTTCCTCCTCTCGTCTTGGGGGGTGGGCCTTGGGACTCTGGGGCGAATTTCAGGGAAAGCTCTGGGACGGTGTTAGTGGCCTGTGCTGGAGGAGGGCAGCTTCCCTCGCGCTGCAGCGGAGATTCCGGTGAGGCTCAGTCGAGAGGTGAGAGCAGTACCCACCTCTGTCCCAACTGTCCACCGCGACCTTCCTGCTGCCCCACTCCTGTCCCTGGGAGGGGACCTCCTGGGTGTTTCGTGTTCTCTCTGCAAATTTCAGCCTCAGGCCATTCGGGGATTTGGTGTCGCAGATCAGAATCCCTGCAAGAGGTAACCGTGTGTGTGTGTGTGTGTGTGTGTGTGTGTGTGTGTGTTATCTTCCGCATCCCAGCCTTTCCTCCAGCCGAGTTATACACGCCCCCGAGCGAAGATGCTTGGGACGAAGTCCATGCAGAAGTCACGATGGCTATGCCGACAGATCACCGTGCGTCTGGGAGGGACACGAGAGGCCGAGCCGAGCAAACACTCGTGCGGCAAGGACACGGGTGTGAGCTGGAGAAGGGCTGCCTTGCGGCCCACTCCCTCCGCTCGCTTCCGAGGTTCAGTCGCCACATCCTGAGACCATCAGCTCGGCTCCTCGCCGTGAGCGGGGGACCGACATCTGGAGTCACCCTCCAGCCCTGGCACACGCGGGCACAGGTGGCCAGGACTCAGGACCAGGCCACCCGCGGTCAGCGCAGTGGGAGATGAGCCCTGGGCGGGACGGTGACGGGCCTCCCCCCGGGGGTCCAGGGAGAGCTGGTCCTGCCAGTGAGGTGCCACTGAGGAGAGCGATGTCATGTTTTAAAGAAGAGTGGAGAGATTCCAAACGGCCACTGAGGGAAACCACCGAGGGGCGGATAGGGCGGCTGAGAAGCAGAAGAGAAAGCAAGATTATTAAAACACATGTTTTCTGCACAATATCAGAGCCACACACGCTTCCCGTGGCCCCACACGGTACCGTGCAGAGCTCTGTTCCCGCGAGAGAGGCACTGAGCGGAGCGGGGGAGCCCTGTGCCATCGGGGACACACTCAGTGCACCGTGGATGCCACCAGCCCCCGGGCTCCACATTGTCAGACTCCTTCCTGCATTTTGCAGGTGAGGAAGCTGGGCACAGAGAAGTCCAGTAGCTTGCCCAGGCTCGCACAGGAAGAGGCGGTGTGGGCCAGGCCGCCAGCCCTGTCTGCATGCTTCCGGCCGGGCAGGGCGTGAGGGAAGGGACTTGAGCGTCACAGGGTGTCTGTCCATTCCCAGTGACAAGGAACACAACCGACACGCTCAGCACGCTACATCAGAGTCAGATGGAAAGAGCGCATGCCGCATGACCCACTGCCAGAACATTCTGGAAAAGGCACAACCATAGGGAGAGACAAGGGATCCGCAGCTGCCCAGGGGGTCGCCGGGGGGACTGATAGGAAGGTCTCGGGATGGGGATGTTCTCCATCCTGGCGGTGGTGGTGGGACACACCCGCGTGTGTTTCTCGGAATTCACGCTACAGCCCGTAGCTCATGTCTCCACGAGCCTGGCTTTAAAAAGCCCCCATCCAGCCCCGGACGCCGTGGACATCCGGGTTCGGGTCCAGGACACAGCGTGGGAAGAGCAGGAAAGCCGCGCAGCGAGCGGCCGAGCTGCCTCAGGTTTCAGGCCCGGGTCCCTCCACGGGCCGCGCACGGGCCCATGCCCAGACATCCCTCGCCTGGGCTCCTGGTTTGCAAAACTGCACCGGGGACACCCCCTCCAGCTCAAACTTAAACGCTGGGTCTGGCGGGTCTGGGCGTCAGTAGCCGATGAGCCCGCACCTCAGCTGGCCTTCCTGCGGCGGACCCAGACGGAAGGGCCTCGCCGGCCTCCCGCAATGTCCCCAGAGCATCCTTATCGGTTCCTCCTCATGGACCAGTGGGGATCTGGTGGTCCCGGCAGTGGCGGGGGGAGAAACATACCCCGGTACCCCCACCGGCCCGCTCGTGTCTGGGGAGGAAGGGCCACCCCGTAAGCGGGCTCTGCTCTGCGCCTCCAGAACGCACAGCATCTAGAACCGTGGGTCTGCGGCCGGTTACGCGGCTCCTGCCCAGTTCCAGCTGGGGTCCGCCCGCGGCGGGGAGGGGGGTGCACGACACGTGCCCCTCTGCGTGGCACGCCAGCCCGTCAACTCCCCGCCTTGGAGATCTGGAAAGGGGCACACAGACTTGCTCGTCCTGGAGCAGAGGCCCACGAGCCCCTGAACGCCAGAGGGGCCGGGGAGGCTTCCACACTGGTGCCCCCTTTACCGGCAAGAGCGGGACAGTGGGCTGAGCACCTGCGTCGTCTTCTCCATACGTGTCTGCGTGTGAACCCTTAGGGTGAGCCCTGAGCCCAGGCGGCTGCGGGGGGCTCTGGCACTGAACCCCAGGTCCACATAGCAGCGATGGGGGCGGGGGCACAGCATGCGGTTTACACCCCCCCCCCAACAGTGGCGACCTCGTGCCGCTCAGATGCATTCTGGCCTTTGAGCCTCCCGACGACCCAGTCAGCTGCCTTCCAACAGCGAGCGCTCTACCCTGGACGACCGTCGGGGGTACTTCCGGGCCCCACTGTGCCCGCGACGGGTGTCTGGCTAATTCCTGCCAAGGAAGGCGAGGAGAGATGGCCTGAACCTCCAGGCCGGCCTCACGTGCGGTCTTCTCCACCCCTTTCTCCTTCCCTGCCCAGAGGCCCCGGGGGCCCTGCGGAGGCACAGCCATCGGACAGGGGCCTTTGTCCTCAAATCACGTGTGACAAGAGGCTATCCCCCACCAAGGACACTCGCAATGGAGTCTGGGTCAGCCAAAAATAAACGTGAGGATGTTAAAGGCTTTTAAAGCAGCCGCCTGCGCCTATGTCACTGCTTCCATTTGTCCCTTGGGAAAACTGAGGTCGGAAGGGAGTGAGCGGCCTGCCAGTCCCAGGGCTCCCCTGGCCCCTCCGAGACCCCCCTCCAGTCCCAGGGCTCCCCCGGCCCCTCCAAGAGCCCCCTCCAGCCCTGGGTCACCCCCAGCCCCACCGAGAACCCCTCCAGGCCCGGGGCTCCCCTGGCCCCTCCGAGACCCCCCTCCAGGCCCGGGGCTCCCCCGGCCCGGACGGGACCGCCCGCCAGTCCCAGGGCTCCCCCGGCCCCTCCGAGACCCCCCTCCAGTCCCAGGGCTCCTCCGGCCCCTCTGAGACCCCCCTCCAGCCCTGGGTCACCCCCAGCCCTGCGAAGAACCCCTCCAGGCCCGGGGCTCCCCTGGCCTGGCCGAGACCCCCTTCCAGGCCCAGGGCTCCCCCGGCCTCGCCGAGACCCCCCTCCAGCCCCGGTCGCCCCCAGCCCTGCCGACAGCCCCCCCCTCCAGGCCCAGGCGCCATCACCCTGTGCTCTGCTGCTGGGCAGAGGTCAGCTGTCTCCTAGTTCTCACCGGTGCAGAATTGCGGGGTGTGGGCAGTGCGGTAACGGGGTCTCCAGAGAAGCACAGCCAGTAGGACACACACGCGAAGGATTTCCTTAGAGAATTGGCGCCCGCGATCGTGGGGCTTTCAATCCGCTGGCTCTGTGTTGCCGGGAGGATGACAGCCGTCTTTGGCTTTAAGCGAACTGGCTTCGTCAGCTTCTGAACTTGTGGAAGAGGAAGGCAGGATGGACAGAGGTGACCACCGTTCTCCCGTCCTGCTGTGCACAGAGGACGGCGCAAACATCACATCAGGGTGTCTTGCTTCCTCGGGCCCGGGGACTGGAAGGGAGGCGCAGGGCGCTGACCTTCCGATCTCCGGGGGCTCAGGGCTCCGAAGCCTCCCCTCGCCAGCCTGGGGCTGCCAGAGTCCCTCACGCACACACCGGGCCGCGGGGCTCAGCCAGGGCCTCCCTGGGTGACGCGTGAGCCCACGGCTTCGGAAGGGCGTGGGCCGGTCACTCCCAGCTCCCAGCGGGTGGAAGAAGGGGTCGGGCGGGCTCTCGCTCTCTTGGCTCCTGCAGGAACACCCCTTCCCCTGCCCTCGCCGGATGGTCCCAAACACCACAGAGATTCGAACCGCCGGCAGCCTCCCCCACACCCCACAGAGTGACCCGTCGTTGATGGTGCCCACGGCGACACCCCCTATTTCTGAGAAAGGACACTGGATGGGTACGCACTCGGAAGACCGTCCTCTGGGTCTGGGAAACCTGAGGAAGGGCAGGGGGAGGCGAGGGCCCGGCTGCAGCGCAGGGGATCCCTGCCGGTGTCCCCCACCTCCAGCTCATCCAAGGAGCAGGGACAAGTCCCCACCCGTCCGCTTCAAGGGGCCTGCGGGACACAGGGCGAGGGGCCGGGAGCCACCGGCATCACCCGAAGCCCCTCTTCCTGGTGTCCCTGCGCAGCAGCCGCCCGCGCAGCCTGGGTGGTCCCGAGGCCTCCGCGCTGTACCTCCTGGACCAAGTGGCCCCCGCCTGCCCCACGACTCTCCCTCTGCCACTGCCCGCTCTGGCCACACCCCTCTCCTCATCCCTCTGAGATCAGCCCTGCACCCCCAGATCCCACCCTGCCCACCAGGTCCACGCTCACACCCCCACAACCACCCCCTCCAAAGAGCCCCGGTTTCTGGTTGTGCCCACCGGGCCCTCACGCTCGGAACACACACAAGGTTCCCGTGGCTGCAGAGCGGGTGCCCAGCGACATTTCCCCACCACATCGTCCGCGGCAGCGTGAGGGCTCAGCGTGCCGGGCGCCAGCTGCCTCCCGGGGCGAACTGCAGGGCTCACCCCCTCACCGCCACCGGGCTTCCTGGAACGTGGCGTCTACGGTCTCTGCCCGAATCATCTGTTCCATGTAGTTCCCCGGCTGAGTGACCTGGCTGGGGCCTCAGCCGTCCAAGGCCAGCATCCTCGGGGTGCTTCTGGGAGGCAGAGGCCATCGCGTCACTCAGCCCATCTCTGCTCCTTCCTGAGTGGCCGTGTCCTGGGAGCACCTGTGTGCCCGCCCCTGCCCCCAGCAGGTGGAGGCCTCCAGGGCCTCTAGCGGGCGGGTGGGGCCCTGTGAGCCCTGGCCCCCACCGCTGGGCAGCGGACCCCAGGCCTGAGGGCGAGGCGTGGACACCAGTGGGAGGAGAGGACTGTCGTGGTGGTGGCAATCCTCCCATCCGAAGATGAGACCACTCGGGGCTCTCTCCTCCCCGACTCCCACGGCCCGGCCAAGCCCACACCCTGCTCTGTGCTCGGCGGTGCGACTCTGGGAACAGCACTCACTTGTAGTTACGTGTTCAGAGAAGACTTTTCCAACCCCTACGACAACGGCGGCCTCTGTCGGGCACCTGTTAGGCTCATTGCTGTCCACTCGGCAGTGAGCATAGTGCCTGGCGCACAGTAGGTGCTCAACAAATGTCGGCGGGAGGAAAGGAAGCGATCTGGGTTCAAGCCCCAGGTGAGAGACGAGCCGTCCCTGCTGACCTTCGATTCCCTCGGGCGGTAAGCAGAGAACACGCCGCCGTGCAGAGGAGGGTGAAGGGAGGACCCCAGAGCACGATGGAGGACCGAGAGCACAGCAGGCATTCCGACAGGGCTCACTGCGCACCCCACGATCACGCACCAGCCATTTGGAGTATAAATGAGATTGAGGAACAGCGTCTTCCCAAACTATCCAGATGCTTTAGATAAGGCAGACTTTACTCAGGACCACGGTGACGGGCACAGGACCACTGCAGTGGGGCTGAACCGTGGGGGAGAGACGTGGCTTAGCCCCAGATGCCGTAAGGGAAGGTGGCAACTTACAGACAAGGAGCAGGGCGGGGCCAGGGATGCACAATTGAGTGGGGGGAGTCTTGCTGGCTCACCTGTGGAGGAGGGGTGGGGAATGTGGTCAGATATCCGGGGAGGGGGTTCTGGCTAAATGCACTTGACAGGACTCGTGCCCGAACTGGGCTCTTAAGAATGTGCCCAAGGATGGGGCGTCGTCAGGCTCAGAAGAACCTGTCTGGAGTCTGGTAAAAAAAAAAAAAAAAAAAGGAGGGTCTGCCAACAGTCAGTGGAAAATTTGGGCACAGCCAGGTGAGAGGCCGGAGTGTGAGCGCAAAGGAAAAGGGAGCTTTGCATCCAGCCTGGGCACGCGGGGAACTCTGGAGGAACGTTCTGGGTCTTCAGGTTGAATCGTGGCCAGGCGAGGAAGGGACAGGGGATCCTGGCAATAAGATGCACAGTCCAGGCCAGGAAGGTGTGAGACCCCATCGTGTATCCGAGCCAGGCAGGCATTCCCGACCCAGCAGCGACTGTGGGTCCGGGCGGGCGGCAGGCACCTTTCAGAGACGTGAGCCAGAGCAGAGAGCCACAAGAGGGACCGGCAGGGCAGCCCAGGGCCAGACACCCACACCCGGCTCGGGGCTTGCTCCGCCGACAGCCAGCGAGTGAGTGAGGTCCCGGGGTCCCCCTCCAATGTAGCTATGGATTCAGCCAGGTGACCGGTGTGAGCCCCAGCGGAGGCCTGGTGGGCGGGCAGCCAGTGAAAGGTTCCAGGACACCTGCGGGATCTTTATTGCCCTCCTTCTCCTGGGCGAGCACATGTGGGACCCAGGAACCCGGGCAGGCATCCTCCCGCTGGCCCGGGGGCCTCTTCCGACCTTCCTTCCGACCTTGCACCCCTGCCCCTGCTCTATCACCGCGTGATAGGGGTGATATGGGGGCAGAAAAGGGGGCGTCATGTCCTGCAAGGGAGCCTACCCCCAAAACTCGAGTCCCGAATAAATACCCTGCTGCAGCTGTCTGCATTCTGGTTATTAAAGATCTTAACGAATCAGATAAAAAGTTGTGGCTTTCCTCAGAGAGGGACCACGCTGGGCCATCGCCGTGTCTGTGAGGCTCAGTCACCCGCAAACAGGAGAGGTGTGGCCCCGCGCAGCAGGCCCCCCCCCCCCCGCTCCCCGGCCCTCCCCCTCCCTCCCCAGGAAGAAATGAAAGCCATCCCTCCACTGGGTATGGAATTGGCGTCTTTTTGTGTGTTTTTTTCTTTTCCTACCAAAAGGAGTTCAAAAGTTGAGAGCTGATTAGTATTCCAGGCACCAGGACCGCTGCAAACCAGCTCGGGGCCAGCGATTGAAGCTGTGCCCCCCCCACCCCCCCACCCCGGCCCCAGCGGAGCCCCCGCTCCGGAACTGGGAGAGCTTTCTGGCCGCCCTTCCCTCTCTGCCTTCATAATAATCATGTCCCCGCTGCGTGTGCCCCTCTTTGTGATAATCAGTGTCCCCGCGGGGGTGGGGCCCGGGGCTCTCGGAGGAATTTCATTCTGGGCCTTTGCAGACAGCAGCAGGCACGGCATTTGCATGCATTTGTATAAGTTATGCACGGTACACACTTCTCTTTAACATCGCAACCTAATGAAATCACTCAGACAGCGCATTAAAAACACGATTTACTCTGGAAAGTCTGACCCTTTCCACGTTAAGTCATTCGGATGATCGGATGATCGGTGGAACATATTTGCACAAGCAGCACACTAAAATGGCCCTTCCCAGGTTTTTGGAATTGAGGAAACAACCTGGCTACCTTTGGGGACCGGGAGGGGGCTACGTCAACAGTTTGCATGAAGCCACGGCCAGGCGGCCGCAGGGCCTCCCCAGGAGACCAGGCGTTTCCAGGCATCAGGAAGTGAGCCCAGAGACCCCACAACAAATCACTTTGCCAGCCGGCAGTGTAGAAACACAACTGCCTTTGCAGAGATATGCGGGTGTTGAACAGGCGCCAACCCCCGAGCTGTAGGGGCTCCTGGCACAAGAGGGTCGCCAGGGCGCAGCACCAGAGCACCCGCCCCCCCCCCCGCCCCCTGCCCGCAGGCCCTCCCTCTGCAAGGGTTAAGGCCGGCAGGGGTGCCGGCGCTTCGGTGGTGCTCGATGTGCATGACGACTTCAAAGCAGCCTGCAAGCACAGAGCGCTCTCCCTGGATGATTTAGGTGCAGCCTTGCCCGGAGGCTGACAGCTTCTCAAGGTCGCGCGTCTCCGGCTCGTCCAGTTCCCGTGGAGATGATGGGATTCAGGACGCTCTGCGAGGGCAGCAGTGCTGAGCCGCTCTTGGCAGGAGGGCCCAGGGCAGAGGCCCCTGAACCCACCTCACTGCTGCATATTTCACAGCGCGTCCTCCACATGCAAATCGGGTTTCACTGGCTCTTCACGAAAGCCTTCCAGCAACAGAGAGAGAAGCTAGTCCACGGCGCACGGGGCTGGCTCGGGGTTGCTCAGCTAATGGGGGCAGCACCCAGATGCGTTCTGTGGCTCTGCCCCAGCCCGCTCTCCCTTCCCGAAGCCCCCGCCCTTGGAGACCCCATCCTCTGCCAAGCATCCTCTCAGGAGTAACCCCTCAGCCGGAAGACCATCTCCCACGGTATCCTGTCCACAGAGGAGCTGCGGGGTTAGGACCCGGTGAGAATTATTTCTTCCCTCCGAGCATGACCTGGGAGCCCCTAGAGAGACACCCCCGGGACCGCCCGGTCCCTCCATGCAGAGTCGACTTCAATCCCTCCATCTCGGGGCCCCGTGGCTGCCTGCAGCTGCCCAGCTCTTGGACCCCCACAGCCCCAGCGTGGATATCAGGGACCCACAAACCACCCCAGTGTCACCCCGGGTGAGAGTGGGTCTCCCGGGCCTCTGGCTTCCCCACCCTGGGCCCAGATGACCAGATCCCTGCCCTAGTGACTCCCCCAGAACAGACATCTGTCCTTGCCTACCCGCCCGCTTCTCCAGAAGCTTCTCTTCAAGAAGCTCTTGCCATCCAGACCCCAGCACCCGTGCCCCCACCCGCGCCTCTCCGTCCAGCCTGCTCCAACGTCTCGCAGTCCAGCAGAGATGGGTGACGCGCGCATCTCGCGGGGCCCCGTCGGACCCCAGGGCAAGCCCCAGCCCGCGGACGAGGAGCAGCCTGTCCTGGGCCGAGGTGGGTGGGTGGGAGTCCTCCCTCCCTCTGCGGCCACCACGGCGGGTGCTCCCAGAAACCGCACCCGTGAGTGTTTCCTCCGGCAAGATTTTGCCGTGGCCGCTCCAACGGCCGGGGAAGGCTGGTGTCAAGGAGGAACATGAAATTGTCCCTTTCCTCTTTGGTTCACCTGCCAACCATGGTTCCCTCCCACCTTTCTCTAACACCAAGTGGCAACATGTCTTGGGTTAAAACCACTCATTCTCCTTTAAAGCAGAAGATCTAAGTGTGGGAGAGGCGAGGGCAGTCTGCCGGGAGCGCGTGTCCCCGAGTTTCCCACGCAGTCACTGTCCCAGCAACGCATGTTCCAGGCCATTCGCTCGTGCACGTGCTGGACGGACCGAACCCGCGTTACCTGTTGCAGGAGCCGCGGCGGCCCCGGCTGCGGGCGCGCGCCCCTCCCCTGCAGGCACGTAGGCCTGAGGGAAGCAAGCCCCCAGTTCCACATGCACTTCAGCGGTTTTATTTACCACGTGGAAACGCACCCGTTCTGCCCATTTTCACGGCTCCGCAGTCATTAACGAACTGTGGAACTGACCAGGCTTTTTGCGGGAGTGGGGTCTCTGAGGGCGGAATCCAAGAAATAGGGCTGGTTGCAAATAAAACCATCTATAACCAGTTCTTACCATTGGGAGGGAAGTTGACTTGTTCCGTACAAACCAAGCTGGGATTCCACACGAGTCCATTCTGTGGCTAAGGCCTTCACCAAACACAGGCTGCTTCTCGCTCCCTCTGAAAGCAGGTGTCCCTTGTGTGGGGTGACAGCCGATATCTCGTAGAACCACCACCTGACGTGGTGGGGAAAGCTCCAGGTCGCAGCCAGGTGGCCCCGAGTCGTGGAACTCAGAGGTCGGCTCTCCACGTGCCCCACCAGTGGGACCTCCCCCCGCGCCCCCGCCTCCCAGGACCCACCGGGGCCTCACCCTGCCCCTCCCGGGGCGGCTCCGCAGCTAACCGCAGGGTATGCGAGAGGATTTCGTTAAAAGTGCCAATTTTAACCTGTTTGGGAAAAACCCCTAAAACAGGTGAGATTTGCGTCTCAGCTCTGACACACGTTTCTCTCCCGTAGAGCACCCTGAATTCTCATTCGGACATGCAGCGTTGGGTTACAGAAACGGAACTTCCGATTACGGGAAGAAAGACGGGCTAACAAAAGGCAGCTCTCCCCTCCTCCCTCAGACCCCGCCTGGCCATCAGTCCCAAACACGCGCTCCCCAGGCCGCTGCTCCCCTAAAACACAAGGGGTGGTCCCATGGCTTCATGCTCACCGCCGTCCTGGCCCCTGTGGCTGCCCCTTCCCCTGGGTGCCGTGCACTCACTCACGGCTGGGCAAAGTCCTGCCTGGGGCAGGCGTCACGCCGCCTCCTCCGAGCTGCCACCAGGACTCACACTTCCCTCCGCCACCAGGTCCCTTCTGTGTGGCGTCTGCCTTATTCCCTGACGCACCTGGTTTAAGTGGGAAAACAACGCATTTTTTTGTCTGCCAGACCCGATTCACACCCCAGCATGCGGTCCAGGGCCAGCCTCTCCGGCTCGCATTCCACACCCGGAACGGCACGCTTACCTAATTTCACCATGTGCCACTCTCGCCCCCAGGGACTTTACGGAAATTCTCCCATTCCCGTGCGCGGCAGCGCTCACAAACCGGGCACAAACACCCTGCCTTTGGGTTTATTTTTTATTTTCCCAGCTCGGTCCCTAAGTCCACCACCGATCCTTTCCCCGCCTCCGCCCCCCTCCACCTTCCTGTCTTTAAATGTGCCTGTGCGCACCAAGAATATACATAATGGTTTGCCCACTCAGGATTTCCGCTGACCATATAGCCTTGGGCTAGAGACCTCACTGTTCCTCACACGGCTCACAGAACCATGCTTTGTGTATTGACCACGTGGCTGCGGGCTGCTCTCGGTCGGTCCCTGTGGACGCTGGTGTTTCCTGCACTCACCCACCACTCTGCTGAGTCACGCGCCCTTGGGGACCAGCATCGCTTAGGTACCGAGAACCCTGTCCGGAGCTGCACCGAACGGTCTTTCACCTCCCACATGCCGAGTGTGGGATGCCTGACCATCGGAGCTGCACCGAACGGTGTCTTTCACCTCCCACATGCCGAGTGTGGGATGCCTGGCCATCGGATAGATAAATCCTCTCCAGGCACCTCCAGGTCTGTCCCAGCCCTACACCTGTGCCTGCAGATTTCTGTTTCCATCCATCCTTTACCAGAAATTGGATTTATAGACGATTTGAATTTTGGAAGTCCACTGGGTATAGAATGCAGCTTCAGCATTTCGCCGGTGACACGTGTGTTCTCTGGTGACACGCGTGTTCAGTGTCTTTTCACATTATTTGAGGCATCCAGGTCTCTCCTTTTCTGAGTTGCCTATTCATTTTCTTTGCACATTTTTTAGCTTCCTCTTGTTTTCTTTTTTTTTTTTTTTCAACATTTATTTTTGGACAGAGAGAGACAGAGCATGAACGGGGGAGGGGCAGAGAGAGAGGGAGACACAGAATCAGAAACAGGCTCCAGGCTCCGAGCCATCAGCCCAGAGCCTGACGCGGGGCTCGAACTCCCGGACCGCGAGATCGTGACCTGGCTGAAGTCGGACGCTTAACCGACTGCGCCACCCAGGCGCCCCTTGTTTTCTTTCTTAATTTGAAGAAGCACACTGCACATCCTGGATGGTGATCCCTTGTTGGCGAATGTCGGGAATGCCTCCCACATGATCAAGCACATCTGTTGGCCACACGGCATCTGATGATGAACAGAAGGGCAGTGTTGTGAGTGGTCAAACTGACCCATTTTCATTACGATTTGTGCTTGTGAGGTGCTGCTCAGGCGTCCTTCCCCACCCAAGATTATAAAGACACCACGTCCTCAAGGACCTCTGCAGTCCTGTGTGCCCCATGTGGGTCTTCCAGGAGGGCCTCCGTGTGGTCTGAGGCAGCAGCCCTTCTCTCCACACACCGAGCATGTTACCTGAAAGCTCTCTGTCCCCACTGACATGCGGTGCCACCACGGCCACACCACGGCGTCCAACAGGCAGCAACATGTTTCTGAAATCCATTTCCTGTCTCTCTGCCTGATAGGTCGGTTCTTCCACCAGATACAGTTTTCCTTCCTACTTCTTTCTAGTGGGTCTCAGTATCTGACAGATTCACCCCCCTTTTGTTTCCCCAAGTGTCTTGTTTATTCTGGATATTTGTTATTCCATACTTTTAGAGATACTTTGATTTTTAGAATAGTCACGGTAGAATTTTCATTGAAAGAGCATTGCACTGGTGAATCTTCCAGGGGAAAACAGACTTCTTTGCAATGCCAAGCTGCCTCATTCGTGAATATGGTATATATCTTGGCTTTTTCTTTTCGTATCTGATGTCATGGCTTCTGATATATTTTTAAAAATATTTTCATAAAGGTTTTAAGTATTTGATGTCGTTTGATCATGGGTTGCTGTGGCTGCTGTTGTGAATAGAATTTCACCTTCTGCTTTAATTCCTAGTTGCTCATTGCTGGTCGAAATTATTCTTACAGATTTTGCATGAGTTGAGAAGCTCTAATCTCCATAAGACATGACGTGATGGAAAATCCTTCTACTTGCCCGGACCATGGGACTGAACTATGAGCCCTGCAGACTTGTGGATAGCGAAGCCTGTGGATAGGAGCCCTGCCCTGCTGTGGTGACTCCACTCTACAGCCGACAGCATCACACTGAAGTCCCGCGCCCACACTTTGTTCTCAGGCTGCCCGAGTGACCCCACGTGTGCCTGTGTCTCCTCGAGAAGGCTCCTCACACTCCAGAGCTCAGTCTCCTCCTTGGAGAACCGGAACACGAGTATAACGGCCCTGAAGGTCGATCTGACGATGGAAGAAAATGGCACATATAAGCCACTGAAGAGGGCCTGGCATGTGGTCAGTTCTCGGTACATGTCAGCTGCAGCATCGCTGGTCGTGGGTCCCCAGAAAATATTCGGTCAGTTTGGGCTTCTCTTTTTTCACCAAAAAATAAAAATCAGGACGTGGAGGTTTCTTTTCCCACCTACCTCTGAGTGTTGTCACCAAGATGAAACGGGAGGGCAGGGCAAACACTTTAGAAACTGTAGAGTGCTACAAGCATCAAGGCGGTCACCATAGCCGTCGATGCCCATTCGCGTTCCGTTTTCCTCTCTTCAGAACTGTTCTGTCCGTTTTGCTTCTGTGCACACCTGTCTGTCAACTGGGTAGATAATAACTCAAAACCACTGATGTCTGCCATGTGCCCAGCACCGTGATAACTGGTTCCAAATTCATACATGTCCCCCTCCTGTTGGCCCCAACACTCTCCCCATGAAGCATTAAGGGCATGACTCACATGGTCTCTTAGGTGGTCCGTGGACCAAGACCCAGTCTGGATGATTTTCTGAATGGTCACTAAGAAAATGACTCACTCAGAATCATAGAATTTTCTTCTGAAATCAAAACAAATAAAATGCCTTGATTAAGGAGTTATGATGCAGTGGCCCAAAGTTCCCAGGACTGATGTCATGCACCTGCTGGGGGCTGCACATGTTGGGAGAGACCGACGATTCGGGGGAAGGAAAGAGGACACTGGGAAGTGATCCAACATTTACTGGGTGTGAATGTGGGCTGTGTGTGAGTGTGACAGTAGTGCCTTTATTTACATGCTCTTCTTTAATAGTCACGGCAACCCTACACATGCACACACACACGTGCGCACACGTGTGCACGTGCACACACATACACAGAGGTCCACACATACACACATGAACACATGTACACATACAGACACGCACACACATTTACACACGTACACACATGCACACACATGCACACATACAGACGTGCACACGCATATACATATGCACACGCATACGCACGTGTACACACGTGCACACACATACTGTATATATTTATAATGTCGTTTTACAGAGGAGAAAACTCAGGCTCAGACATAGTCATTTTCCTTGAGTCACAGAGCCAGAAATTGATGGTGCTATTTTGCCACAAAGCCCGTAGGATTCCCTAAATTATATGATGGTACTTGGGAATAGAATTTAATTAAATAGCTTGTCTCAGTTCAGAAGGCCTCAGAAGCCACTCTAGATGTCTGACCCAGAGAAGGGTTTGACAGAGGGAGCTGTTTACAAATGTTTCAGAAGCACAGAAGGAATAAGGGCAGGGGTACCGAGGGATCGGGAGGCCCCCGCAGCCCCGGCACAGAGCCACGTGCCTGGAACCACAGGGCTGCCCGCTGCCACCCCCGGGGCCTGCAGCCCCCACGGCACGGCCACCCCGTCAGTGCTCCCCGGGGCGCAGCACAGACAGAGTGGCGTCTGGGCTCCCGGAACGTCACAGAGGACCGGTTCGGGCTGGGCTGCCACAGAACGTACGGGGCACACGCTCTGCCTTATTGGGAGCATGGCTGCAACTGAAAATTGTCTTCAAGAATTCACGAGACTTAGTTCAGGAACACCAGAGATAAACAAAACGGGGCTTTGCTTCAAATGCCGGTGCCTGCGCAAGTGTGCCTGAAACGTGTCTATCGCCTTGAACCCTCGCTTCAGGAAAAGACACCGAGCACCTCGTACATTACTCTTCAGCCTCTGAAGAGCCCTCGTCACAGCCCACGGGACCGCTTAGTGCCCACCGAACCTCTCTGTCCGTGAAACGAGCTGGACAATAACAGGAGGAAGTCAGATGGGCACTAATCCCCCAGTCGCTGATACCTTACAAGGTGGGGAGTCCTTCCTGCAGTCTCCCCGGGCCACCCTCTTGGCCAGTCTCTACGGCAGCCAGCCTCCTGCCGCCCTCGCTGGACCTCTGGCAGCTCCTCTGCACCCTCTTTTTCCCAGCCACAGGCTCCCAATGGCATGAGCCTGTGCTACCGTGGTTTTAGCGTGTGGAAGGAGCACGAGAGGGAGTGGGGGAAAGACTCCAGCCCTAAGCACCAGTTAGCTGCCCGATGGAGGTGCCTGGAAGCTGGCGCATGAGCCAGGGGAACCGCGGGGCTCATCAACTCCCTTCTGTTCTTCAACTCAACGTGTCAGAGGAATTGATGGATAGTGTTTGGAGAAGGTACTTTTCTGGGATCGGAATGGGGGAATAAAATCAACTGACTTCATTTTCTGTTTTTCTTTACAGAGTTGCCAAAACATTCACCCCCTTTCCAACACACGCAACCCCAGATTCCAGGCACGTGAGAGGTCTTCAGGAAAAGGTCCACGTAGGAGAAGTGAAAGGCACCTATTCCGAAAGGGGCTTTTCAGGAATATTGATGTTTATTTCATGATTTAAACCGGTAATCACAGAAACAATTTTTGCAAATTAAGATTCAGGTAAAGTAGAAATCACGCGTAGCGCGTTCATGGTACACAAAAGTGAACGAGTCCAAAGATGCTGTGGGGTGTGCGCTATGTGTCTCTTACGATGGTGAGGACATGTTTTGACTTGTGTACTTGGACCATGGAACCACGTGCCTGAGAGGCATTGCTAGCCTTGGGAGTCCAGTGGGGAGGTGATAAGCGTACCTCTCTTTCATTTCATTTTATTTTATTCCAATAACCTACTCTATCATGGACAACAGATACCGAGCCACGTTTGTTTCATCGCATAGGATTTAAGAAAAAAGTAAGGGTTTGCATTGCAAAGGTTCCTTACCAAATGGTTTCATGTAGGAAAGAGAAAAGCCAGAGGTTACCATGTTGAGGTGTGTTCAGTTGCAAAGAACATTGTAGCGACAGGACGGAAAACAGCGTCCGGTGATCTACTGGTCACAATCCAGGGTTTCATCGACCCTCACAGCAAGCCTGGGAACTGGGGATCACAGTGAGGCCAGGATTCGAGCCCAGGTCTCTCGTGCCCACTCATAAAGTCTCTCCCCTACTATTTTTTTTTTCTTTCTTTTTTTTTTTTAATTTCTTTTTTTTTTAACGTTTATTTATTTTTTTGGGACAGAGAGAGACAGAGCATGAACGGGGGAGGGGCAGAGAGAGAGGGAGACACAGAATCGGAAACAGGCTCCAGGCTCTGAGCCATCAGCCCAGAGCCCGACGCGGGGCTCGAACTCACGGACCGCGAGATCGTGACCTGGCTGAAGTCGGACGCTTAACCGACTGCGCCACCCAGGCGCCCCTCTCCCCTACTATTTAGTGCCCGATTCCTCCTTCTTTAATTGGGCATCTATCCACACCCTTCTCAGCATGTTTTGTCTTCACTCACAAAGCATCTGACCAGGATTCCTTTTCCAAAGCAAAACTGAAGCACAGTCTAAGTGACAGAATTCAGTTTTGTAAAGTATATGTACGTTGCCTGTATGCAGCCAAACAGCCATTCCCCTTCTGAAGCCACGATTTACATGTCGCGTGAGGAGCCAGAGGGCTGCGGCTCAGGGAGAAGCCTTCGGAGCCCCTGAAAACAAACGAGGTCCGAGGCTTCGAGCAGAGTGCCAGCCTGGTGAATAAAACGGTCCCCTCTCCTGCTGATCGCCATCAAAGCTAGATGCACAGGTTGGCGGAACATGCTTATCAAAGAGAATTTCCCCAATCTGATCATAATTTGATGCGGTGTTCTGTGTGGGATAGCTTCCTGTTTCCTGATTGTGGGTAAGAAAAATGTGGTTTCATCAGAGGCTTTGCAACAGTTCGGAGCCCTCGCAGCCTAAAACAGGTGCGGCCTCCCTCTGCAGCTGTGGTTGAACTACCACGGCCGGTCCAGGCGCCAGCCTGGGATGCAGGGCTCTCAACTCACCACCATGCACGCTGGTTGCAGGAGAAATTAGGAAGGTCTCCCAGCAGACACTCAGTTTCGTCCAAAGGCAGCTCATCGACTTACCAGTTTCTAAAAGACATCAGAATATATTCTTGTTGGAGAAGAGAGTCTATGTCGAACTCTAATTTCTACGAAGTGCCTTCTTCTCAACCACCACACAGACTACAGTCACGTCCCATCCATGTCTCGATCTCTGTTCGCAAACACTGATTATCGGTCCACACACGTGGAGCTAAAACTGTCAGCTGAGCCAGGCACTCGCACACGGTTTCCTTCACCCCATTGCATACACGGACGAAACAAGAACCAGAGAGAAGGGATTTGCAAAAAAGGCACACAGCTGCAAGTCTCAGGACTGGCCCAGCAGTCCCCAGGATCGGCCCCTCTCCAGTGCCATCTGACCCTTTTGCTCGAGTCATACAATGGCTTTGGGTCAAGGCAAACACTAGGAAAATGTCCTCCAACCTACAAATCCTTTCTTCAAACTCCGGTACCCTCTGGCCCTTCTGGAACGCCTGCTGAGCCCCTGATATGTACCAGACTAAAGGTGCGGCAGTTTTTAAGGTGAGAAAGATCCCTGCCCTTAGGCAACTTACATTCCGATGATTAAAAATCGATCATGATAAAACAATAGCTAAGGTCGATAAGATGGGAGGGTGACAGCGGTTACACAGGGAATGTGATAGAAAGCTCTGGGCATGGAGAGACCACCGTCAGGACCAGGTGCCCAGCGAGCACCTCCCTGAGGAGAGAGACCCATGAAGGCGTCCAGAAGAGGGGCGTCTGGGCCAATGACCTGTGCGAGGGGGCCCTGAGCCTAGAGCAGGCACAGCCAGCCAGGGCCAGAGGGGCTGGGGCAGAGGGAGGGAGGGCAGCACAGGCGACCTTGAAGGGCTTCGGTCTCTCACTGAAACAGGACGGGCACCGCTGCAGCTGCTGAGTGCCCGGGCGGCAGAGGGAACATCTGGGAAGCTGCGACCATAACCCGGTGGGAGGCGCCGACGGCTGGACCAGCGTGGGGAGAGGCAGCTAGAATCTGGATGTCGTTGAGGGTAGAGCCTGTGGGGTCTGCCGACGGACTGGAGGTGGCTGTGAGGTAAACCGTCTAGGACGACCCCAGGACTCTGATCTAAGCAGCGGGGAGGATTCAGGGGCCACAAAATAAGACCAGGAAGGAGGCGCGGATGCCTCTTACTCCGCAGACCGTGGCTTTCACTTTCCCGCTATCAAGTCAATGCACGTTGGCAGTACTTGAAGCAAACTGGTCAACGTGAGGTACAAAAGGTAACACCCTTTAAAGTCTAAGTTGTTGTTCTCCCCCAAAAAAGTGTCTTTTGGCTGAAAATGATCCACAGTTATTTAATATTCACATGGTGACTGCTGCCCAGTGGAACTCACCAGGTAATAACATGAAAACAAAATCTGCATGTGGAAAGATCTTGTTTATGAGCCATACAATCTTTGCTCAGTATAATTTAGAAGTAAAAATTATTGAGGCACCTGGGTTGCTCAGTAGGTTGAGCGTCCGAGTCTTGGCTTTGGCTCGGGTCACCATCTCAGGGTCGTGGGATCAAGCACCCTGTCGGGCTCCACACTCAATATGGAGCCTGCTTAAGATTCTCTCTCTCCCCCTCTGCCCCTTCCCCCCTTCTCTAAAATTAAAAAGTAGGAAAAGAAATAAAAATTATTAGTTTTAACAGTAGTCATAAATTCTACTTCTTATTTCTGCTAAACAGGAGAAGGGTTGGAGCCGGCCATGTAGGTAGAGACGCACGAGTCCATAGAAGCCTCTTGGTGGCCACGGGCAGGAGGTGAGAGAGAGCCCTCCCCTTAGATATGGATGCGATGCTCCCTGCTTCCTTCTCAGTCCCCTGGTCTCACCGGCCACGCACCCGTGGCTCCAACCCAACACTGCAACCGTCTTGGAAACTCCCGTGCTCAGGCTCACTCTCCCCATTTCAACCCAGCCTACGTGCCACCACCGCGTGTGTCTCTCTGGAATGCAGATTTGCTAACACCTCTTCCCCGATTAGGACGTTTCAGTCATTCTCCATTGCCCACGAAGTAAGGTCCACACTCCCTAAGTGGAATACAAGGCCTATTTTCTTCCCACCTGGCTTGACCTCCTCTCCTCCTGCAAACTCTACAGCTGAGCCTCAACATGCTGTGTTCTATTTCCTAAACACAACGCATCGGTGCACGCACGCCTTCACACCCATCAGCGTAATTCCCCTTTGCCCGGGACACCCTTCCTCCACTCTGTTGTTCTTCCTCATCCCTCGAGACCCACCTCATAGACACAGTTCCTGAGTTTTCCAGGACTTCCCGCCATCAAGTGCGGGGTTCTTTCGCCGACACGCCTCCACCTCCACACTTACCCTCATCACAGTTACCTGTGTGCTCGCTGCTGGCTCACGGAGAAGGCCCACCTGTCCCAGGCTCCAGCCAGGGGCACCGAGCAGCCATTCATGGCACAGGTCTACTGTAGGGACACTTGAGTGCCTGCAGTCTGTGGCCTCGGTAAAATTCAAAGAACGTGTCGCTCACAGACCTGGAGCCATGATCCGGAATAGGAACGAATATCTGAGACACAGAAAACGTCCATCTCGATTAAAGACTACGATGGAGGCCGAAGGGGCAGGCTGGAGTTTTCAGAAAACAAAACCAATGAATTAGACTCGTGAATAGGGACAAGACAGGGAGAACTAAAATCTAAGAGAAGGCAAGTCTGAGAGCTCTAGATTAGGAATTCCGGAAGCAAACAGAACACACAAACTCAAAGGCTGAACACATCCCAGGGCAAAGGAGAGACTCAAGTCTTAAGCTCAAGAAAGATCATTAAATGTCACGGAAAAAGTTGTTAAAAATCTCAGATACGTTGATTTCATATATATATATATATATATATATATATTTATATTTATATTTATATTCTTATTCTTCTGTATTCTTAAAAACCATGCCAATGTACCAACAAGGTAATAGATTATCTACAAATGAAAAAAATCAGGTCACCATTAAATATGATATATGTGAATAATTTTTAAACTTTCAAAGAATATTACCTACAAAAGTTTATATTCAAATTCAAATGACAAAAGATCCTGCCAGAAAGGCAAAAAAAAAAAAAATACACATACATATATGTATCCTATACATACATATACATATAGATATAGATATGTATACATATCCATGTATATATTCATATACATACATATGTATCCTATATATATATATATATATATATATATATATAATTATATACCTGTGTTGAAAAAAATGTTTTTGAAAGCCATCAACTCAGAATAGAATTTAAAGCTGCGAGAACAGTGTGGACAAAGTATAAAAGAAAGGAGATTAAACAACAGAACAAGCACAAAGATTGGCCTCATTCTTAAAAGGTAACGGAAAGAACATAACCATTAATTACTAACATACGGACCAAAAACACAGTTAATGGCCGGGACCTGAGAAGGCAGCTCACTGGCAAGGGTTTGTTGGAAAGTATGCCGAGTGTCTTATCCTTCTGAGAAAAGGACAGGAAGACATCCTTGGTGCTCACGCACTCCAAAAAAACAAATGACCTTTCTGAGATAATACAAAGGCGCTGTATATATCAAAATGCAAAGAGAAAACTCTAAAGCAATCACAAAAACATGAAAATCAGATGGCACAAGTATGACAAAGTCCTTTCAAGTAATGAGAAATGAGCATGGAAGAGATACATCTCAACCAGGACGATGGGAGCAGGACTCAAAGTTAAGAGATGAGCAAAGAAAGTCAAGGAAATACAAACAGCAATGCAAGAGAAGCACCAGCGACAGTAATGAATAGTAAAGAATACAAGATAATTACACTAAAAGGAACCAAGAGGATTCTGCTAATTTTATAAAAGCACAACTGAAGTATGTGTTATCACCTCTACCTACCATCTAGGCCTCAGTGGAACTACACTAAAAGAGCTTTTGGATAAACCAAAAAGATAAAGGTGAATTTGCAACACAAAACAACAACGGTAACAATGAAAACTAACCTTTATGTTGAAGAAATATAGGAAAACTATCACTGCAGACCACTTAGAAATTAACAATGAGAAGACCACACATGAAAATTTAGGGAATGCGATAAGATCTGTGGTCAGAAGAAATTTACAGCCTGAAATACCAGTGTTATTACTCAAAGTTGGAAGTAAAGAAACCCAATTCAAAACAACAACTGTACTATTTTTATTCTAACATGGGTTGAAATTATTTTATGTTTTTAATTTTTTTAACGTTTATTCATTTATGAGAGAGAGAGAGAAAGCATGAGTGGGGGAGGGCAGAGAGAGAGAGAGGGAGACACAGAATCTGAAGAAGGTTCCAGGCTCTGAGCTGTTAGCACAGAGCCCGACGTGGGGCTCAAACTCATGAACTGTGAGATCATGACCTGAGACTAAGTCGGATGCTTAACCAGCTTAGCCATCCAGGCACCCTCAGATTATTTTAATAATAATTAAGTTGGGGAGAGTGCAAGGAAATGGCCAGTACTACATCATGCTAGTGGAAATGAAAATGAGTAAAACTTTTCAGAAGAGAAATTTGTCATCAAGGATTGCAAGCCTTTAAAATACAAGTTCCCTCTTTGACCCAGCAATTCCACTTTTAAGAATTTATTCTAAGAAATAAATCATCACAAAAGTATAAAAAGATTTATCTCCAAGAATGTTCATCACAGTGTTGTTTATAATAAAAACTTGCACTGCAAAGAAAACAATCAACAAAACTAAAAGGCAACTGACGGGATGGGAGAAGATATTTGCAAAGGACATATCAGATAAAGGGCTAGTATCCAAAATCTATAAAAAACTCACCAAACTCCACACCCATGAAACAAATAATCCAGTGGAGAAATGGGCAGAAGACATGAATAGACCCTTCTCCAAAGAAGACATCCAGATGGACAACCGACACATGAAAACATGCTCAACGTTGCTCCTCATCAGGGAAATACAGATCAAAACCACACTGAGATACGACCTCACGCCGGCCAGAGAGGCTAAAATGAACAAGTCAGGAGACTGTAGGTGCTGGCGAGGATGTGGAGAGACGGGAACCCTCCTGCACTGTCGGTGGGAATGCAAACCGGGGCAGCTGCTCTGGAAAACAGTGTGGAGGTTCCTCAAAAAATTAAAAACAGAAATACCCTATGACCCAGCAATAGCACTGCTAGGAATTGACCCAAGGGACACAGGAGTGTTGATGCAGAGGGGCACTTGCACCCCAATGTTTATAGCAGCACTTTCACCAATAGCCAAAGTACGGAAAGAGCCTAAATGTCCATCAACTGACGAATGGATAGAGAAGATGTGGTTTATGTATACAATGGACTACTACTCGGCAATGAGAAAGAATGAAATCTCGCCGTTTGCAGCAACATGGATGGAACTGGAGGGTCTTATGCCGAGTGAAATAAGTCAGGCAGAGAAGGACAGATACCATATGTTTTCACTCATATGTGGATCTTGAGAAACTTAACAGAAGACCATGGAGGAGGGGGAGGGGAAAAAAGTTACAGAGAGGGAGGGAGGCGAACCATAAGAGACTCTTAAATACTGAGAACAAACTGAGGGTTGATGGGGGGTGGGGGAGAGGGTAAAGTGGGTGATGGGCACGGAAGAGGGCACTTGGGATGAGCACTGGGTGTTGTATGGAAACCAATTTGAAAATAAATTATATTTTTTTTAAAAAAGGAAAAAAAAAGAAAAAAGAAATAAGAAAAACACTGGAAACCCAGTAAGACCCACAGGAGCGTGCAGTGCATTGGGGGAGGGCACATCATTTCACTGCAGAAAGATGCCACGGAAGACGCGTGACGTCCTTCGCACTGCGTCGTGCCACATGCACGTAGCAGGTGAGCCACAGTGCACATGGGTGTCTCAGTGTGGTGATAAGAAAACACACACACACACACACACACACACACACACCCATGAAGTAAGTGCCTTCATGTCCTCGAGCACCTGTTTCTACTGAGTGGAACTGGGGGATGTTTCAGTTTTATTTTGGGGCTTCCCCTCTTTCCTAGCCTTTCATCATAAATATTGGTAAGCTGCAGTCCTACAGGCAAATGTTACTAAACACAGACAGAACACCGTGGGAGAACCCGGGGACTCGGCGAACCGGTCCTGCCCATCTGACACCCTCCTCCGTGTCCACCTTGACCCTGCCCCTTTTGGAGACACAAAGAGACACTTTACTGGCAAGAAAGGGGATCTAGAGAAGGCAGGCCACCTGAGTGGGCTCACATGGGCATCTCCACAGAACTAGCATCAGAGTCTCCACCACCTGACCCAACCGGATGCTCAAGAGACCCCTGCTCAGGAGATGTGCTCCTCCCTGTGAAAGTGGCACGAGGAGAAGACAATTCGGTTTTCGCAAAATGATAGCCCTTCCTGGTCCACTCGGCCATCAGTGATACAGGACATGACGGGGACTGTCCTCCCACCGCCTCTAACCCCCATGTGGGTTCTGAAGTCCTGAGACAAGTCCCTTTGCTGTCCCAGAAGGTGTGCGTGTTTGCATGTTGTCACTCTGTCCAGGGGAGCTGCTGGTTCCACGCTGCCACCCCCAGGAGCAGACGATTGAAGCCATGACTTCGAATTGTGCTTCACTCCGAGTCGGTTGAAAAGGGCCGTTTATTCTCTGGGGAGAGGGCAGCAGTTCAAATGCCCGTCGAGTGGCAGCAGTGTGTCTGAGCTCCGGGACGCTGTAGAGGTGTCCCCAGCTGCAGCGGAACCATCTCCGCTGCCTGGGCTTGACATTTCCCACTTGTTGGGTTTCGAGAGTGGTTATGAATAGAGGGTCCTTGAAAGGCAAAAGGAAAGTGAAACCTCACGCAACAGCCTTTGTGGGCACAGCTCCGGCAGGATGCGCGTCTCCACGGTGACCAAGGCCGGCTCCCGAAAGCCACAGACACAGCCACCACGCACTCATTATTAGAGGAGGCCCACGCTGCCAGGTGTCACTGCAAAGGGGTGTGACGGTGCAAACTTTCTGTGGGCGCCTCGTTCGCTCCAGAGCCGCGGCCGAGGTCGGTGCGTGCCCGCCGGGAAAGGACATGACTCAGCTCACGAAGCACAAGCAGTTCTCGGGGTGAGAAGCCTCAAGCCCCTCCTCAGGCGGCCAGCGAGGCTCCCGGAAGATCAAGGTTGCAGAAGAGTCTCGCCAAGAGCGGTCAGGGATGGGAAGACCAGAGGCACGTATTCATTCAATATTCACAAAATACACAGGATCAGAAAGCCAGCGAGTTGTCCAAACAGGCCACCACGATCGAAAGGACAGTGCGAGCCAGGTGTCCGGACTCAGGGCGCCCACAGCCGGGACAGAACAGGCCGGGAGGTGTGCTTGCCCGGGGCCGGGTTCTCCGCGGTGGCGAGGTGTGACGGAGAAGGAGAAGGCTGGGCGAGGGCCCCCCTCCTGACGGGCACGCACCACCTCGTGTCCTCGCTCCAGGGAGACAAGCGGAAGTTCAGCCTGGCCCAGGAGGCAAGGTGCCAAAGGGCACGGGGAGTGAAAGCTGCCCCCCACGCCAGGGAGGGCCCGGGTCGGCCCGAGGAGGACACGGAGGCAGAGATGCGTGAGGAGGAAGAGGCCCTGAGTCCCAGGCCAGGGCAAAAGATGCTTCTGGTCCGCGGGGCGTGGGCCCTGCTCCCACCTCGTCAGCCCCGCTCGGGCTCCACGCCTGGTCTTCCGCACCCGCCCGTACGTGAGCCTTAGCCTCAGCTCTGGGGACGGCCCTCTCTGGCCCAGACAGGCCTCCAGGATCCTCAGCGGCTGCCGCCCTGTCTCTCCCAGCCCCTCTGTGCCTCCGCTTTGTTCGGCCCAACATGCTGCCCATTCTCCAGCAGCACGCGGGCTCTGACCCCGCCGCTCAATTTGTTCCGAAGGTGATTCCCATGCCTCAACCTCACGCCACCTCGGGGGTCCCGACGAGCCACCCTCTCCTCTCGGAATCTGTCCCCGCTCCCGCCACGTCGGTTGGATGCCTCCGTTCTGCGATCGACATGATGCTGCACACACATCTTCGAACGTGACCGGCTGGGACTCCTTCGAGGGAGGGGCCCTGCCTTCCCTCTCTGTCCCAAAACCCTACACGCGCCTGCATGCCGTACATGCTCAGCGGGCCGTGGCCACGCTCTCACCGTGGCCCCCACTGAGCCACGCCCCACGCTCACCGCCCCGCACGAGGACCCTCACCGAAGTAACGCAGACAGACCCCCAGCAAGCCTTCAGCCCCGGGCGCTGTGCTTGCTGTTGGTCAGCACGCTGCAGACAGACCTTGGCGAGCGAGACAGGCTTTCCCAGGCAGGCCGCCGCCGAGCGCCTCGGACTCGCTTCGGAGCGATTCGGCCACGAGGTCAGTGCTTGCTCCCTGCGGGTGCCCGGAGTCTGCTGAGTGAAGCGTGAACCATACACGCGAGCGCACAGACCCCCAACTGGAAGCCGCAACAAACTTCCGCTGCTCGCTCTGTGCTGAGATCTACTCTGAGAACCCGGGGCAAGTCGCAAGCGTCTCCAGGCCTCCGTTCCTCATCTAAAACTGGGAACGTTGACGCGACACCGCCTGCGTGAAAGTCCTCGTAAGCGCTGGCGATCTTCGTTCATTCACTCAGTACGTGTTCGCTGGGGGCTCACAGCATGCCAGGCCCTGTTCTAGACCCGCAGACACAGTCGCTTGGAAGAGAAGCGAAGCGTCCTTTCCCCACAAGCTTTCACATCCTGTTCCGCTCCCTATGCTAGTTCCACACTAAGCACATACAAGGGGTTCGTGAAGTATTTACTGAGAAACCAACGTATGTCTGCGACAAATTCTTTTACAACGAATGTATCTTCTCAGCAGAAATCTGCTTCTCATCTGAAGTCACAAAGAAGTCGCCTACTTTATTCACCTGTGTGTACAGAGTACCACAATTTGTCAAGAATCTGCTGGCCTGGAGGTAAAACGGAAAGCCCGGAGCTCTCCTGCTTCCCTAGGTCACAAGAACTCTTCAGGCAGACGGACAAGCAGGAAACAGTCCTGAAACGTAAAATTCTAGAACTGTCACTAGAAGACCTGGGGTCAAGGGAGCCTTCCAAGAGGCGGTAGTCCTTGAGCCGTGACTTGGAGAACGAGTCTGCCCTTCTCAGAAATAGGGACAGGTAGCAGTCTGTGCAGCATGAGTAGAAGCCTAGGGAAAGGACCACAGTCTGTGTGGCTGAGGTCAGGTGAAGGTCGGGGCATCGGAAGAGACGAGGAGGGGGAAGCTGGGTCCCTGTACCCCACTCTGTCCAGGAGGCAGTGAGGGCACCGAGCAGAGAAGGAAGCAAATCAACTCTACAGATGAGGAACAGATCTCTGGCAGCAACAGAGGACGTCCCTGTGGGCGGGCAGGGAGGCACGTCTAGCGGCAAAGAGATCGCAAAGAAAGACTCTGAAAAGAGCCAGATGCTTTCAGGTCCACAAATTCGGAGCTAAACTGAGCTATTCACATTTCCGCACCTCTGTCTTCCGGAGGAGACCCCTACTCCACCCGCCCGCGGCGTCTTCAACACTCAGCCCTTGTCAAGGGTTCCGAGTGTCTTCAGTTCGACACCAACTTCCATGGGAACGTCTGTGGGGTGCGGGGTCCCCGGCTCCGCTGTCGGTTCACGGGGTCCTCTTCGCCACCGTCGCGGAGAGCTGGCTGGGTTCCGGATTTCCTTCTGACGCTCGTCGGCTCCCAGGCTATTTATCCTTTGTGGTTCGAATGACTCACCAGAGGCAAAGGCAAGTTCGGGAAGGTGTGAGAAGCAGGGACCAACCCAGTCGGCACGAGGGCCTCATCAGCTGGCCCCCGTGTCCTAGAAGACACAGAAGTCACCCCACGGAAATCGGGTCATGGTCCTCGAACTCTGTGCCCCAGGGCACGCCTGTGCTCCAGCCTGGGCGGGACCAAGGCAAAGCGGAAAGAAAAGCGGACTTCAGTCATGAAGGGCTGGGTTGGGATCCCGGCTCCACCTCTCCAGGGCAAACTATTCAACCTCTCCGGGACCCAGATCTCTCATACAGGAAGAAAGAATGAAATGACCTCTCCGAGCTGTTGAGAGGATCAGTTATGAAGACGTAAAGCACTTAGCAAGGTTCCTGGAGCATAACAGATGCTCAAGAAAGTGGATTTAACATCATGTTACTTCTGAACGAAGGCATCGTCTTAAATTTCTCAGTGATGCCTTCTATCTAATTAACACAGCATAATATAATAAATGGGAAGTTTCTAATTTTAGGGTTTTTATCCTGCGAATTTTCTTGAGATTTTTACAGCCCGCTGCCACTTTGCCACGTTGGAAGTTGGCACAAGGCAGTGTCTGATTTAACGTAAAATTACCGATCCTACCAATTTCAGGTTTACCGTGTCCCCGTTTCATGGGGCGCTTCCTACCGGGGGCACCGTGACCTCAACACTCCACTTCCTGGACGGGTGTGAAGTCTCCTTTTAAGTGAGAACAACACAGATCAAGCGAGACTCAGGATGACGCCGCTGAACTCCACTCTGTGCAGCAAATGTGTCCCAGGAAACGGGATCACGTGCGTATCACTGTCAAAGGTAGTGGGAGCTAAGTACTTCCGGCCTCGGCTCCCGCGTCACACTCAACGTGGCTGGGGTCCCACCAGCCAAGGTGCCCCGGGCTGCTCCCTTCCATCCACCGCTAAGCCCAGTCCCCCGAGCTTACCTGCGTCACCACAGCGAGTCCCCCGAAGTGAGTGTTGTGTGGGTTTTGAGTTGGGCGTGTAGGTTTGCACCACGTGAAGTCACTGGTAGCGCACAGTCAATAAAATACTGGCATCCATCCGGGTCCAAAACCACCACGTAGACGCCTGGGCCGCAGAGACCAGCTCCGTGGGGCCAATGCCTTGGGAGCCTCCTTGCAGGGACCTGAGAAAGCAAAGCAGCACTCTCAGGGTCCTTCCAAGGTCATCAAGCCCTTCCTGACCCTCCCCACCCTTCCACTGAGAGCTCCTGGCACACTGCCCCTGGCTCCCCGAGACCCCCGTCAGCACTACGGACAGACCGGCAACGCCTGAGCCGGATTCCTACCGGCACCTCTCAGCGCATCTGCAGGGACATCAGAGCCTCCGGAAATTTTGCCGGCCCGGCCCGGCCCGGCTGGAAGGCTGTTCCTGACACAGAACAATGACCCTCGTGCAGACAGGAGCACACACTGGCCCACACGTTGTGAACCCCCGAGTGAGCCTCAAGAGGCTCCGTTTACTGTATGCTCTAGAACCGCACACGCCAGGAAAACGAGGCCCAGAAAAATAAAATCCGTCCCCAAAGCCGGATTCATATTCAACTGACTTCCACCGCGGGGAGCTCGGCCCGGTGGGGAGAATCCCAGCTGGGCCACCGACCGGCCCAGAGACTTCTGGAAGCCACCCTCCCCTTGCAGTCTCCCCCTGCCCCCCCAGAGGGCATGAGGCTGCCAGCCCTGCCCCTCCCCCTTCCCGTCCTCCCATGGCTGCAGCCACAGCATGTCTCAGTTCCGGCATAACCCCCGCAGCAGCCAAGCCTCCTTTTGCTTAAAAGCCAGGGCCTCGCCCATCCGTGTGCCCCTGGTTTTCTCTCCCCACTGTGGCTGTCTCCCTTTTATGGTGGTCGGTGGGGGGACGGGCCCCACAGGGAGCACAGGTGTCAACGCCCCCACGAGTCTGCCTGACTGATCAGACGTAGGAGGAGGTAGGGGGGACCCCGTGTGCCCAGGTGGGGGAGGAGGCGGGGGAAGACCCCACGTGCCCAGCCAGGCTGTCTGCACAACACCCCCCCACAGCGCAAGTTCCGTGTGGGGCCCCGCCATCGTGTGCTTTGCCTCCCGAGGGCTCGGGCCACCGCCCCACTCTTCCCGTCGGCCATCATGCCCGCCTGCGTCCAGTGCCTTCTCTGTCGCTTTGTTCCATTCCGTCCCAGAACTTGAGCCCGCTGTACCCGAAGCCTCATGTAGGCCCGGCTTCCCAGCGTGACTGCCCCCTCCGATCCGAGGGCGGTGACAGACTCAGAGTTAAAAGTGGGTACGTGCTCACAGGGTAGAGTTTTGTCCTTCCTCCACTCAGCACCGTCCCCCGGCCCCGCCTTCCCGGTGACGAGGCCGGCGGGGAGCCACGTGAGCACGTGAATGTGCCGCAGTTTCCCAAGTGAGGACTCTGCTGCTCAAATAATCCCCGTGCAGGGACTTTTTAACCCGCAGGGAAAAGGGTCAAAGCCCTACAGAAGGCGGCGTCACCCTCCCCCCGGATGCGGCTCTGCTGGGCGGACGCCCGTCCCCGCAGCTCCAGCCCAGGTGACACGTACCGAGGCCACGCGGCAACAGTAACGTGTTGGGGAAGCCACAGCCTGCATTCTCCCCGTGCGTTTAACGAGCAGGCTCACCGGGGGCTCCGCACAGAGATCTGCACAAAACTCGGGGCGGCCCGTCACGGCAGGGTGGGCGCTCATCCCGGAGCTGGAGACACAGGTCCTACAGTCCACTTGATCTGTTTCACTACAATTCACAGGGTTTTCTTGAGCGCGTCTGTCTGAGGGGGAGGAGGGCTGGGGAGAAGGGAGCCACTACAGGCAGGTCTCTGCTCTCCGGATGCTCACGACCAGGGCAGGAGACGCTGGGGCAAAGCTAGCACCGACCACTAACGACACGGAGCACTGGAAGTACGGAGGAGGGTCCGGGCCACCCCTCATGGAGCACAGCCCTCTGGACATCGTCTTACAGAACGGGTAGGGTCTGAGAGGCATCACTCTGGACAAAAGCCCAGAAAGGCGCTGGAGGACATGGGGCCACGACGAGCCAAGAACAAAGGCAGACACGGGCCAGACGTAGACATGCTCGGCTTGTCTGAGCCCACGGACAGAGCAAGACTGCGCTGGGAGGTCCCTCTGCAAAGAGTGTGGCGTCCGGCTTATTACAAATGGCAGCGTTACCTTTATCCACGCAAGTTTCCTGCGGGAGCGTGAAATGATGGAGGCCATTTTCGGGAGTTTCTTCCTCAGATCGAGATCCAGCGTGGAATAGAGAACCATCAGGAGTGTCCCGGGGCTGAAATGCTTCATCCCGGGACCAGGGCGATGCCGCAGAGTGGGTGGAGGAAACCGGAGCAGGGACACCGGGGGCCACACTGACAGTCGATGTGCCAGCCCCGAAGGAAGTGCTGACAATCACCACGCGGGTCCCACGTCACAGAAGCAACAAAGGAGAGAGCTCTCCGTGCAGTGCGCCCGGCGAGGAGGGGTCTGCACGATGTACTGCACGCACGGGGGTCAGAGGTGGGGGGCAAAGTTACTCCTCTGCTCTGCCTCCATTGCAGTTTGCTCAAAAACTAAACTAGAAGGAAAGGACTCGCCATGTGTAAAAAACCACGACCATCATGTATGTATTTGAAGCAGTGCAAAAATGGGGCACTTGTGGTCCTGAAGATTCTTACCCGTGAATGTTTAAAGTTGACGTGAGAAAGCACTTTGAGGCTGGAGACGCTGCCTCGGCTGGTTTTGTGCTCCCGGCGCTCCGCACACCCCTGCGGCACGAAAGGTCGGTGCGCGGAGGGAAGTCTCGTGGATTCCAAGTACGAGGTACTGCTAGCTGTCAGTCATGGAGCACCTACTGTGTGCCAAGGACATAACTTACTGCTAATCCTTACGACAACCTCACAGGCCAACCACCATCCCAGTCTTACAGATGGGGAACGCGCTAGCCCAGCGGTCCACGCGTCACCCGCGATCACACAGCCAGGAAGTGACTGAGTTTGGGTAGAGGCCACGTCCACGATTGTCCACCAGGCAGGCTGGCTCGAACACGCTGAGTCCAGCAGGCCAACGGCGTGACCGTTACGAACTTCGGGTGTTCAGGCCTGTGTGGTGGTGTGCTTGCCCTCATCCAGAGCAAATCTTTGGTGCCTATTAAGCAGAATGGTTCATCCACAGATAGCATGGCTCAGGGGCCCGTCCCAACCCCTTCGGTCCCTAACGTCCTGGGGGAGCTCCATTCTGCCAGCAGCTCAGGAGCTCGGGACAAAGATTCTGTCTCCTCGTCAACCTACGACCCTTCAAGTAAAATGTCAAGTGAGAGCTTGGAGTTTAAATGGGCCTGTCTCCATCCATGTATCCTCATTAAATCCTTAAAATCCCCATTTAGGAGCAATCATGAGAGATTAACTGTGGCATTTGCAGGTGACGGGCCAGCCTCCAGCTGTCCTTGGTCCCGAGAGCCGCTCGCGGGTCCTGTAACTCACGGGGCTCCCGCAGGGGAGACCCCAAACACCAGCCTCCCAGAGACGCTCCCTCCAGGCTGGTCTGTGCCTGCCCAGTGCCGCTGGCCTGGCCCCAGGGAAGGGGCCCACCCCTCACCTCGCAAGCGCTGGGCGCCGGCCCGGACGGCCCTGGGGAAGTTGGCTATATTTCTTGCTTCCTGGGAAGAGGCAAGCGTCCACCTGCTCCCGGCCTGAGTGCGTGGGCTCATCGGCACACAGTGGCCAGAGGACACTGCTGGGCACAGATAGGTCCCCCTGGGAACACATGCACAACGGAGGCAGGGGGGGTGACAACAACAGCCTCCTTTTCTTCAGGCACAGCGGCCTCGCAGGGTCTGCGGGCTCTTCTGGAAGCCTCGTGCCTCCCCTGCTCTGCTCCTCTGAGTTCACTTGGACGATTTGCCTTCTGGAGCTCTCCTGGCCCCAGCAGCACCTCCTCCCCGGCCCCGGAGGGAATGCGCAGCTCCACGGAACTTAAAGTAACTAGTGTGTGCAGGTAAATGCACTTAAAACACGCTCCATCACCCCAGCACTTGATGGCTCGAGAATCCAGAGGCTTCAAGAAGACAGCTTACGTTCCGTTACCATGGGCTGGAATGTCACACTGTGCAGTGGCAGCTGTCCCCACTCGGCGGCCACAGACCCGGGCTGCCGGATCCCGCGTCCGGGCCTCCCCAGCCTTGGCTCCAGGAGCCATCTCGAGCAGGGGCACTCCGCTCAGCAGCTACACACAGGGCAGGGCGGGCCACCATGCCGGGTCACAGAAATGCTGGGGGGAGGGGGGGGGCGTGTCCTCCAGGGGGCGCTGTGCACCCACGGCCACCGTGGTCTGGCGTCTCCATCACGGTGGGCTCGGCCTCCGTGGGTGCCCCTCGAGACATCCACGCCCCCGGGAGGAAGTACCCTTCTCTGCTGTTGGTCCAGAGGGGAGAAACCATAGCCAACATGTGCAAATGCTGAACCGATGTTCTAAATGGCAAGTTTCACCTGTTAGCATGTCTCATATGCCAGCAAGAGGATTCACCCGCAGTCACTGTGTCAGAGGCAGAGCCTGGCCGACATTCCGAGACGAGAGAGTAACTAGCAAATTATCTTCTAACAGCTAGTTATACAATCCAGTGATTTTCTTCAGGACTGCCCTCAGTAAATTAAACATACAAACATTTTGAATGTGTTGGGAGGCTGTATGTTCTATACTTCTGTATGAGAAAGTTATTGAGATGATAAAAACGATGAAATGAGGCACATGACCTTTATTTTCGTATGTTCATTTACTCAGAGAGAGAGGGAGAGCTCGCACTCAAGTGGGAGAGGGGCAGAGAGAGGGTCCCACGCTGTCAGCGCAGAGCCCGATGGAGGGCTCAAACTCACGAACTGTGAGATCATGACCTGGGCCGAAATCAAGCAGACGCTCAACGGACTGAGCCACCCAGGAGCCCCTAAACTTTCCACACATCCACGCGCAGGTCGCAGCGCAGGTCCCAGCCACCGCGTCCCCTCCCGCAGGCGTGTCCCGTGGCGCCCTCCAGGCAGGGTCAGCACCGCGGCCTCTCTCCCCCAGGGCAGCCGCACCCAGCCCCCCAGATGACGACCTGTCCGCACCACACTCTTAGCCAGTGTCCTGGCCGTGAGACCAGCTGGATGCCGCCTCTGCGGTGGCTGTTCCCCGTCGTCCTGCCCAGAACCAGAGGCCTCATCCACTCATTCCTTCACTCAAGGATGCGTCCTGAGCCCCACTAGGTGTCTGACTCCGGGAAGCCAAAATGCATCCAATCCTTGTTGCTGCCTTGTCAGAGCCGCTGGTGCGGCAGACGGGGGGGAGCGTTCGAGGACATGCATGGCGGAAATAGGGTGCAGCGCAAGCAGCCGTGTGATCACAGGTCGACAATCAACTTAGTAATGGCCCACGGGGATCAACCCTGTGTTAGCTCCGGACAGGCCTCACTTTATCTCCCTCCTAAACCAGAGCTTCTGGAGGGCAGGAAGTGTCTCTCGAAGTGCATGTGATGGTTTCCAGGTCCTGGCCTGGTGATTTACACCTGGAGGCTTGGCAAGTGCCAGGATACACCTGCTGACTCACCCCGGCGGCTAGACCAGGGGACACGGCCGATCCAGAACAGACACGAGTAAGACGTGACTGATAGGAGTAAAGGGAGAAGATATTCACCCAACTGCTCACCCAGAGTGTATCTGACCTGCACAACGCAGGGCAGACAGAGCCCCGGCACCCAAGGGCCCCCCCCCCAGAACAGTGCGCCCTGTCAGGAGCAGGGATGCCAGCCAGAGGACCGAGACGGGGGCGCTAGCCCAGCCGGAGAGGCAGGTGACCAGCAACACGGCCCGGGAGCGGTAGCACCTCGACAGAAACCGCTCCCCCGGCTCCCAGGGTCGAGCCTTCCTTGGCACAGATCTTAAACGCCCACGACTTCGGGCGCCCTGTCCCCTTTGTCCCTGCAGATGAGCACGCTGGCTGTTTCTGCCTCAGTGACCTTGCTCGAGGGAGACACTGGCAGGAGAAAACCAAGACTGAAGCCCCCGGCTTCATTCGTTCACTCCCTGTGAAGCTTCACACGGAAGCTTCTGGTTCGTCCTGCCTCCGGGACTGGACGGAGTGCAAGCATGTGCCGGTGTTCCGACCTGGGCCCCTGAGGACCTGCGATCAGCCTGCCCGTGCCTGCGCTGGGCACGGTCCTTGGTTGGCACCACGGGTCTCCTTCTGCCCCCAGGGTCTTTCCCACAGAGGTTTCCTGGTGTCCTCGCTCCCAGTCTGGTGCAGAAGAACGGGTTTTTTTCTTCTCATCTCCACTATTCCCTGTCATCCTGCAGCACAACGCTGCAGGTCACAGCACACACACACACCCGTCCAGGGGACAACCGGGGCACCCTATGTGGGGCCGGGACCCGCGGCCCCCGCGGCTTGAGGAGAGCAGGCACAGGTGGCCACGTGCACCGTGGCTCTCGGCACAGCATCACTTCCACCCACGCGTTCTTTCAGAGTAGGCTCACTGACATTCACAGACACATCCCAGGTTCCTTCACCGTAACGACCTCCGCGATTTATAAATAAAGGGCGATGCTTCCTTCCTCTCTTTCACAAAGAGAAGGCACGCTTTAAAATACTTTATTATCATTGCACCATTAGGATGAGGGGTAATCAGGGAATACTCTGCCGTGGACGCTGGGACCCCAGGCTCCAGGGAGCAGGTGCCCATGAAGACAGAGATGCTTACAGGAGGGAAACGTCTCCCTTTGTCATCTGTTGGGTATACATTATTATAAAAGCATCCTAAAGCACCTCGTGGAGGACAGGGACCTTACAGCGACCAGTAGGAGAGGGGCGCAACATGGGAAAAGTCTCAGAGGCACGAGGGGACGAGCCTTATCTGGGAACAAGTAGATTCTGTTGGTGAGAACAACGCACGTTTATTAAGCCCTTACTGCACGCCAAGCCAGAACCAATAAGCCAGGAACCAGTAAATGAAAGAGACATACTTTTGCTTCATACTTTCATACTCTGATTCCATCGCCAGTGGAGGCAATGCACAGATAAACCAGGAGAGCTCCTCAGTGGAGAGGACACGCACGGACTTTTGGAGCACTCTTGTTTTCTTGCAATAAACACCAACTTGCTACCAGGCGCTGGGTCGGGGGTGGGGACCCAGAGCTGAGCTGGGTATGGTGGGGCGGGGGGCGTCCTGGGAGACAAGGTCTGGTGTTTCCATCAGGGCCTCCAGGGGAGGTCTGTGAGGCCCAAGGCTCTGAGGGACAAGAGGAGGGAACAGAAGATTTCTGAGGCAGAGTATCACACAGGCCCCGTCGTCAGCCACTGACCTGACAGTCCCAGTGGTGGGGGTGTGGTGCGGGGACACGGGCCATTGTTCCGAGGAGGAGAGGTGGGGGAGCAAAGGAGATCGTGGCGGGTGGACACCAGCACTTCCTCTGGGAGTAAAGGAGAGAGTCTTGCTCACAGGGCCCAGAGCGTCACCGGGGACGTGGCGACCGCTGCTGGGCTCGCAGAGGTCCCTGTCCGCCCTCTGGCTCTGTGGTGGCCTGGGGCACTTGTAGGTGCTTCCTCAAATCTAATGGTTTCGGGGAAGCTGATGTTGTCCCAACATCCCTGGACGTCGCATTTTGATATTTGACATTAGATCTGGCAGTTCATTTTTTTCCCTTAAAGCACAATAAATCGTGATTTCAAGCGCTCCGAGAACACAACAAATGTGTAGAAGCCGGCCACGGTAAGCCGAGGGGGAAGGGACAAAGCGGGAAGAAGCAGTCTTTTGCTTCCTTTTGGTATCTGTCTGTTTCCAGATGGGAGCCCTGAGCAACCAGCTTTCAAAAGTCTCAGCCCCTGCCTGAAATGCCGGCAGCGTGGCCCCGTCTCCTGGACCAGAATGCAGGCCACACCCGGCCAAGCAGCATGTGCGTGTGCCGTGCTCACGCCTGTCAAAACAGGGCCGTCAGCCGCACGACACGGGGCCTGCATTAACGCGACGGC
Organism: Herpailurus yagouaroundi; assembly: GCF_014898765.1. Classification (NCBI taxonomy): domain Eukaryota; kingdom Metazoa; phylum Chordata; class Mammalia; order Carnivora; family Felidae; genus Herpailurus; species Herpailurus yagouaroundi. Next base: position 1,904,651 of record NW_024412419.1, read on the forward strand.
CTTAAAACTCTCAAGCCGAGGTGCTTCCTCGAAATGCTTACGTGGCAATTAGTACGTCGATGCCATTAATTTTCTCCCATTAAGGAAAAGGGAACCATCCATTTTAGGGGGAAAAACCTAAAAACTCTATGTTCCCCCGCTTTAAAAGGCATTCTCCTTTTCCCTTTCATAAATAACAAGCTTCATCAACTATCTTTCCCTTCTCTGCAAGCAAAGTGTCCCTTTCAGGGCGAACGTTGTCATATTTTTAAGTGTTTGCTTTTAAGGTGTCAGCTAGCTAGACATCTTCCCTACGGATCCTCCGGCGATAGATCTGTGGTCCCAAAAGTCCTCCTGCAGAAACCCAAAGCTGTTAAGGTGAGGTGGGGGACGCGGGGCGGTGCCCGGATGTGGTGAACGGGGGCTGGTCGGGCCAACTTGCTCTCGACAGGGACGACAGCATAAGGACCTTCTGCACACCCGTCTGGTCCTGTGACTGAACAGGGAGCAGAAAACGATTCTCTGATAGGAACCAGAAAACAGTCCGAAATCAACAAATAAGGGGATAGAATGAGGAAACTGTACAGAGTTTTGGTGAGGTTTCTTAGAACGTTCCTCAGCCAAAGTGTATGAGATGGAATTCATTAAGCCGGTCAGGAAGCGAGCCATTACGTTGGTGACGCCACTGGGAGAGAATTACCATATTTCCTTGATTCTCAGATGCCATCAATTACAAGATGTACCATCTATTTATTAACAGCTTTTCAAGAAAAAAAAAGACCCGTTAAAAGCAACCATCCATTACAAGCTACATTCAGATTTCAGAAACGCTCACAGGTGAAAAATATCCATCTTGGAATCAAGAAATATGGTATTTTAATTCAAAGGTCATCATCAATTAATCATTTTAAAGGACTTAAGCAAAATGGACCCACTGGAATAGAGGTCATCCTGCACGAACAATGACATCCTTGGAAAAGGAAACCATAAATATTGTCAGGGAAGTCCAGGAAAATGAACGATTCTGGAGAAGGAAGCTGGGGACATTTTTTATTCTGATTCTAAAAAACATTAAGATTTATCTCTAGCATATAACTTGCTGTTAACAACCACGATTATAAACCACGAGAGCACATAGCAGATACACCAAAATGAAAAGAACAATATCTATTCACCTGCAGTGACTCATAGAGTGGCGATGGGTGAGTACGCGTTGAATGAAGGTTTATTTGTCAAGATGATGGCGGCACCAAGCATTAGAGTAGGCACCAGCTGGTGACTTTATATCCTATGGGTTTAGAGTTACTTCCTTCCCACCCTAATAGGAGCCCGGGCAGCTTCCCAGCTCCGTGATGGCCCCTGCCACCACCAGCCGGGCCCCGCCCTGTCCCTCCTGTGCACCCACAAGGCATTGGGTGTTGGGTGGTTTCTGAACCTCCTGGAAATCTCCACGAAAAGGAGCTACTTGCACAGCCAAACAGGAAGCCTTCTGACTGCAGCTCCAACAAAGCAGCTTCAACAAAGCTGGGCACCTAGTGGCCTCCGTGAACCCCAACATGTGATTGATGGGGTGGCGCAAAGCCATGGATGGCTACCACCGCCAGGCACAGTGAGCAGGTGGCCAGGAGAAGACGCGGGGACGGCTGACAGCCAGGCGCTCACTCTGATGGGAAAGGTGACACAGGTGAGCCATCTGAGGACAGCGGCCCCCTCTGCGGACACAGTGCCCGAGGTCTGGGTTGTGGCAGGTGGTCTGGGCATCTGGGCCCGGCAGGGAAGGCTGGAAGCTGCACCCGCAAGACCGAGGAGGGAGACACTAGGAGAGGAAAAGTGTTTGGGTCCACGTGGAGGGGAAAAACCAAGGCAGAGATCTGAACCTCCTTTGGAACCTGCCCCAAAACCTACCAGTTGTTAAATGTGTGTGTGTGTGTGTGTGTGCGCATGCATGTGTGTGGGCATGCGTGCGTGCACACATGCATGCACATGTGTGTGTGCATGCGTGTGTGTGTCCAGAAATGGACAGACGGCACTATGAAGACATTATCGTTCATCAGTTCAGGCATGGTCATGATACTACGGTTTTGCTTTTTCTTGTTTAAAAGCCTCCTTCTCTGACAGTCTCACTAAAACAGTTAAGGATGAAACGATATGATAGCTGATCCGTGGGGAGAGGGGGTAGGATGCGGTGTAAATGCAGTGAGATTAGTCGTGCTGATAATTTTGAAGCTGATTGTTGGTTGTGCACTTGGGACTTCAATTCTCTATTCTTCATGTATGCTTAGAATTTTCCAAACAAAAAGTTTAAAAAACTCAAATCACGATTTGAGCCCTATTATGCATCTACCAAAACCAGTTTGTTAACTGCCCGCGGTCTCCCACTTACCTTGTGCGCCACACGAAGCTTCTCCCTTCTCGTGTCCCCAGCCCCACCTCTGGCCATTGCTGCCATGCCCTTCACCCCCAGTGACACTCTCACTACGCCAGACCAACGTCCAGTGTGATGCTGATGTCTACGCCGCTGGGCGTGCCACCGGCGTGAGTCCTTCCTTCTACACCTGCTGGGACTACCCCGCCTTCCGGGAGCCCTCCCCGTGCCCTGGGCTGCCTGTCCCGCCATGCCCACTGCACACCCTGTCTCCCCGATGCCGCGGCCAGCACGCCCAGCGACCCAGGGACACGAGCCCCTCTACTCGTTTCCACATCTCGGCGCCGTGGAGAGTTGCCACTGCTCGATTCCTGTGCAGTGGGCGGAGACAGGCGTCCGTGGGAATCTTTTCCAACAAGAACGTCAAACTGACTCCACCCTTTCAGATGCTGACACTTTTTTTTTTTTTTTCAACGTTTATTTATTTTTGGGACAGAGAGAGACAGAGCATGAACGGGGGAGGGGCAGAGAGAGAGGGAGACACAGACTCGGAAACAGGCTCCAGGCTCTGAGCCATCAGCCCAGAGCCGGACGCGGGGCTCGAACTCACGGACCGCGAGATCGTGACCTGGCTGAAGTCGGACGCTTAACCGACTGCGCCACCCGGGCGCCCCTCGGATGCTGACACTTTTGAGAGGAGTGCGGATCGGTAAAAGCCGAAGGCAACACGGCACCAAAAAGCCCCACAAGCGTGTTTCTCGCTTTTTCTGCGATAATTCCACATCTCAGAGTTTATTCAAAGAGAACTATCGGAAATTCCCAAAAAGACTTCTGTAAAGAGAATGTTGAGTAGCAGAAAGCAACCTCCACGTCCATCTGTGAGAACCACTCACATGACGGACTGTTAGACAGCCATGCACAGCTCTGTCTTAATGGAATATTTAGTGACGTGGGCAAATCCTGAAGATGTATTATAAAGATTTATTATTAAGCAAAAAGATTAGGTTGTTCAATGCCAACACAACTGAGCTAAATACCCAGAAAAATGCTGGAAGAAAATATACCTAAACATTCAGTTTTATCCCAGAGGATTTTATAAATCAATAAACTATATTTATTTAGAGCACTTTTAAGTTTTAAGATTTACAGAAACATTGAGCTGAAATTACAGTGAATTCCCATGGACCCTCTGTCCCCTTCCCACGGTCCTTCACATACAACAGGTCCCAATGGATGACCCAATACAATGGATGACCCAATATCAATACGTTATTACTAACAAAAATCCATAGATGACGGTAGGGTCACTCTCTGCGTTGTACGTTCTGTGGACTTTGCCAAACTCATCGCGTCATGCATCCACCATCACAGTGTCCTAAAAAACAGGCTTGCTGCCCCACAAATCCCCTGGGCTCCACCTGCTCCTTCTTTCCCCCAGCACTGAACCCCTTGACTTGATTACCACTGACCTGTCCACCATCTGCATAATTCTATCTATTCCGCAAGGTCATACAGTTGGGATCTTACACTGTGTGACCTATTCAGATTGGCTGCTCTCAGCAAGCAACGTGGGTTTAATGGTCCCCCGTGTATTTTTGCGGCTGGACAACTCACTTCTTTCTCCTGTTGAATAATATGACATTGTATGGATTTATCACACTTGGTTTATTCATTCACCTATTGAAAGACATTTATTCCCTCAATTTCTGCTGCTAATTTTTGGCAGTTCCAAATAAAGCTGCTACAAACATCCATGTGTAGGTTTTTGTGTAGACATTAGCTTTCATCTCCGTTGGGTAAATGTTAAGGAGTGTGAAGGGATTGCTGGATCGTCCGGTGAGAGTGTGTTTAGCTTTGCACAAAATCATCTTCCAGAGCAGCTGTGCTGTTTTGCATTCCCACCAGCCATGATGAGAATGCCAGGTGCCCCACACACTCACCGGTGTTTGGTGCTGTCGGTGTTCTGGATTTGGGCTGCTCTGCTAGGTGTGTGAACCACGGGATCGGTGCTTTGATGTCTGCCATTATTTTTTTAGTTGTCAGCCATTATTGCTTCAAATATTTCTTCTCTTCCTTCCCCTCTCCCTCCTTCTGTTCTCCCAATTATGGATATGTCATACCTTTTTTTTTCATTTTTATTTTTTTAGAGAGACAGGGCACACCCACACACGAGCAGGGGAGTGGGGGCAGAGGGAGAGGGAGAGAGAGAATCTCAAGCGGGCTCCACGATGTCAGTGCAGAGCCCAACGCAGGGCTCAACCCCACAAACCACGTGATCATGACCCGAGCCGAACCAGGAGTCAGATGCTCAACCCGACGGAGCCACCCAGGCACCCTGTCATACTTTTTGTAATTGTCCCATAGGACTTTCCTATCTTTTACCTTTTCTCTCTCTGCATTTCAGTCTGCGAAGCTCTATTGACATATATCTTCCACCTCACTCATTCTTTCCTCAGCTGTGTCCACTGCACCAACGAGCCCATCACAGGCATTCTTACTTCTGTTACAGTGTTTCTTCATTTTTTTTTAATGTTTACCTATTTTGAGAGACTCAGAGCACAAGCAGGGGAGGAGCAGGCAGAGAGAGGGAGAGGGAGAAACCCAAGCAGGTTACATGCTGTCAGTGCAGAGCCCAAACGGGGCTCAGTCCCACCTGTGAGATCATGACCTGAGCCAAAACCAAGAGTTGGACACTTAACTGACTGAGCCCCCCAAGAGCACCCCAGCGTTTTCTATTTCTAATATTTCCTTCCGGTTCCTTCTTAGACCACCCACCTCTGTTCGCATTACCTACCGTGATGGCATGCTGTCGACTTCATCCGTAAGTGCCCTTAGCATGTTAATGAGAGTTATTTTAAATTTCTGGTCCAACAATTCCAAAATCTCCACCATATCTGAGCCTGGGGCTGATGGCTGACTTGCCTCTTCAAACTGGGACTTTTCCCTTGCAGCACGCCTTGTAATTTTTCTTGAAAGTGGACATGATGCGTTGGGTAAAAGGAACTGAGGTTAGATAGGCCTTTGGTGTGAGGTTCTTTGTTGATCTGGCCAGGAATTAGACTGTGTTTACCACGTGCTGGAGCTGTGGCCTCAGAGGCTAAATGCTCCCCCAGTGTCCTAGCTCTTGTCTTCCCTGTGGTCATTCGGTTTCCCTAGAGATGCCCTCTTAAATAGGGCCTGAGACTTGGGGTTCCTTGAGACATCATCTTTTATTTTTATGTAGGAGTCCTACCGATGTGGTGGCAAGCTATTAGGAATGGGAAAGAATTCTGTAATCCTGAAATTAGGTCTCAGTCTTGTGTTGAGTTTATGCCCCTGGGCTGTGACCTTCTAAGTGCTTCTGAGTCTTTCCTTTGCCCCTTTGGTGAGACAGGAAGGCCAGCGTGGCCTGGAGTTTTCAACCAACTCAGATAATTCTGTGAGTTCTGAAAACAACCTTCCCATCATTAAAATGTTTTCTTAGACTATTAAATCCAAAGAATTCTTCACAGAATTCTTCTCTCCTTCCTTCTTCTCAATACCCATCAGGCATTAAGGTCCAACAATGCCCCGTCTGGTGACAGCACATTTCCTTGGGTCTTCCCGTATGCTGAATGGAAGCCAAGAGTTTCCAGGGAACAAGGAAAGCTCGTCCAGCAGAAACTCCAGACTGCCGTCTACTCGTGTTCATGGAGAGCCCCACTCTCTCACCTAGGGGCTATGGTTCTTCTCAGTGCAGGGAGGACAGAAGGCAGCACACAGATTTGCTACGAATTCTCCCCAACTGATTCGAGGGAGGCACCATGAAGTGCACGCCAGCATAGAACATGCTTCCCCTTTCAATTAAATTCTTAACGCGTCTGCCATTTAATTGTATTCGATCCATTCCAATGGTCTTTGTCTTCATCAGTTTGGGTTCTTATAACAAAGCCCCATAGACTGGGTGGCAGATCAACCGCAGAGCTCTCTTTCTCACAGTTCTGGAGTCTGGAAGTCTGAGATGAGAAGTCAGCAGGTCGGGTTCTGGTGAGACCCCCCCCCCCCACCGCCGTCCCCCGCCGGGCTGCAGACTGATGGCGTCGTGTCCTCGCACCGCAGAGAGAGAGGGAGCTCTGGGTCTCTTCTGTAAGGGCACTAATCCGTTCCTGGGGCTCCACCCGCATCACCCAGCCGCCTCCTAACAGCATCATGGTGGGGGTTAGGCTTCCACGTACAAACCCGGGGGGACACAGACACCCCGTCCATTGCATTCTCCATTCCCACGTTGCTGTGAACTGGCCTGGGAGAGCCAAAGGCCTAGAAGAGTTACCTATTAGATCTCTACCAAATTATCACATGATAATAAGATCCCAATACACTCCACTCTTGGCAAAGCGCTCGCTGGAGTCTTGTGTCTGGTGAGCTTCCCAGCTCTGCAGCCCTGAGTCAAGACGAGCATCCACACCACAGACTCCTAAGACGCCAGGCCCGAGGGCGAGGGATCTGCCTAAGGTCACCGGGCAGTAATTGGTGGACTGACGTTGAGAACCCTTGATTCCAAATCCCCACTTTATAAACTATCACACGAACCACACTAACAATGCCTACAGTAAATTTGGTTTACTTTGGGCTTCATCCAAGGAAATTTACTACTGAAAACACCAGGTGGGCCTCAGCCCCACACTTTTATCTCGCTAAAATGACCCAATTTTTTGGAACCCAATAGATAATCAGGGCAGTCTGTTTCTCCCACTGTGATACATTTTTTTTTGGGTCAGGGAAGGAGAGAAGTCATTTAGTGTTGTTAAATATCCAGATGGCACCATATAACTAATCTCCAACCATTTCTATTTTAAACTTGGGGAAAATATCTTGGCAAAGAAACCATCAGTCCTGGTGGCAGACAAAGTGATTGATGCCTTAGTATGTCAAAACTCTTCTGTTGACATGACATTATTATTTTTATTCTGGGGAATGGACACATTATTTAAAGTCACTTGTCTGTTTCCTGTGTCCTCAGCCCGCACGTCTCCTGGGGACCCAACAGGGCTTTATCACTACTCACAGTAGGTATGAGACGTGCACCAACAACACTTCTTTTTTAACATTTTTATTTTATTTTTTATTTCATTTTTCATTTTTAAAATTAAAAAATGTTTTAAATATAATTTATTGCCAAGTTAGCTAACGTACAGTAATACTTTTAAAATCAGAAGATAAGAAATGAACTTTCGGACTGAAGAACATGTCTTAGCATATAGTATTAATACATTCATGGTTGTGCCAACGGCGTCTTAAACACAACGTTGAGGGGTTTTATTTCAGTCGAAGTCGCACTCCATTCTGGAGGACAGCACCTCTCTGGTCTGCGACGCTTTCCTGGAACAAGCAGACGGCTTCCTCCATCACACGCCCCTGTCCCCCCGCGAGCGACAGGGACGCACGCCCTTCTCAGCCCAGCTCCCGGGAAGCCGGGTTCTTCTGGTGGTGAACGTCCTGCCATTGCCCGGCACGTCTGCACGCGAACCCCGACGCGCAAGCGCTCCCCTCTGTGCCACACAGCCCCCCCGGAAGGCTCACTCTGCCATCCTGCCGTCGTGTTTCCGCAGGTTGAACAAGGTAGGAGTGGGAGGAGGGTGGATGGCTATCTGGGAAGAGAAATCCTGACGCGACGAGACGATTAACTCCGAGTTGCTGTGGAGTTTGCTGTGGAGACCTTCCCTGCCGGGCACCCCGGAGATGCAAAAACCCAGACAACTCCCACCTCAGAATCGGAAGGAAAATGACGATGACGTGTGGTCGGTGAACAGCGGCACCGAGATTCAGTCCTGGCTCCGGGGACAAGCGCCTGACTTCTGTGACTGTGGTCGCCCGTCTCCAATGCAGGGGCAAAACTTCCCCTCTGCTAGAGCCGCTTTGCGTGGCTTCTGGCACGGGGCCACTAAACTGTAAGTCCTGAAGCCACAAACGGCACCACGTTTGTCCAAGAATCCCTCAGATTTACCACAACACACAGAAAGTCGGGGGCACTGGTCAGCGTGCCAGTGCGGAAAGGTGGTTAGTGCTGTGGACAGTGGGCCGAGGAAGAAACGCAAAACGCCGTTCTTATTTTTGTCTTGGCAAAGCCACGGACAATCCTGCAGGGACGATCCCTCATTTGCTGTAGACAAACCCATCCCATTCTCAGGAGCCGGCCGCCCCCACCATTGCACATGCTCCGGGTCACCCAAGCCCAGTTACAGACGGCTCCGTGCAAAATGGTTTCGGAGAAGCATGATCCACGCACGTATGCACATAGGGAAGGATCGTGTGTGTGTGTGTGTGTGTGTGCGCGCGTGTGTGTGTGCGTGTGTGTGTGTTTGCACGCGCGTGCACATGCCTCCAAACTGTCAGTGTTGTCAAAAAGCGACGTCCGGCAGAGCCCCGGTCACAGCTGGGCCCGTCGCCAGCCACAGGGATCACATGCCGACCACAGGGCTGGTCACTGGCTCCAGCCCTGAGCCACATTCGCTTTGTCAGCCCCTCCTTCCACAAAAATAAGATTTAAATTTTGATTTCTAACTTGAGTGGTATAATGACAAATATATTAAACATTATCAGTGTAAACATTTCCTTCAATGTAAACGTCCATTTCTGAACTTTTGCCCATGGAAACAAGCGTGTTACAGAAAGCATATCATCAACTGAAAACACACAAAAACCTCATGTACTAAAGCTTGAAACTGAACCAGCAATGCAACTGGAAAAAGTTAAACTTCCGGACACGGACGGGACGCCGCGTAGCCCCGAGCCTCCCAGCTCGCAGCCACGCTCAGCCCTGTCCGCTTCTGCCGGGTTCCCTTCCGCTGCCACCACGCGAGCCCCACGTCCCCACGGTACTCTCTGCCCTGGGACGGCACTCCCAGGCGGGTCCTCCAGGGGGGAGGCTGTCCCCTCCTGTCCCTCTGGCCGCCTTCCACTGGGCTGTAACTGACAGAACCAGGGAGACGCGCCCGAGTCTGCCCTCCGCAGCCTGGGGCCGCGACTCCAGCGTCCGTCCTCCGGCCTCAAGGAGGGGACCTGCGGCGGAGCGTGTGGCCCCGAGGTCGCCATCCCTGGCCAGGGGCAGAGCAGGTCCTCTCGCCAGCTGGCCCGGGCGGGCCCACTTCCCTTCTCCGTGCCTAAGGGCTCAGCTAGGCCGGAGCACCGCTTTGTACCGTTGACTGACTGCATCCTGAGCCTCGGACCCCCAGCCACACGGTGTTTCTGTGGCCTTGCTGGGGGCATGCGGCCGACGCCAGGGCTGAGGCTCTGATCGCCGGCTCCCCGCAACCCTCACACCTGGCTGCCAGATCACACGCCTGGCAGGTAGGGGATCCACTCCCGGCTTCTTCCGTTTGGCCCGCGCTCTGCAGCCAGGAGACTCCCAGCGGACGAGCGCTACTCGATGGCGGCTCCTCAGAGACCCAGGTCCTGGGACACGGGGTCCCCCCACCGACGGGAGGCACAGACTTCTGGTTCTATGCCGTCCAGGGGTGCTGCGCCATGTCCCTGGGCCGTGTCCCTGCACCGAGTCCCTGATTCGAGTCCCTGTGCCGTGTCCCTGTGCTGTGTCCCTGAGTCGAGTCCCTGTGCCGTGTCCCTGTGCTGTGTCCCTGAGTCGAGTCCCCACGTTGAGTCCCTGCGTTGTGTTCCTGTGCCATGTCCCTGCACCGTGTCCCTGATTCGAGTCCCTGTGCCGTGTCCCGGTCCCTGTCAGATCCTTTCCCACCTCCACCTGTGCCCCTCCCTCCTCTTTCCTGCTGTGACCCTGTGAGACCCTGTGCCCCTTCCCCAGGCCCCTCTGCTGTCGGGAACGCAGGGAGATCCCACCACTCCCCATCCCGAGCGACCTGGTGCTACCCCTGCGCTGCTCCCGCGGGCACCTTTCCGCTGTGCTCGGGGCGGGGGGAGCAGGCGCTCGTGCACCGCGGGTGGCCTGGGCGCCACCTTCCCCCCCACCCCCCACTCCCAGCTCAGCCACCCGGGGCCCTCGCCCTGCCCCGCCACCGGCTTTCTGAGTTTTATTCCTGGGCTTATGGGCAGTTTCCAGCCCGACCTGCACAGGATGCCCCTCCTTTCTCCTGCACCCACGAAATCGGCGCCCACCCCCACCCCAGCTGCCGGCACAGAACAGGTGCCAGCAGGAAGCTGTCGCTGAAGGAGCGTCATCCCTCGGGTTTCTCTGGGCCGTGTCACCAAACAAGTGTGTGCTGAGCAGACGGTGACGCTACTTTGGGGGATGACTTCTACCTCTCACGCTGGCACCCCGGGACCTCCAAGTCGGCCCTGACTGGTGCTTCCGCAGGCACGGCGGGTCCTCTGGAAGGGGGCCCCAGACTGTCCGATGGCGTTCCTGCTGTCCTGCTCGTGCGGATCCCCCGGCCCCCTCCCCCGCTAAACTGAGAGCTGGAGACCGTCCCCACCGGGCGGTGAGGGAGCAGAGGCCCTCGGTGAGTGGGCACCGGGGCTCCGGCGGGGTACGTGGGGACCTGGCACCGGGACCACATCCTCGAGGAGGGTCTCTACGCCACCCATCCCCCACAGAAGCTTCCACCAAAGGTTGTGGCTGGGAGGGCCACACTCCCGAGGACACGGGCCAAGGCAGGAGGCGGGGTCGTGGACAGGAGTGACGCCCTGGGTGACGTGTGTCCTATTGACTCTGGCCAAGGCGATCGTCCTGTACAAGTTCACTTAGTCACTTGTCTCCTCCGTGAGGACGCTGCTGTACATGAGGACCTTGGTCAGAAGTAAAACCCCTCGGGGCACCGGGAGGCTCAGTCGGTTAAGCAGCCAACTCTTGATGTCGGCTCAGGTCTTGATCTCATGGTCTGCGAGTTCAAGCCCCGTGTGGGGCCCTGCACTGAGAATGAGGAGAATGCTTGGGATTCTCTCTCTCTCTCTCTGCCCCTCCCCTGCTCTCTCTCTCTGCCCCTCCCCCTGCTCTCTTTCTCTCTGTCTCAAATAAATAAATAAAATAAACTTGAAAAGAATAAAAACTTCTCAGGGTCGATGCCAGGCCTGGTCACACCCGTAATGCATGTAAATCGTAAATCGACCCGAGGGGCCGGCCTCTGTTCATGCCCACGCCTACAGCCTGCTTCCTCGGGCGTGGGCAGGGGGCAGGCAGGGGGCAGGCAGGGGGGCAGGAAGGTCTGGGCTGGTGGGAGGGGGGTGGATGTGAGTGTGTGAGGCTCCAGCAGGAGGTAGAACAAAATGCTTGTTCAGGGAAACAAGAAAGAAGTAAGTTCATGGATAGGGAGCTGATTCTCATCTCACGTTGAGTGTTTACTTCTATTTGCAAAAATAAAAACCCCCAAATCCCTCCTTATCCACAGAAAACATAGCAGAGTTCTCAGCAGGAACGTGATAAGAAACCCCTTCTTTGCTCACCTGGAACAGGGCCACGTGCTCAGCTGTCACGGTCACAGGGGTACGTGCAATTGTGCTGGCCTGTCCCTCCCCCGGGTGCCCTCTGAGCAGTCAGGAGGACTTCCTGGGGCTGCTCCCCAACCCCTCGCGCCTGGCCTGTGTGCCCCCACCCCATTGCCATGCAGACGGCTGGTCCTTGACTCTTGCCCCCTGCCCCCACAAGTGGACAATGTATCCCCACAAGCCGGTGTAGACCGTCCACACATCAGGAGCAGTGAACGTAGGCGTGGACCCCAGGCCAGGGCCCCAAGAGCCACCAACCTCCTAGAAGTCATTTCAAATAATGAAACAAAACCAGCACCCAGATGGCGGGGCACCAACAGACATTCTGAACAGCTTCCCCTCGATGGGGGGCGGGGACAGGCGCCGGTGGCCCAGGGCCCCTCTGGGCCGCAACGAGGGGCGGGGCCTGGTCAGCACAGAAGCAGCAGCAGCGGGATCCGCTGACCCGCGGGCTCCATTCCCTCTCCTCCACGTTACATCACAGAAGCTCCTGGCCCCTAGTGACTTACTCCCGCGGTGCAGCGGCCCCCTCCCCGCTCTAGCGCAGGGGGCAGAGTCAGCGCCCCGTGTCCCCAGTCCCTCCCCCGTCCCTCCCCCGCCCCCGGGCGCCGGGCCCCGGCCCCCCCGCCCCCTCTGCTGCCTGGGGACTCAGGTCTGCCTTGCCCTCTGCAGGGTCTTCCTCTCTCAGGGTCACACGGCCCCCAGGTCCTCTCCACACTCGTTCTTGGGGAGCACCGGGTCCCACCGCCCCGGCTCCTGGGGCCGGGCACTGTGGCCTCCTGGATTCCTTTCATTAAAGCTTGGCGTGGGGCCGCGGGCTCTGCCCAGCGGTGACACGGGGGAACACGGCAAACCGCAGCTCGGAGGAGGAAGGCCACTTCCCCCTGGAGGGGACGAGGGGAACAGGAAGGCTCCCCTGATGAAGGGACCCCGACAGCCACGCTCCTGCCGGCCTCCAGGGCGGGCCCTGCCTTCACGGTCCTGCCTTTCTGTCGGGAAAAGCAGACCCCTCCTCCCTCCAATCCTACGGTCTACACCTGTCATCGCAGTGCGTCACCCCTCACCCCCCCAACGTCTGCACCAGGAGCCCCTCGTGAAATCGTCCCTCCCTCTCCTCCTGCCCCCTTCTAGACCCCAACACCCTGGCTGGGCCCCCAGAAACTGGAACGTAGGACTTGATACCCTTTCCGCCTACTTCAGCTCCTGGCCTCTGTCCGGCACAGCACCTCGGCCGCCCCCCCAGGACTGGAGGCGAGACCCCCGTGCCCACCTTCAGGCGCGGGCTCTGTGCAAGCGCTTTCTGACTCCTCCACCCAAGGACTGGGTCCTGAAGACGGGGTCCCCGGGAATGAGGGTCCTGCCCTCACACAAGGGACGCCGGAGCCCCTGCTCCCCACCCCTGCCCCCAGAAGGGGCTTCACGGATACCCCCCCAGCACCCCAATCTTGGCCCTCCAGCCTCAGAATGGGGACAAGTGCACGCGTGCGGTGCCTGGGCCTCCAGCGGGGGGCACTTCCCCGCAGCCACCCGATGGCCTAGGACCCCAGCCCCGTGTCCTGACTCGGAGACCCTCACCTGGGCTGCCGGCTGCCGCCCTGAATCTCAAGTTGTCCCGAGACCTCAGAAGAGGAAAGGGGCAGGGAGACACCGTCTTCAATTCCTGACATCATCCAGGAACTTGTGTTTTGCGTGTGACGTGGGTGAGAGGAAGGAGGCACGGAGACCCCGCTCACCTGTGCAGCTGCCTCACACTGCTGCCTCCGTGGGACGAGTTCTCGGCCACTAGCTCCCGGCCCAAGCGTCCTGGGCCTCACCGCCCCTGCCCCACCCCCCCACCCTCCAGTGACCGCCGTCACCCTGTCCCCTGCAGGGGACTCTGCACAGGTGCATGATCATCTCAGGGCACACCGCCTGAGTACGTAGCATTGGCCGGGGCAGTGACGTCCCCTGCCCTTGCTGATGGTGCCTGATGGTGCCACGGGCAGCCCGGTCTCATCACCCCCAACCCAGGTCCCGAGCACGTCCCTACATCGAAGTTTAAAGACGCTGAGGGTCACCCGTCTGCAGTGGGCTGGGGAGGTGGGCCACAGAAGGGAAAATGCCACGCTCGGCATCTTGAGAGCCCGTGGCCACCCGGGGTGCAGATGTTGGTGTCGGCCTCGGTTCGCAAACACCCCTGAGCCTGGGCGACACCCGCCAGGCGGCTCTGCTCCTGGGGGCACCCTCATGCGCCCCCAGCCTTCCTGAGTCGGCTGCATTGGTCAGTTCTGCCTGGCTGGAGGCATCCACCAGGGATGAGCCACAAAGATGAATCGTGTGATTTCACGATTCTGCATGTGAGTTAAATTCCTTGGTGTTTGCATTTAAAACTAGTATTGCACGATATAAAGACAAAAGGTAAAATTCGCACTGATAATTCAAAGTCGCAATTTTTCTTTATTTAAAACCGCATTATCAAATAAAAGCAACGTGGCAAGACAGCAACATGGAAGAAAAGAAAAAGATTTGCATTTTACTGACTTTACCGGCACTCGGTCTGGCCTTTTGAACAAGGAGGGGGGCCACAATCCCATCGTGCGCTGAGCCTGGCGAGTTCGGAAGCCAGCCCCGGTCCTCGGACCCCGAGAGGAACACCAGAACGAACCACCGAAATCTATGTGTTCCCCTCCCTAAGCTGAACAGCAGGTAGCTGCCGGCTTCCCTCACTTGCCAAATGCACGGTTTTCTCAGAGCCCGTGAATGCCGGCAGGACGTTCCTGCCCCTGAACTGCAGACTGTCTGCTTCACCCCTGCCGGGGCCCGAGGCGCCCCGAGCTCCCCAGGGGAGAGAGCAGCGCCCCAGAGCCACCTCCCGACCGCGAGGGCGCAGCGGCCCCCGGACAGATGGGGTGGGCCCAGCCTGATTAGATGGGCCCAAGCGCTTTCAACATCAAACGAACTGACCCTGACGCGAGACAGGCTGATTTATTATCCTGTGGGCTCGCCTTCTGTGAGCTGGGCTGCGTCTGGTCATTTTTCAAGCTCCCTGCACACGAGTGGCACCTATATCCTCGAACACATTACCGCAGACAGCCCTGCCGGAATACTAAGCGGCTCCTATCGAGATTTTTCTTAAGAGGCTCGAATGAGGAGTCTAATCGAGGGCAACCAAGAAGGCCTGCCGTGCATGCCTGGAGACAAACACACGTCGCACTGTTGAAGAGCAGGCAGTGCTGGCTTGGGGACCTCCGCGCGGAGCCCTCGCGCGGTCACGAGGCTCCACAACCCCCGGGGGGCGGCGGGGGCGCCCGCCGAGGTCACCCTGCCTGGCGGGGGGGGGGGGTGGCGGGGAGGGGCACTGCCCTTCGCAGCCTGAAGGGTCACATCAAATACCACGCACAGCCTCCAACGTGCCGGCCGATTCCGCCTGACCTGTGCTGCCCATAAGCCTACGCATGTGACACCGCGAATTTAGAATTTAGGTCCACGCAGAGGAGAGTGACAGCAAGGAGTCGGTAGCACAGAGGACACCGCAGAAGACAAACGACGTGCTCGGGACCCAGGGGCGCCCCGCTCGTGGAGAGCCAGGGATTCCCGGGGAACTCAGCAACGTGCCGGTCGCGTCACCCGTCCGCATATGAAACCAGGGCCCCAAGGACCTCTCGTGAATTCTACGTTAACCCGGTGCGAGTTTCCATAGGCCCCTGAACGGTGGGGAAACTGCGCTGCAACAGCTCAGGTGGGCCCTAACCAAGGACAGGGTCCCAAGGCCCCCAGGGCGTCGGGTCTCCACGTGTGTACAAGTTCTCTTCCTTATGTCCCTCAGCCTCGTGGTGGGCCTCCAAGTGCCTGGCGGTTACATGGGGGTCATAAAGTGCATTGTTCCCGGCTCACAAGACAAACAGATGATTTGCAAGATGGTGGACGTCAAAGAGCTTGGCAAGACGCAGGACCCGTGCGTCTGCAGAGGACGGTGACGGAGCCCGGGCCACTACCTGTGCCTCCTCAGGGCCGGGCACCTGTCCCCTTGCTGCCACATGATGTGAGTACAGAAGAGCACCCACATCCTGTGCGTGGAAACCCCTGCGTCCGCAGGGCAGGCTGAATCCTGGGGGGGGGGGGGGGGCACCACGCCAGACACAGAAGCAACGGGAGATTCTCACTCACCACGCAGGAGACCAGAGCGCGGCTTCCGCCGACTGACCTCTTCATGACTTTTATTCCTTAATCAGCGTGGAGCAGTTGTGAGCCGGCACTCGGTCTCAGGGCTTAAAAGGAGCAGCGTACGAAAGGCTTTTGCCCTGAGAGTGGACGTCTCCCACCTGCAGTCCCGGGAAGTCGACGGGAAAGTCTGAACGAGGCCACACAGCACAGCTTCGCTAAACTTTTAAGTCTATTTGGGCATGTCAAAGAAGTACCAACTTCCCAACTTTGGGAAGGAAGTAATAAAGAGAGAGAGAGCAATAGTATCCTAGAAACTCATTCATTAAAGCCTGCTTAGAATTTAAACAGAATTCTCCGGAACAGGACTACTCAGCAGCCTGGGCAGCCAGACCTGGTTTCTCCAAACAGAACACTCGAAGAGCCTCTTCTAGGGGATCAGAGTCACCAAACTGGGAAGAACCATCAGACTGACATCGGGGGTTCCGCCAAAGCCCCCCAGTCACTCCCCAGGGAAGCCGGCGCGTGACCACCTCTGCCCACGCTTTCGGAGCGGCCAAACAGCATCAGCCTGCCACTCTCGATCACGAGCGGCGGTCAGGGATACCAGACATCTGCGGAATGCCTCTAACGAGGAAGCCGGCGACCAGAACAATCAAGCAGGAACAAAGCAATTTGCAGGAAGCAGACGATGTAGGAAGGAGGAAACAAGAAGTGACTCCATCATTAATGTCCACAGAGGGATGGGAGATTACCGCGTCCGTATCGCAAGACAGGAGGCTCAGAAAGGAGAATGATTAGAGAACCAAAAGCAATTAAATAGCAGGAGCAATTAAAAACATGACAGCAGACTCCTGGCTTCCACTTAAAACGTAGAAGCTGGCTAGAGCTTCGTTCTTACATCTACAACAAAAAAACAAGACACATAATCCACAAAACACCTTTACTGGATTCAGTGCAGGGCTGAAGTCACAGTGAAACCCACTCACCCAGACGCCCAGGAAAACACAGCCTTCCAGGAGACATGACAGTCCAACCCTGGAGACCATGGGCACCAGTAAGAATTCAGCTGCCGTTCTGAATAAGCCGCTACAGGACAGGTGTGGGCAGTGTCCAAGTACGGAAAGCAAGGGGCGTTCGTGCACACTCAGGGGCTCTTCTTCCGGTCCGCACCCGGTGGCCTGAGGGGAGCAGCCGCCGCCACTGTGAGCAAGACCCGGAGTGCACCCAGAACAGAGCCAGGCTGCTGGGAGAGGGCAGGCAGCTGGCACTCGGGGCACGAGAGGACACCCATCCCCCTGGGAGAAGAGAGGAAGGTAACCGCACCCTCACCACTAGAGACACTGCTGTAGGCGAGGGACGGGGTGACTTTGAAGCACCTCCCACCCCCGAGATTCAGGGCCAGCAGCCCAGGATGGGAAGGCACACCCCCCCCACCCAGCACTGAGCTGGGCACACGGAGTCACCGAGTGGCACCTTAAGCTGGGAAAGATGCGGCGGTGGAGAAAGGTCCTCTGCGGTGCAGGCACCAAGAGGGACCTGAAGCACACGATGCACCCCCTGAGGAAACCCCAGGAAACAAGCCCCCCTCCTTAACAAAGGGGCCGACCGAAGCCCGAGTTGCCCGGCGGGTGGCCATATCAACAAAAGCCAACCAGGTGCCACTACTGTCCAGAGTGACCGAACCCTCCCACCCAACCGCACGCAAACTCGCAGTCAGGAGACAGAACGTTCAAGAGAACCAGGCTCAGGCAGGGCCCGGTGCTGGAACCATCATACGGGGATTTAAAAGACCTACGATCATTGTAGGAAGCACCCTAGAGGGAAAAGTGGATGAGGAGCTTCAGTCGACAGATGAAAACTGTAAGATAGAAAGAATGGAAACCAACTGGGAAGCCACCCCATCGGTGGCTGCACCCTCCCGGTGTCCAGGTGGAGCCACGGCACCGAGTTCTGGCCAGTGAAGGGGGTGGAAGGGGTCTCTTCCACTTCTAGGCCGAGTCCAGGGAAACTGCCCGTGGAACCGTCCCCTCTTGGCCCCTCCTCTGCAGGTGAGTGCAGTTGCCTGGGGTGGCAGAGCCACATGCTGACGTTGGCGGGCCCTCTGTCCTCTGGGTTCTGGAGTGACCAGAAGGATACGGGCAGGACGGTGTCAGGCAGAGTCCTGCCCCTTCTCTACTTCCCACACCACAAACACAGCACCGCGTGTACTGCAAGTGAATCATCAACAACCTCTAGAGTGTCCAGCATTGAATTTCAGGGCTTCCCTGTTGGGTCAGATCGTGTTACCGTAATGAACACGCAAACCGGTAGCTTGAAATGGGGTGCTGTCATAACAATTTCAAATACGTGTCACTGGCTTCGTGGTGAATGTCTGGAGACGAGGGAACTGATGTCAGAGGCTGCAGAGCTGGAGGTTTATGTCATGTAGTAGCAAGCATTTGGTTAACCTGTCACATACGGCCTCGTGGAAGGCAGGCCAGGTGCCCATGGAACACTCAGGTATAACGTAAATTTAGGAGAGGATGCTGGGTGGTGTGCTTGTGCTTGAAACATCGTTAGGAAACACTGATGAGCCCAGACGAATAATGGCTGGTTGGAACGCAACAATAAAAGCAGTTACAAAGGGTCCAGAGACGTGAGACTTCTCTGAGTTAGGAAACTGAACTTCCTCCAGACCCTAAGTGGATGAGAGGAGAATGGGTTAAGCAACAAAGGCTAGGAAGACTCGGCCCCGTGGCCAAGATCAGATCATGGAAATGGCCCACTCATGGAAGCCTGGTGGGCTTACCATAGTCGTCACCAAACTGAAACCGGGAAGCGTGGAGTCAGGCTCGAGAGCCGTGCCTAGGAAGGAACTTTGGGTGCAGCTCCCGGCAAACGAAACAAACTGGAAGCAAATAAAGAGATACGTACTTGGCATCAGGCTTTCTTCTCTCTGTCTAGTATTTGAGCCCACCGGCACGTGAAAGCTGGTAGGGGAGGGGACGCCTCCTGTATCCCCGGAGGATGAACGCCAGGTACCGACCTGCCTCAGCCCTGGCAGTGCAGCACGTGACCTAGCGTGGTTCAGCAGATGCTTTGTCCTGTCTGGGGGTGTGGATCACAGAGAACGGGTTAGAATGAGTTCTGGCAGGTTGCAGGCATGCCTGATGGCAGGGTTGCTGGAAGACCTCCCCGTCGGGCACGTCAAAGCAGGCTGGGTTTCTGGATGTTCAGCTTTCCTGGTTCCTACCCATTTACCGAGCCTCCTTCTTTTGCCCTCCATCAACTGTGTGAACTAGAAAATATTCTTCCAACGTGTTTTTCTTCTCCTTCAGTTAGCTAGAGTCAAATTCCATTGCTTGGCACCAAGAATCCTCGTAGCAGGTAAGTGGGAGATTAGCCTCCCACAGCAGCCATGGCCAAGCATCAGAGTCTCGCTGAAGGAGAAGCCAACGGTGACTGCTCTGCCTGGAAAAGCACCCGGTACTTGGGTCTTCACGCACGTAGGGCAAACTGCCATCGACAGAGGGCTGACATTAGGCTTTACTCCCAGGCACCGTGGGTTGACGCAAGGAAAGCCTGAAGTCAGACACGATACCATGCCCAAGAAGGAGGGCAGGCCAACTGGAGAAGCCATGTTCCGGGGAGTATGTATGTGCACACTGGGGACTGGCAATGAAGCGAAACATCAGAAGCCATCTGGACTCTGACGCACCAAGAAGCTGGGATCAAATGAGAAAAGGAGGTGGCAGAAGGTAAGATTGACTTCCTGAGCAGGTATGGACACACAGCAGCTGCGTGCTGGCAACTTGGCTCCTGGATGAGTTGATGAGCTGGTTCTGTAAAGACCAGGTCAGGGTAAATAGAAAATCACGGCCTATAAAAGAATGGAGGAAGCCTCTGTGTGGATCACGTACCTTCGTGGCACAGAATGTAAGCTAAGAAAGTAGACGGTGATGATGATGGCGGTGATGGTGATGATGGAGACGGGGATGGGGAATATGATGATGGTGATGATGACGTTGATGGTGATGATGGCAATGATGATGGTGATGGTGATGATGGAGACGGGGATGATGATGTGATCGTGGTGATAGTGACGGTGATATGGGTAATGATAGAAGAAAATGGTAAGTAGATAAATCTTAGAGACATAGACACATGGTAAGATACATAGTAAGAAGAGATAAACAAGTAGGAATCAGTGTGGAATTTAGGACCAAAAAGACGGATTTGGGATTAAAAATAAAATATTCAAGTTTCGGTGCTTGCCTTACGCCTAATTAGCCATGTGATCTGAAAGGAAACATTTCTCCTCCTAGAGACTGAGCTTCCTCACCTTAATGTCAGATGCCAAGTTTGGGTTATAATTTTTTAAATCATCCATCAGGGCCACTAGGGATCAGAGGGGAGCATGATATGAAAGTTGAACACTCTCACAGAATTCCAACCCAACTAGCTTAGTATTTTCACTTTTTTATACAGTTCCGTGTAGGATACCACTTCAAAGGAATAATTAAAAATATAAACCAGAAAATCCAAAGGCCCTTAAAAGACTAAGTGTTTAAGAATTGACTCTTTGGCCGGTTCTGGACCCCCCAGTCCCCACACCTGAGAGGCGCCTGAGACGGAGACTCCCAAAAAACAGGGATGCTTCCCTAACTATGGCCAGGAGCCTCCAGAGCATCACTCTGTCATCGCTATAACCTGCCGCTTGCGAGGTCAGGTAACCCAGCGGTTGGCATCTGACGCGTAGCAGTTGCCCCATAAATGTCTGGTGAAGGACGACAGGAAACTCCACAAAGTGGCACTCACTCACTCCAAGCTACTGAGAACCTCCCGTGCGCCAGACGGTATGCTGGAGTTAAGGAAAGCCGTGAGTCCTGTGCAGACGGCATCCGCTGGGTACTTGCAATGCAGCGGGATGAGTCACAGATAAGAGACGCTGCAAAAGCAAGCGGGAGGGTGCCCAAGCCTGCACGGCTGGGGAGGGCGGCCAAGGAGGCATCCGGGAGGGGGCCAAGTCTTCTCCAGGACCTGGACGGAGCCCACGTGGAGAGGTAGGTGGGACTAGAGGTGCCTCGCTCGGGAGGGGCCGGTGCGCACAGACCAGGCGCTGCGGGAGCGGGGCTCCCCGCCGTAAACAGTCCCACGCGGGGGGAGAGTAGGAACAAGCAAGCTGGAGAGGGAGGCTGCACCTGACCACCGGTGAGCGGTTGGTCTGGACGTGACTACCCCGTGACGCCGGGGAGCCGTCGGACGGTCAGACAGACGGGAACGGCGGTCAACAGGTGCTTCCCGAAGCCCAGCGCAGGCTCATGGGGGAGTCTGGGTCAGAGACATGAGCGGGGAGACCCGGGCAGTCCGGTGAGAGAGGCTGGGGCCCAGACTGGGGTGATGGCCTTGACACTGGAAAAAAATGAGTATGCTCGAGAGATGTTAAGATATTAATTAGTAATTAACCAAATCCTTTATTTTGAGATAAAAATTCTGAGACCAGCTGTGTGTTTGAGAAGCCCTCCACAACTATTGTGTCTTTAAGCCTAAGTTAGTATCTCACCTTTATTTCTCCCCACCAGGTAAACGAAAACAGCAATTGCCAGTTGGCCCCTGTCTTTTAATGCTGCTTCTTCTCTTTCTTTTAGGCCAAAGATCTATTCTGATGCAGCTGGTTGAAGACCTGGGCCCTGTGATCCACACGAACAATAAATGGGGAAGGGGAGGAATGTTGCCGGATCCCATGGACATTTGTGGCCCAATGCGGCATTCTTAAAAACAGAGAACGAACTGAGGGCGGATGGGGGGGAGGGCAAGGAAATGCATGATGGGATTGAGGAGGGCACTTGTTGGGATGAACACCGAGGGTTGTATGTAAGCGATGAATCCTGGGAATCTACCCCCAGAACCAAGAGCACACTGTGCATACTGTATGTTAGCCAACTGGACAATAAATTATATTTATTTTATTATTTTTTTTTCAACGTTTATTCATTTTTGGGACAGAGAGAGACAGAGCATGAACGGGCGAGGGCAGAGAGAGAGGGAGACACAGAATCGGAAACAGGCTCCAGGCTCTGAGCCATCAGCCCAGAGCCCGACGCGGGGCTCGAACTCACGGACCGCGAGATCGTGACCTGGCTGAAGTCGGACGCTTAACCGACTGCGCCACCCAGGCGCCCCAATAAATTATATTTAAAAAAAATTGTACTTTGAAGCAAGTCCTGTGTAACTGATCAAAAAAACCATATGGAATTACTGCTGCTTAAAACCAAAGACAGGTCGAAGGGACACATGCACCCCCATGTTTATAGCAGCACTATCAGCAATAGCCAAAGTATGGACAGAGCCCAAATGTCCCTCGATGGACGAATGGATAAAGAAGATGTGGTCTATAGATACAAGGGAGTATTATCAGCAATCAAAAGGAATGAACTCTTGCCATTTGCAAGTACGTGGATGGAACTGGAGGGTATTATGCTAAGTGAAATTAGTCAGAGAAAGACAAAAATCCTATGACTTCACTCATAGGAGGACTTTAAGGCACAGAACAGATGAACACAAGGGAAGGGAAGCAAAAATAATATAAAAACAGGGAGGGGGACAAAACAGAAGAGACTCATAAATATGGAGAACAGACTGAGGGTTGCTGGAGGGGTGGTGGGAGAGGGGATGGGCTCAATGGGTAAGGGACTTAAGGAATCTACTCCTGAAATCATTGTTGCACTAGATGCTAACTGATTTGGATGTAAATTTAAAAAAATAAAACAAGTTAAATTAAAAAAAAAAAAAAAAAAACAAAGACCGGCACCCACATCAGCCCCACGTTACAGCGAGTCAAACTAGCCAGCGAGACACGTGAAATAAAGACACTCTTGGTCCCCACAAAAGGCAGTGTCCTGGCGGGAGGGCCGAGGGTCTACAGCTGGAAGACAGGGTGAAGCGCCCCCAGCTCTGTGCCTGCCTCAGCACCCTCCTCTGTACAATGGACGGCACGCGACTCGCGGCATCGTTTTAAAAAATAAAGCCAGTGAGGCCGCATGTCTAAGCACGTGCCAGACGGAGAGGCTCACGGATGGTGTGACCATCACCCGCTCTTTGTTCTCTGCCAAGCGGGCTCTGAAGTATTTCAGACGCACAGCACACGCGTGCCTTCTGAAGCAATCCTCCTGCCTAGAGAGAAAAGCGGCATGAGACCCAGACCTAAATCGATTTCATCCTTTGTTCGGCCGACAAGGACAGCTTTCCATTCCGAAGCAGAGAAGGAATATAACCCAGGCAGGATTGGATTCCTGAACCTCACAGACTCACTTTGGACTGACCCACCGGCCGTGGAATCGCAGCCGGTGGAGTGCCGCGTGGTCCGGCTGACGCCCTGAGCGACGTGGTCGGACGGGGCCCTCCGGGATGACGGCGGGGCCGCCTGGCCGGTGGCACCGACGGTCCTGGCGACGAGCACCTTGGGAGACACAACACAAAGCCTTCATCCCACCCGCCTCCTAAAGCCACCGCGAAGAGCGCCACGCTCCCGGAGGCCACCAAAGGCGATGACCTCTTGGCGTGCAGCTGTGCTCCGGGTCACCTCCGTTCCGTTTCCCCTAGGGCCGCGCGGGCCTTTAAGATCTCGAAGGTCAGCTTAGCTCTGATTCCTGTGGCGCTCCGCCTCCAAAGACAGCAGGACCCGCTGCCTCAGCGGGATACTTGTCCCGTTCAGTTCAGCTCAGCAAACACTCCCTGAGCACCTGCAACGTCACGTACCAGGTCACTCCTGGGGACACAAAGACTAGTGAACCCACCTGCACGAGCAAAATTACGCACAGTAGTGTTTTCACACCTTGCTTACGCTGCACCTCAACCCTACCGCGTACGTGTGATTTCCCTAGAACACAGGAAGAAATGGAAGTCCTGAGCGGTTAAGTTGTCGGGAGCCACACAGCTGGCCCACAGCAGCCACGGTCGAACCTGCCTCCCTGGTTCCCCAGTTACAGCCACGTTCCCCACCAAGACGGCCTTGTCTTTCCGGTGGGGGGCGGGTTGCAGTTCTCAACCTGCCCATCCCCAGAGAGCCTGCTCATCACTCCTCTGTATCTGACTATGACGCCGGGTCACCATCCAGAGGGGCCGGTGAGGTGTCACGCTCGTGGGGGGGACTGGGAATCACAGCACTCACCACCTGGGGGACCGGCGGAGGGGGAGGGGTGCCGGGAGCGTCGGGTCTTCTGCAAGTCATTGCTCACCCCTCCCTGCGTCCCTGCGGATCACAAGAGGCCAGAGATGGGGGAGGGAACCCGTCAGCTTCTCCGATTCTGCTACTATTAACACAGCGAGAAGGGAAACTAACAACGTTGTGGGGGGCAGGGGACAAGCAAGGAAAGAGCTGGGCCCACGGCTCTTTTCCCAAGACACAAGGGCAGTGGGCGCAGGCTAGCCCTCCAGAGACACGTGCACTCTCCTCGTGCCCCCAGCTCAGCAGGCACCGGGAGACGCTAGGACCTAGGGCACAGACGGGGTGAGGACACTGAGCCCCACACCCAGCACGGCCCTGCCACCCATCACCACATCCTGCGTGCGGTCTCTTGGCCAAGGTGAAATCCAAGGGATTGTGTGTAAGGCAACCTGCGCTAACTTTTCAGGGAAAACTGGGCGGAGGCTTTGCCAGCAGCTCTCCCGGAGCCCTGAACCCTCTCCACCCACTCATTTTGTGCACTCCCCGAAGATAAAGAGGGTCACAGGGGACCGCGGGGAAATCAGTTGGAGCCGGCTTGACCTCTGTCCCAAGCCCCCAGGTTGCTCCTTAGCTAGTTTTTCCACGGGCCCCAAACACGGTGTGTTTCCTCACATCGGACGTCTCTGACGTTATGTGATCAAGTCAGATGCAAGTCAGACGGCAGCATGATAAGCTGGGGATCACACTGGTTTTCTACAGAAAAACACCCAGTGCCACAGTCTCTCATAACACACACACACACACACACACACACATGCACACACGCACAACCCCTCTGTTCAAGACTAACAGTGAGCACTTACACTTTGCTAAAACTGCAGATTTGGATGCTTTGCAGGATCCTGTCTTTGGATTCATTAAGTTCTTCACCCCCTCTGAGCCCCTTCCCTCCTGCTGGGACACATCATCCCAGTGAGACCTCTCTCCTTTCCCAACCGCCTGCCTCTCCCCCCATCCTAGACCCCACATGAATGTCCTCCGGCCCCTCCCTGGCTCTACAGACGTTTGCACAAAATGACTCACACTGGCCTGTATCTGGCTTAGCTAGGCCTCAGAATCTCTGCCCTGAATCCGCACATCGTAATCATCGCCTCGTACGGGGGGCCCCCGCAGACCTGCCCCCCATATGCCCCTGAAGTCTCAGCCCCCAGTGGTCCCATAATTGCCTCGCTGCAGGGTCTCCAAGGACGGATGCTCCTTCTGACACCACTTCTGTTTGCCAGAAACCGCTGTCCCCACCTTTGCTTCCAGAACCAGGCTGACCCTCCTGGCCGGTGGGGATAATGAACGCCACCCGGGCTGCACTCGGAAAAAAGGCTGGTGGACTCATTCGGATGTCAGTGGCCTTGGTTCCCACAGCACACACCCCGCAGCCATCCCCGTCGAGACCAACCTTCCTCCCGGCACGCACACGCCACCCGGACCGAGAGAGAGGTTACTGGAGCCTGACAGACATAAGAGAGAAGTGACAGAATGGTGCCCGCAAGTCACAATCCCCTGAGCGTGAAAAGGTACGGCTGAAAGGAAGACTGAGCAGAGGGCACCCCGTGCTGATGGTGTGCACGTGCCAGGCTGCCGACGGTGACACCAGGCCTCACCGTCACAACAACCTTCATCTCACAAAGTGGGAAACCGAGACGGAGAATCCGAGTGAGCTGTCCAGTACGGAACGTGGGCGGACGAACTGGGATTCTAATCTCTTCTCGGGTGACCCCCAAGGTCGTGTGTCTGAACTACGCCTCCTCTGTGGGATTCTTGCCAAGGCTGGACTGGATGCCCGCGCACGAGCGAGAGGGCTGAGCTCCAAGGTGCAGGAAACGCAAGAGGGTTCCGCGTGACATTTACTCCCCAGGGTCAAGTGGCCTAGGGGTTCAGCCCTGCCCTGAAGCTCTTCCTCACCCTGGTGCTGGCTTTAATCTGCCTCCTGCATTTCCACTTCCGGTCTGTTTACGAACGTACTGAACTTTGGACATGTTTCAACCACAGATCATGGACATGCTTCCCATTAACCGTGAGTATGTTTCCTCCAGGTCTCACTGATGCCATTTGTTCCTTCTCAAGCAGCAGTCGGTGCCTGTTTGGCAATGCTTCCTTGATCAATGGAAATTCACTTAGAGAATGCCTACTTACATTGTTTCCACTGCCCGTGTGGTCTTTCTACTAGCTGGGATCTCATAGCTGGTATTAGAAGAATCACCCCATGGAAAGCCACCTCAGAAGCTGGTAATGATTTCTGAGAGCATTGGAAGGACCAGAGACCAAGGAAGGCCACCAGAGTTTAGAGAGGCAAAGAGGGGGTTATACAAAGGTGAGAGTCACTGGGGAATCATTTGAGAAGTCCACCTACCACAACTATTCACAGACTAAACTACTGTTCAGAGTAAACCGCTAAAAACCAAAGTAAAAAAAAAACTCTTAAAAAACAGTCAGTGGAACATAAGAAACCTGTCCTTCAGAAGAGCGGCAAATAAGACTGACATAAACAAGAGAAGACAGAAGATAATAAAATGACAGTTTTAAAATGCTGAAAGAAAATAATTTCCAAACTGAATTAAATACATAGCAAAAGTAGTCTTAAATATCAAATAAATGGTCGTATTTTTTAGACAAACAAGAATTTAGAATTCATCATGAAGAGAACAATACTAACAGAAATAGAGAAATAAAAGGAGTTTTTCAGCAGAAGGAAATGATCCCAGAAAAAAACACAGAAATTTAGGGAGGGATGAAAACACTAGGAAGGGTAAATATATGTTTAATTCTAATTAAATATGAAATATTATTAACACAAAGATTAAAAATTCTTGTAGGACTTAAATTATTTGAGGAATCGAAAGATATGACAATAATCACACAAAAAGCTGGAGTCAAACTACAGCAATGTCCTCAAAAATTCACTAGGTACTAAAAATGATATTTTTTTTTTTATTTTTTTTTCAACGTTTTTTATTTATTTTTGGGACAGAGAGAGGCAGAGCATGAACAGGGGAGGGGCAGAGAGAGAGGGAGACACAGAATCGGAAACAGGCTCCAGGCTCCGAGCCACCAGCCCAGAGCCTGACGCGGGGCTCGAACTCACGGACCGCGAGATCGTGACCTGGCTGAAGTCGGACGCTTAACCGACTGCGCCACCCAGGCGCCCCTAAAAATGGTATTTTAACTTAAATGTAAATTAATCAAAGCTGTATATTATAATTTCTACTGTCATCACTAAAAGATCAATAAAAGCATGTATAACTAATGAATTAACAAAAGGTAACCATAAAGCTAAAAATGTATACAATTAGTTAAAAACTAAGATAGAAAGGAGAAAAATATAACAAGTATACAAACAGAAAAACAAACAGTAACATGCTAGACTTAAATACAAGATTATAAGTAATTATGTTTCATGAAAATGTAAACAACATAAATAAAAAACAAAGTCTTTACAACTTGATTTTAAAATCCAAGTATATGTCACTTTTAAGGAACATGTTTTGAATATAAGAATGTAGAACATTGGAAGTAAAAGAATTGAAAAAGAGATCTACATTGAAAACACTAACCAAAAAACAGCTGGCATAGTGCAACTTACATAAGATAAAGTAGACTTTAAGGCCATGAGTATTTTTAGAAATAGAGACATTTAAAAATAAAAAAGGTATAATTTAACAGGAAGATTAGATCCTAAAGTTATATGCACCTAGTAACACAATTTCAAAATATATAAAGCAAAAGCTAAAAATTGACTAAAAAGACATAGAAATATTAAAACCATTCTCTTAATAAAAGTTAAAATGAGCAAACAAAAAATCGGTAACAATATAGGAAATATGAAAAACACAATGAACAAAATGGACCTAACTTTCCAAATTTTTATGGAATGCTTAAAAATTGTTTATATTATGAGCCAAAAAGCAATTCTAGATTAATTTTAAGTGATTTAATATATTCTCTAACCAGAATAGGATCAGGCAAGAAATAACATAACTAAAAATTTTCCAGAGTTTACAAATTAAGCAATATATTTCTAAATAAATGAGAAGAGAAAAAATTACAAAGGAAGTGAGAATATATCTTTAACCAAATGGTAATGAAAATACAACATATCCAAGTGTCTGATGTATAGCTGATATTGTGCTTTAGAGGAAAATTTAAAGGTATAAATACATACGTTAGAAAAGAAGTATTGTTGAAAATCAAGGAGCTAGATATCCATTCCAAGAAGCTATTAAAAAAAAACAAAACTGTAAATCATACCAAAAAAAGTAGACAAGAATAAAAAAATAGAAAAATATAATAGAGAAATCAAATAGCCAAA
This sequence comes from Herpailurus yagouaroundi, assembly GCF_014898765.1. Taxonomy (NCBI): domain Eukaryota; kingdom Metazoa; phylum Chordata; class Mammalia; order Carnivora; family Felidae; genus Herpailurus; species Herpailurus yagouaroundi. The sequence goes on from NW_024412419.1 coordinate 1,933,058, forward strand.
AGTTAATTCATTAAAAAGCATATAAGACTGATAAATTCTTAGCAAGATTGATAGTGCAAAAAAGAGCAGACATACACCAGCAACACGAGAAATAAAGACTCAGACATCACATAGGTGTCAATCTTTGTGACCTCAGATTAAGCAGCAGTTTCTTAAATATGACACCATAAGCAACATAAGAAACACTGATAGTTGGACTTCACCAAAATTAAAAACTTTGTGCATCGAATGACACTATCAGAACCTAAAACAACAATGCACAGAATGTGAGACCTAAGTCTGACAATGTTCTGTGCTCCGAATACACAAAGGACTCATACCAAGCAACAAAATAAAAAAGAAACAACCTCAGTAGGCAAAGGACTTGAACAGGCAATTCTCCAAAGCAGAGATACAAATGGCCAATAAGCACATGAAAGACCCTCAAAACCCTAGAGTAGAGAAGTACAAGTTGAAACCACAATGACATACCCTTTCATACCCAATAGGAAGGCTATAATTAAAATTAAAAAAAAAAAACATTAAACAACAACAACAACACAAAGTAACAGTGGTTGGCAAGGATGTATAGACATTATAACCCTCAAACATTGCTGATGGGAATGCATAATCGTGCATCCCCTGTGGAAATCACGTGGGCAGTTGCTCAAAAAGTTAAATATAGAGTTACCATATGATTCAGCCATTCCGCTCCTAGGCATATACCCAGGAGAAATGAAAAAGTGAAAACGCGTACACGAATGTTCACCGCAGCACAGCACAGCAATCGAAAAGCGGAGACAACTCAAATGCCCATCGCTTGACGAAACGATAAACCAATGATGGTACATGCACCCAGTGGAATGTTACTCAGTTAGGAAAAAGATGAGGTACTGCTATATGAAGTGGATGAAACTTGAAAACTTTACGCTAAACGGAAGAAGCCAAACACCAAGGTTGACGTACTGTAGGACTCTATTGACATGCGACGTCCAAAACAGACGAATCCTTAGAGACAGAAAGATTAGGGTTTGCAACTGCTGGCAGAACGGTGAGTGGTACAAGCACCTCGTAAAGTTCTTTGGCGGCATCTACAGAAGCGGAAAGCGTGCATACCCCACCAGACGCCAGTTCCCGTCCAGATATGTATCCAATACAGACACGTTCACTGGTGCACCGATACACGTACTCCTGACCTTAACGGCAGCATAACTTTTAATGTCCAAACACTTAAGAGTCATTCAACAGTAGAATAAACAAATACGTCGCACCACATTCAAATATTGCAATAGTTCGTAGCAGTGACGAGAGCAAGTCACCGCGACACTCCATGTATGGATGAATCTCATAGACAATGATTTTGAGTGTAGGACAGACATCTAAGAATATACACTGCAAAATTTCATTCACATAATTTAAAAACAGGAAAACTATGATAGTAGAAACCCAAAGAATGAATACCTTTAGTGGGGAGAAATAATGACCAGAAGGAGTATAAGGAAGGCTTCTAGGGTGCTGGGAACATTTTATATGTTGACCTGGGCTAAGTAACCTGGGTGTGGTCACTTTGCAAGAAATTAATAATAATTAATAATAATAATCATGGGGCTATATACCCAAAGTTTGTGCGATTTACCCTGTGCATGTTGTATTTTTATTTATTTTTTTAATGGTTTTATTTATTCTTGAGAGAAAGAGAGACAGAGCATGAGTGAGGGAGGGGCACAGCGAGAGAGGGACACAGAATTGGAAGCAGACTCCAGGCTCTGAGCTGTCAGCACAGAGCCCGACATGGGGCCCGAACTCACGAGCCGTGAGATCATGACCTGAGCCGAAGCCGGATGCTCAACCAACTGAGCCACCCAGATGCCCCTGTATTTTATTTTTTTAAAAAGCTTTCACATGTAAGTATTTTGAGAGAAGGAATCTAATTTTCCCTGCGGAAAAATAAATACCTGCTTCAAAAATACCCCTCTTTTGTCCAACAAATGAAATAGCCCATAGGTCCGTGGGCTGTTTATTTAACAGCTAATCTCTTTAATTTTGTGCTTGTTTGAATTTTTCAAGACACAAGAGTTTTTAAAAGTTGTCTCAATTGTTTTAAAAGTAAAAAAAAAGAAAAAAACCTCCTTGATAATTAAAATTTTTAAAGTTCCCAGTGATTAGTATCTGTGACATCAACCTTTAATACCTTCATTTGAGACTTCATGGAGGAAAATAAATACGAAACCCTGCCGAAGCCAAATCCACTTATGGACCATCCGATCCCCCCAAGTCCAGAGTTAGCGTGTCTGGAGAGGCGCAGCTGGGAACATAGGACTGTCTCTTCCCACCCAGCCTGTCACGGCACCTCTGCCGGTTGCCGAGCTTGGACGGCTAGACACACAATAGCATGAGATTCAGAAATGGAGTGACAGGGTCCCAGGAAAGCACTGCGACCCATCAGCACAGCTGGGCAGAGATCCCCGGGCTCTTGAGGCTGACTTCCAGGGTCTTCTAGAGTCAGCCAAGTCCTGTGAATAAAGACTTCCCTCGAGGGGGATCGCTGAGCACTTTGTCGAACGCCGTTTCTGCCCGTGCAAATTTCCTATGGCTTGACAATGAAGAAAGAGCAGAAACGTGTGTTCATTCATCAGGCTCAGGTGAAGGCCATTACTGTTTTATTCAGCGGAGAGGAAAATCATCCCAAAGCTGAAATGTGAAAAATGTACAAATGGAACTAGACAGAACAAAACGATGACGAGCCAGCCCCTGACCTCCGCACGTTGGCTGTCTTCCTGCCGATGGCAGGCAGCAGGTGGGTGGTTCGTGCAGGACAAAGGAGTGACATGACAGCTAGCAAAGCCCCCCAGCCCCTCCCGGCAGGAAGGGCGAGGAGTTTCCTGGGTGTTACTGTGTGGCAAGAACGGAACCCTGCAGCACCAGCGGCTGGTTCCGGGCTCCTGGTCTGAAAGAGGACGTGGGCACTCCAGTCACCGATTGCGTCCACTTGAAATCACGATGGCTGGCCATCTGGCCCAACTTGTCCCGCTCTGGTCGCTATGAGCTGTCAGAGAGGACCATCCTGCAAAGACACCGTCCCTCCTGGTAATTACGGGGTGCATCGCACTGTCACCATTGCCATTTACAGCGCGCTAGGCACGGCCCTCATTTTGAATAATTTGCTTCACTGTTTTGTTCAGGGATTTTATCTCCCTTCGCGGCTCCAGACCAGAAGAGATCACAGTGTGCTCGTGCACCTTCAGACATAACAAGATAAGACCTGGTCTGTGGTCTCCTCTTGACATTTGACTCGAAGGTGGACCCAAGTGCCTGAAGGTTAAATGTGATTTGTTATTGATGCCTGTCTCAACTGAGTTGTTTTTAGTTTTTTGTTTTTTTGGAGAAATTCTGTTGATTTTGTAGACTGTGGCTTTGACTTAGAAAATGCTGCGAGGGTACCAAACCTCATTAGCACATTTTCCACACGTGGCATCCACTAAGCCCTACTGCGTGCCAGCGATGGTGGTTAAGGGGGCAATCCTGATGGTCACAAGGGGCTCGGGCTGCAGCAGAAGAGGAACATGTGTGTATATAGATCGGTTCAACGTGTGCACCGTCTCAAAGGGACTGAGAAGGGACAAATCTTGAAATTCTGTGTCTACTTCCTTGCAAATTAGTTCGGTCTTTTACCATGTTCCACTGGGAAAGCTGGTTTCGAGGACAAACTATCGCTTTGTTTTTACCAGGGAAAATCACTGCTAAGGCATAAAATGTGAGTCTCTGAGCTGCACGGTCTGAATCTTTAAGGGTTTTTTGTGTGCTGCCTCTGATGTAAGTAACATTCTGACTATTGTGATCCCAAGCATAACAGGACAGACTAGCAAAAACGAGTGATACTGAACATCTCAGTTAATCCCTTCACTGGGCATAGGACTTGGTGGCCATCAGATGCCCCCCTCACACACACCAAACCACGCACATACACATAACACACGCGTGCACCTCTCCCCCACCTCAGTGCATTCCCATCATAATAACACTGGGAACCCAACACAGGCTCAACCCCAGGAGTAGAGGTTTTCAAATTAAAATAGAACCGTAAAAAATGTGTCAATTTATGTCGGCAAAAGCTTGGCAGTATTCGTGGACTCACATACAGAGGGCGCTAAATGAAAGGCAGGCACATGCTCTCCTGTCTGGCCGAGCTCTTAGCTCTGGGTTGGCCAGCAGAGGCTCTGGGTTTGGGCAACTCACCCAGAGTTCACTGGCTCTCACCGTGTGCTCAGTGGTTAATCCCAACAGGAGCGTGATGATGATCCCCTCTAAAGAATAAAATTGAAGTCTCAGATGTCTTGGAATAAGTAGACTACTTAAGAATAAGGTGATCAAATGGAGATCTATCATGACCAAGGAGGTCCCTGCCTTGCACACACTGCTTTTCTCCTTTTGTGTAAGATGCATTGGCTGTGGTTAACGTTACGATTTCATCCTGAGTTGAAGATATCGCGGGGCTTTGAATCTGCATTAGGACATGAGATATCGCCAGATCACACACATAGTGCTGATGCCACAATGGGTGGGGACGAGAGTGTGTGTGGTTGTAAGTATGGTCAACACAGGGAAAGGGTTCCTGCACACCCAAAAGGGCAAACTTTCGTGGACATTTGCCATTCCTCTTTGGTTTTGCTTTCCAACATCCAGTCTTCCTTCCCTTTGGGCAATATTCATATATTTAATGTATTAATGCCCAATGAATATACATTAATTATGCAATTGTATGACTATGCACAACTAGAGAATTGTGTGATAATTACATAAACACAGAGCCGGGCATTCACATCTGCACCTTGCCCCCCCCCCCCCCCGGGCAGCCAGGTCTCCAGCAGTGACCTCGGTTCACAGATTGGACATCCCTTCGTGGCACTTTGAACCTGAGACAAGGGATATTTGGGATGTATTCCACGCAGTATTAATATCTCAGTCCACTTGGTGCAGCCACACAATCTGATGATGTCCCTTGGGGTTGATTTATATTTCTTCAAATCAAGAAACTGTAACAGACAAAGAGTCGCTTACATCCCCTGCTTACTGTGTATCCTTGGATGAGCCGCCTCACCTCTCTGGGCCTCAGTCTCCTGGCTGCACCATAATGAACAATGAATTTATATCTCTGGTTGCCTGCTGTCTTTAAAATTATGTTAGCCTATGGTCCTTTAAAGGAACCTTTAAAGACGTCCTTTAAAGGAACCTTTAAAGACGTCCTTTAAAGGAAAAACACCAAACAATGACTCGTGACAGAACCTTCCCTGTGCTACTCTTTAGCTCTGAATTCAGTATAAATGCTGTCTACACCACCAAATTCTACAGGACTCGCCACAAGTCGCGAGATGCTCTAGATTACTGGAAAATGCATCTGGGGCTCCTAAAGGGGGCATATGGGACGATGCTGTCACAGACATGGGTCTGGTTTTAAAAACACAACAGTGATAAAAACAATAGTACTCCCTTACAACTGCACAGTGATTTCAGTCTTTGGAACCACTTCCCATCCAGCCATTGTCTCATTGGATCGCCACCAGCACCCTGTGAATTGTTACCCCCACCTCACAGCCCAGAAATCGAAACTCCACAAGGTGAACTCACGGGTTCAGCTGACGAGGAACCAGCAGACCTGTGGCCGGGACCTAAATCTTCTGACTCCAAATGCGGCTCCCTTTCGACACAAGCTGCCCTTTGGTGGAGGGTCTTCTGCCGCAGGACCCTAGGGGTCTACCTCCTCTGGGCGGGGGCGGGGGAGCTGTGGCCGAGGCACAGCATCCCCGCACATGTGCTCTGTCCTCATTCTGACAGCACAGACTCTTAGGGGCCTCTGGCCTTCCTTTCAAAACAGGGTCCGGTCCTCTTCCGACAATGCTTCCTGCAATCTACCCGAATTACAAAAGGAACCAAAACTAATATTTCCTTTTTGGTTTAGTGCAATCCATTTTATCCATTTTTAAAGAGAGATTATTTTGTAGAAATGGCATGTAAATCCACAAAATAAACAAAGTCACCTTCCTTTGGACTCTAGACAAATAACCTGAAAATAATCCTGACAAGACTGTGTTTGCAGAGCCAAAAAGCTCTGAGGAGAATAAATAAATAAACGACCCACAGTGCCCGTGGCTCTGTGTCTGTCTCCCGTGCATGTATGTGAATTTATGCCTTTCCTTCCCAGGTCAGAGTTAAATGAATTCACCAGTGGAACCTATAATTAGTATGAGTGGTTAATTCTAAGGGCTTCACTGCACATTCTCGATGGCATTTCGCAGCACTAAGGGTGGCCATTATGAGGAAGCGCGCTCGCCAGTGAGTGAATACTGGAATTAGCAATAAAACGCTTGTCTCTCCATTTCACATGCGATTTGGCTTTGGGGAAGAAGACAGATCTTCCGTGGCAGGGCAGACACTGCAAATTCTTTCACAGCACAAGAGCATCTGGGCTTTGCGGAATATACATGGTTCACACCTCTTTCAGGAAATGCGGTACGTGGCTTATCCCCAAAATACAGAGATTAAGGACACGTTGTTCGTTTGACAAAGAATTTCATTATAACAATATTCCCACAACAAGTTATGTATTTCTAAATTAGGAACAAATATCTGATTTGTGTATGTCTATTACAGAATGCAGATTCTGTACGAAGGATACTCCTAGATTTCCTTTTTTTATATTAAATATAATTTATTGTCATGAGTATGATCAAAATATAGATTATACCATGGATATATATTCCTTTGCTTTTTAGCTGAACTGTATACAGTGACACAACTTATGTTTGAAGGACTGTATACTTAGCCAACCCAGGTTAGACCTGAATGCATATTTAAAAATTGTTCTGAATAAGAAATCCAAAATATTCTCTGATCCGACCCCAAAATGCCATCAGAGTCTTGGAGCCATTAACTGAATCAATGTCCAGAGGTGACTCATATTTTTCTGTACGTAAAACACAAGCTGGAGCAAATAACTGTTTCGTCCACGTATCCGGTCGCCCATCACACGTGGCCGGGCATCGGGAATGGCGGGTGGCCCAGCCTGCGAGGTGCTCAGGAAACAGCTTCGCCCGGAGAAGAATTCTGTGCTCAGAACTGTGACACAGTTTGGTCAAGAGCTTCAGTCACAAATATCGCCCTGGAGGCGGCATGGCAGACGGACCGGAAAGTAGAAGCCAGGGCGTCTCCGGGAGGGTGACGACAACCCATGGGACAGACGCGTACTGGGGCCCTCACTGAAGCAGCCTCCGTGGGCTTAGGGAGAAGCGGGAGGGCTCGTGAGATAATAAACGTCTGGAGTTAACCAGGCCTGTGGTTGTACTTTGGAACCGAAGGAAGCGAATGACGATCGGCTTGTTGCGGCTGAAAATGACCCACGAGTGATGGGATGGCTCGTGTTTTGCCAACCTGACTGGACCACAGGGTGCCCAGGTATGTGGTTTAGCAGTGTGTTGGGGTGTGCCTGTGAGGGTGTTTCTGGAAGAGGTGAGCGGATCTGTGGACTGAGGAAGGAAGGGCTGCCCACACCAATATGGTGGTCCCCATCCGGTGCGTTGATGGCCCGAACAGAACAACGAAAGGAAAGAAGGGCGGTTTCTTTCCCCCTCTCTCCGACGGCTTGAGCTGAGTTATTAGTCTTCTCCGACCCCTGGATTCGGATTTACGCCATCGGTGCCCCCAGGTCACCAGCCTGCAGACGGCACATTGTGGGACCTCTCGGCCTCTATGACCTCATGAGCCCATTGTTGATAGGAAGTCTCATTTCTAGATAAATGCATATATTAAGCATAACGGGTACACACAGGTACATATATCCTCTTGGCCCCGTCTCTCTGGAGAACCCTGACTCGTGCGCCATGTGGCACAGACACGGATGCGTGGTGGTGCCCTTGCTTTGTGCGGGCTGGGCTGCCCGGGGAGCGGGAGACGCTCTGTGTGACCAGGACCGCCTCCCCGGCAGGCCCAGCCCGGCTCGGAGATCGTGATCATCAGGACATCCAGCTGTAACTCTCCCCCGAGGAAGACAGTGCCCTCCCTCCCCAGGGAGCCCAGGGTCTCGAGACGCGTGGCCCGGTGGGTCACCCGCTGCGACCCCACATCCCGGCCCACGGTGGCTCCTCCTGTCTGAGCAGTCAGATCGGAAAATTCTTGTCTCACTGTGAACTCATCTGCCACTACCGAACCCAGGAGCCCAGCGCGTGAGGGGACCGGGGACGTGCCCCCCCGGGGAAGAGGCCTGCCTGTGCGGGTGAACCTCCCCACTCGGCATCCTCTACAGGACCTACCAATGCTGGACCGCACAGCACTTCCTTGGGGTGCTCCCGCCTGGAAGCTCGGGGCCACACAAGCTCCTCGGAGCCGGGAGGTAGGGGTTGAAATGTGGCAAATCTGGCACGAATGACAAGCTCTGCAATGTTCTCGCCCTGTGACCTGGGGGGAGTTACTCACCCCTTTGAGCTTGGGACTGCCTGTCTGAGTCCCTTCATCTTGACAAAGAGCTACTATGTTACGATGTCTGGAAGGGCAGCTGCCAGACGGAGACCGTGAGGCGGCAAGTGTGAGAATAAAGGAAACATAAAGATCCAGGGAGCACGGCCCGACAGCGACAGCCACACAGTGCCCACCTTCAACTTCCTGCCGTGTTGGAAAAACACTCGTTTCTCTACGCCACGGCTACTGGGGTGTTGCTTGCGGCCAGACGCTTTTCTCACCAGCACAAGATTGTTACGGGAATCGTGAACAACCTGCTTAAATCATCTTACACCCTTGACAAGAGCTTTATCATAAATTTTAGTATTTTTGTTAAAAATAACAAAATTCCATTTGTGACCTTTGATGACACCCAGTAAAAATAGCAGTTTTGTTACTCATCAATTACGGCCAAAGTTCTCATTTGCTTGTTTTCCCGCCCCCCCCCCCCCCAATAGCTATACAGCCTCAAAAAACATGCGTGGATGTGCTTACCGTGGGCACTGTATGCTCCAAGAGACGGGGAATGTGGGAAAGTTGGTGACTAAACGACCTACAGAAGTCACACGGGACCCTGAGGAGAGGAGACTGCTGTCCGGGTATGTGTGTAATACTCACCAAACCACACAGACCTGTGTTCATCAATCAGGTATTGAAAGGGTTTCTTAGTTCACAGGCGTATCTTGCCCCTGAAACTCAGTCACAAGTGGTAAACTTGCTTCAAACTAAAAGTAAAACGTATGGGGCACCTGGGCGGCTCAGTCGGTCAACCGTGGGACTTCGGCTCAGGTCATGACCTCCTGGTTCGTGAGTTTGAGCCCCGCGTCGGGCTCTGTGCTGACAGCTCGGAGCCTGGAGCCTGCTTCGGATTCTGTGTCTCCCTCGCTCTCTGCCCCTCCCCTGCTCAAGCTCTGTCCGTCTCTCCCAAAAATAAATAAACTTTGGGGCGCCTGGGTGGCTCAGTCGGTTAAGCGTCCAACTTCGGCTCAGGCCATGATGTCAAGGTTCGTGGGTTCGAGCTCCACATCACGTCAGGCTCTGTGCTGACAGCTCAGAGCCTGGAGTCCGCTTCGGATTCTGTGTCTCCCTCGCTCTCTGCCCCTCCCCTGCTCACACTCTGTCTCTCTCTCTCTCTCTCTTAAAAATAAATAAACGTTAAAAAAACAGTAAAATGCAAACAAAAAAACGACTACCCTGAAGACGAAAGTACTTCCATACAATCCTTGAAAAGCTCCTAAGAGACTATTGGTTTGTACCCCTGACCTCGTCACGCCTACTAACGTGATGCTTCACAACTCTCAAGGTTCTGCAAAGAGGAGGAACCCCAACCATGTTACAACAGTAGCATCACAAACACAAGAGCGGGAGGGAGAGGAGGGCACTTGGCAACAACTGTAGCCTTGCGGATTCTCTCGTGGTTCATAGCCAGAAGTTGCTAACATCTAAAATGAAAACATGGAGTTAAAAATACAATAATTCCAATCTCTTATTGCATGTTTCATAATATTTTTCTTAGTCTTAGAATAATATTTTAGGATATTAAGCCATGTTTTTGGCTCTGGTTTCTGTTCTCATCTATGTGACTTGATTGTTTTTATCATGTGTATTATTATTTATGTAAAAACAGTAAAGTCATTAACATTTTTAAATAGGAAATTAACACTCCTGTTTTGGTCTGGGTTCCCCAGACAGACGCAACCACAGGAGACACATATATCATGAGATTTACCATATGGAAGAGCCTCACGTGATTACAGAGGCTGAAGCGCCCAAGACCCGTGGCCAGCAAGCCGGAGACCCCCGGAGGGGCGATGGTGGGGTTCCAGTGTGAGCTGAGCCCAGAGGCAGGAGAAGCCAATGTCCCAATTCACTCAGTCAGCGGAGAGAACAAATGGTCCCCTCCTCCTCCTCATTCTCTTCAGGCCCTCAACGGCTTGGACGAGGCCCACCCACATCAAGAGGGCCACCTGCTGTACCTGGTCCACAGACTGCACTGCTGACCTCATCCGGAAACATCCTTGCAGACACGCCCAGAATCGTGCTGGACCAGACATCCCGGGACCCAGGCAGACGGACACGGAATTAGCTACCACCGCTTTAGAAACAACGATTCACTTCACCGTGCATTGTACTGAGTCATGGTGAGCGCAGCCCAGACGTGGTCAGACCCCGAGAGGAGCGTCAGGAGAAGCCCCCAGCTCCTCGGGAAACGCTAAGCACCCCGCTAACTTCCAGAACTAGAACTTGTTCCCGTCCTGCACCTTCCTCCTCAAGGTTTTCTTGGCGTGGTCTGGAACTCCGCTTGGTGAGGACCAGAGCTCTAAGTGTCTTTGGCTTTAATTGAGTTGAGGAGCTGGAAGGCAGGGCCAGCCCGAGTCGTCTCCTGCCGCCCGTGTCCACCTGGCCGGTCGCTCCACTCACCCCGACCTGGAGGAAAATGGAACTAACGACCTCACTAGACTCGCAGAGCCTCTCCTGAGGACAACTGCTGCAGCCTCGTGACCGGTTCTCTCACCTCCAGTCTCTCCCACTCTGCCACGGGGACAAGAGTCTCCGCCCACAACACCGAGCTCGCTGGCTTCCCTACCGCACACCCGCGGGGTCCCCCCCACCGCCAGCAAAAACTGCAGTAAAGTTCCAAAGCCACGGCCTTCCAGGCCCCACGCGATGACCTCATTCCACCTCCCTCACGGCACCTTCTCCAGAGCACTGGCCACGCAGCGGTCACCCAGGCAGCCCACGCAGGCTCTTTCCACCGCGCCTCTCTCAGCCTGAAGGCCCCTCACCTCGATCCTTCCGGCACTGATCTCATTCTTCGCATCAGAGACCGCAGAGACCAGAGCTCACTGGCTCCTCCCCTCGGGATCCCCACTTTCCCCGTGGGAATGAACCACCTCTCCCCACTACCAAATCTCGTACCCAGACTCCACACTGGCGCCCGGCTTCCTCACCCGCGCACCTGCCTGACTCTGAGGGTGCGAGGCAGCGTCAGTTCCTGGCACAGACTGGGTAATCCACGGGCTCTGAGTCCCTGAACTCAGTTCTCAAGGGAAGACTTTCTATTCTACGGGAGCAGCATCCACATAAAGCATCTGAAGATCGGGATCGGACCCTTCTTCCCGTCATTTTAATCAGACACTGCGTTTCCCGGTTAATTCGGAGGGCGAACATAAATCGGGACGTTCCTGCCACTACGTTCCATACGTGCGGGAACCAGGCCGTTGGAGTCGGCGTAAGTTGGCATCACGGCCGCCGAGCCACGAAAACCCCTTAAGGAAGCGGCATCTGCCAGATCAAAGGGTGAAGCGCCTCCCTCTCAGCCTAACAGAGGACTGGCTGCATTTCCGGATCCGCGGGTGTGGGCGAGGCTGGGGTCGGACACCGAGCCACCTGACTACGGGCGCGACCAAAGCTCTCCTGCACCGGAGGAGACGCCTGCCCAGCGCGGCGCTCGGGCCACGCGTCCCGCCCGAGCCTCTTCCGCTGGGGCGGGCTGAGCTCACTCTAATTGCAGCTGCATCAGTCAAAGGGACCTCAAACCGCAGCACAGGCTTCTCGGGCTGGAGTTAATTAGAACGCTGACATTCCCAGACTGTCAGCTAAATGAACGCGCGGGAAGACGTGCACATACATCCGATGGGTAAATACAGGCTGTCAGGCTCCACCGCGAAAAGTAAAATCAAGGGAGGAAAAGCAGCTTCTCGGGTTCTGTCACCGCGTACTACCCCTAGTGACTCCCAACCCCCAGGGAGGCAAGCACGGGCCCCGGGTGTCCCGAGCAGCAGCCAGAATTGCCCTCTGAGATGGGGTCGCCAGGCAGGCTCGTCCGCATCACAGCAAGCCGTGCTCTCAGACGCTCATATTCTTGGCAACCCAACGAAAAGGCGGCCTCTTTTTCACCGACGTGCACGCTTGAAACACAATAACCGCAACGCATGAATCGCCAAGTTACGAAGCAAACATCCCTCCCTTTCCGTGGGAGTCCCGTCGCTGCAAGTTACGGGGCGGTGTGGCTTCAGCTGGGCCGTGACAAGATAGGAAAAGACCTTCCACAGAGACACCCTGATGGTGACATCGCAGCCACCGCTTGCGTGCCAGAAATGAGGACCCCACTGCGGACCTCGCGTGTTTCAACCTCTCAGAGCAAAGCCCTTGAAAGGGACATTTTCATAACAAACGAGAACCGGTCAACGAAACAAGTAAGTGCCTCACACTGTACAAGGAAAGAGCTGCAACCGGCTTAAGGCCACAAAGTCACTAAAAGGGCGGAGCTATCCCAACACGTTTTGCTGCAAATAAGAAACATCGCTCAAAGTTCAAAAGTGACCATTAAGGCGCGTGAACAATTGCGACGGAAACCAGGTGTGTCCGCAGCCCACGGTCCCCTGTGACCACGCTGGGAGGCACGGCAGCAGGATCCACGGCCACTGCGTGTGCGCCCCACGCCCGGACGGGGCTCGGGCGCCTCGGGGCTGGCTGGCTTCACGGGAGGCCACGAGGGGTGGTGCCGCCGGGAGGGGGCGGGGACGTGCCCATAGGCGCCTCAGGACCAGTAAGAGGTGTTCAGAATGCAGGTGGGGTTGGGGAGGGAGGGGGGAAAGAACATTGTGAACACAGAGAAAAAAGGCACCTGGGCCAAGACGGCACGCACCTGGAGGGCCAGGGACCCACGGGTGCTGGTGAGGGGGTGGTCGGGGGAAGAAATGAGGCCACAGAGGTGAGCGGAGGGGGGGCCTGTGGATTTAAGGGGTATGTGAACATGCCTACAAACAAACAAAGCATCGCTGCTGCCCTAGATTCCCTCTTCCTTTTCTTTAAGACCAAATCTACTTAAGGGGCACCTCGGGGGCTCAGTCGGTTGAGTGTCTGGCTTCGGCTCAGGTCATGATCTCACGGTCCGTGAGTTCGAGCCCCACATCGGGCTCTGTGATGGCAGCTCAGAGCCTGGAGCCTGCTTCGGAGTCTGTGTCTCCCTCTCTCTCTGCCCCTCCCCTGCTCGTGCTCTGTCTCTCTCTGTCTCAAAAATAAATAAAAACATTAAAAAAACAATTTAAAGATCAAATTTACTTAAGATGAGAGACACACCCCCTGCCAGGTCCATCTGTATTTTCATTTACTGATTAAACACACAGTGGGGCGCCTGGGTGGCGCCGTCGGTTGAGCGTCCGACTTCAGCCAGGTCACGATCTCGCGGTCCGGGAGTTCGAGCCCCGCGTCGGGCTCTGGGCTGATGGCTCAAAGCCTGGAGCCTGTTTCCGATTCTGTGTCTCCCTCTCTCTCTGCCCCTCCCCCGTTCATGCTCTGTCTCTCTCTGTCCCAAAAATAAATAAAAACGTTGAAAAAAAAAATTTAAACACACAGGAAGGCAGGGCAGGAAGGAGACAGCGCAGCGGCACCCACGCCCCACCTCTGAGTCTGCGACCCCCCCCCCCAAGCTGGCGCGTGGCCGTCGGCCCCGAACACAGAGCGTGCAGCAGAGACCCAGCTGTCCGCTGACCCCATCCCCAGCGCTGCCCAGCACTGTGCCTCCCCCGGATGTCAACCAGAGTTTCTCTAAAGAGAGGCCGATATTCAAATCAGTGTCCAAGTGTTGAATTAAAATTCAATGGAATTTACTGAAGAACTTCATCCTCATAGACACTGGGAATAACAAGGAGGCAGATGGGCCGTGCCGCATCCCCAAGCTTGCCATTGTTGCGGGACGCTTCCTGGTACGCGTGCTCCTGGGCCACTTTACAGAACCCCGGTCCCCGGTCAATGATTGTGCAGCGGCACACCCACCTTGTGGCGTTCGCCGCGTTTTCTCAGAGTCTAGAACCGCTAACCAACTCCAGAGCGAGTGCCCGAGACCATCCCTCACACCTTCGCACGTCCCGGCACCTGGCCGAGCCCTGCCGTCCGAGCGCTGACTCCATACGAGGCTGAGAAGCTGTGCCCGACAAAACCAAATGGCGGCGAGGGGCCAGGCTGCCCTCTGTCCTGCAAAACTGCCCATCTTCCTCCCAGATAGGGGGTGACCTCATCTGGCCTCAATGGCAGTGACATGTCCCAGTGGTCGTTAGTCACCTGAGCCCCTGCAGATGTGGGGAAGTCTCCCTTTGCTCATGACTGGGGCCCTGACCACACATGGACGTTAGAGGAGGAATCCAAGCTGTCGGGGAAATCGGAACGTATACCCACCCAGTGTGGTCTTAATGTGACTTCCGGCTCATCTAAACATCTCGCATCTGAGACAAGACAGTTGAACAAGAACTCACATCATGGTGACTCAATCATTTGATGTTCCCAAGAGGATCACTTGGAGAGCCTTCCCGTTGCCCAAGACCATCCCTGTTTCTGCAAAGGCAAGTTGGCGCGATGTTCCCTTGGATGAGCCTAATTCCAGCCACAGGCTCTCTCTCTACATCAGACACAGTCCCACTCACCCCGCCCTCACCACCTTCCCTCGTGACTCCCAACACGTCCACCGTGCAGACCCTTCTGTGACAAAACAGAAGAGAGAAGGGGACGCCCCTTCACCAACGTTGTGTGCAAGAACGTGAAAGAACCCTGAGAGACATCTGTTTGTCAGCCAGCGCAGACACTTTGACCTCTGCCAGCTGCTGCCGACGTGAACTCTGCAGTCTGACCCGCTGCGAGTCATTCCTCTAGAAACCCAGCTGTCTAAGTCCAGTTGCCAACAGAATTTCCCAGTCTTTGCCCATCTTCCAACCACCTCCACTGACGGCAAGAGTGACAGAGAAGTATGATGTCCATCGTGCGGGTTAACTTGACCCATTGGGAAAATCGTTCCTGGTCTCAGTCCTGATCTTACTTCTGGGGGTGAGCTGGCTTCTCCTTGCCTGAATCCGTGGGCCAATGCCAATGCGTTTGTATCTAATTAAGGACGGGATTTACTTTTCCGTCAGAGACGAAAGTTTAAGTCTCCACACCTCACACCTGAAGGTGCTCTGTCCACAATCTCCCAAGGCTCTTTCGGCCGAGCCCATCGTTCAACAACCTCTGGGCAAAAAGAAGTCTTTTGGTCCCCCGTGAAATTTAAAGGGCGAGAGCATAAATTTATATCTTCTCCCTCCTGTGACCTCACCTCCAAAAAGTCAAAGAAATAAAGGGGTGTATAAATGTCCAGAGGCAAATGGGAAAGGGGAGTATTAGCAGACAGGCAATTTCAAGTGACGCATGACAGGCAGGAAGCATGACGAAGAGTGGTGGGGCACGGGGGACAGCCTTGCCGAGCAGGACACCGGTAAGAAGAGCCCTGCTCGCCCAACAGACACTTAGAGAGACTCGGTACTCCAAGGGGACACTCACACACCAAAGCTAGGTGACAGCCAGGGGCTTGGTGGGAAATCCAAACCCCACCACCTTCTCCATCCCAGGGGAGCAAGTGGATATTGGCCACTGACCAGGAGCCTCGACCCTCCTTTCCTGAAGACTCTGGCGGAGCACGGCTGGCACAAAGCGGGTGTGGTGCGTGCAAGGTGGGGGTGCCGTGGGGAGGGGCTGACATTGCAGGATTGAGGGTCTCAGATGGAAGAACCATCTGATGGACCTCCCTTACCTTACCCCCAGGGAGATGACCACACATTCCCCTCGGGAGAAGATGAACAGGCTGAGAAGAAAAGAAAATCTCCACCTATGGATATTGAGCAGTCTCCTACCAGAATTACCAGCCAGGAACATCCAGTCTCCCATGATGTGACCACCCCCACGCTCACGCAGAGAGTGAGTAGGTAGGTGGGTAGGTGGGCAGGTGGACAGATAACGTAAATGATGGATACGCAGATGATGCATAGAGAGCCTGGTAGATGAGTAGGTGGAGACACGGCATGCCAGATTCTAAGAAAATCTCTAACAGAAAAGAGAGAAAACATAAAAAGCCTATGGAAGGAAGAGGGGTGTAAAGAACAGAAGAAAACCTCAAAAGCACCTCGATTAAGGTCTTCAGTATTATAACTCAATATTTCACATTTTAAGGTTAGGGACACTCGAGAACAGGAAAAAAATCTTAGAAGTTAGAAACTGATAGAAACTTAATGAACGGTCGAAAGATAAAATTCAAGAAATCTCTCAGGAAGATGGACAAAAAGACAAAAAACGATGGAAGTAAGTGAGAATGTATCAGAGACTAAGCAACCGATGCAGGAAGTCTGACATCTGACCGACCAGAAGACCTCAGAGAGTGGAAGGAGACAAAGCCGTAGAGGTCATCGTGGAAAAAGTAATTCAAGGGAAGTTCCCATATTTAAAAAACATAAATCTTGAGACAGAACGGGCCGGCTGAATGTCCAGCAAGAGGTTTGGAAAAGAGTCTACAATGGAATTCATTAATTAAATAAATTAACTCAAGGGGCGCATGGGTGGCTCAGTCGGTTAAGCGTCCGACTTTGGCTTAGGTCATGATCTCACGGTTCGTGGGTTCGAGCCCCGTGTTGGGCTCTGTGCTGACAGCTCAAAGCCTGGAGCCTGTTTCGGATTCTGTGTCTCCCTGTCTCTCTATTCCTCCCCTGCTCACGCTCTGTGTCTCTCTCTGTCTTTCAATAATAAATAAACGTTAAAGTTTTTTAAATTAATTAACTGAAAATTAATATCAGAACATCAGAGGCAAAGAAAACAGTTTTAAAGTACTCCAGAGAAGATGGGGGAGGTGGAGGGAACATCCTTCTCCTACCCATAAGAATAAGGATCAGAATAAGGTGGGGTGTTTTTTTTTTTTAACAACAAACCTGGACGAAAAATTCAAAATGAGATCATGCTTTTTCAGAGCAGACGCCTCACGAAAAACTCTCAAGGAATTCTCCACTGACCCAGGCTACCAACCCGGGTGCCAGCTGGGCACAGATGATCCGAGGTGTCGAAGAAGCAAAAGGCTGGCCTGTGATGGACCGCTTCTCTGGAAGCCGCCGAAAGGTGTGATCCAGTCCAACAAGGGAAGAAATCCAGGAAGAGCTCCAGGAAACAGGTGGGGTCTGGGACACGGAGAAGAGAATCTTAGGAAGACAGAAAATGTCACCAAAGACAGAGGGCTCTGAGAGGGCAGCCAGCGGGGAGACGGGAGGCTGCGGGTGTCACGGGCAGGCTCTTCTGGAAAGGAGGAAGGGGCGTTTGCTCAGAACACTATACAAAAGGAGGCGGGGCAATCAGGGAACCAAGGAAAAACAAAAACCTGTAACTGTGGCGTGCCACTGGGTTCTACGGAGAGCCACAGTTACACGGTTAAATAATGTGATGAACTACATGATAAATCACCTGGAAGAAATAAGGACATTCTCTCGAAAAGTTAGGGGTGGAAAAGTGATCTATGAACTCAAGAGAAGAGAACAGGACGTAATCATCACGCACATCTTGCT
Organism: Herpailurus yagouaroundi; assembly: GCF_014898765.1. Lineage (NCBI taxonomy): Eukaryota > Metazoa > Chordata > Mammalia > Carnivora > Felidae > Herpailurus > Herpailurus yagouaroundi. Next base: position 1,950,874 of record NW_024412419.1, read on the forward strand.
TCTACGAAGGACAATATTTATACAGCTTCGTGATACGAACACTAATTACTGATTTAACTAAAAATAGTGACTTAACAGTATTGGACGGAAGGGAGCTGGGGAGGGTGGTAAACCAGAGCTAACCCCACACACAGGAGGAAAGGTCAGAACCCGTACGGGAACTTGCCGAAAGTCTGTGGCAGCACAGGACGTAGTTGAGGAACCAGAGTCCCAAGCAGCTGGTTCCGGGAGTAGAGCGGGAGGGGTGTTGGGACCAGCGCCCTCGGCGCCGTTTGCTGCTTCAAGCTGTGTGTGTTTACTGAACACTCAGTGTAGGGGCGCCTGGAGGCTCAGGCGGTTAAGCATCCCACTTGGGCTCAGGTCATGATCTCACAGTTCGTGGGTTCGAGCCCCACGTCAGGCTCTGGGCTGACAGCTCGGAGCCTGGAGCCTGCTTCGGATTCTGTGTCTCCCTCTCTCTCTGCCCCTTCCCTCACTCTTGCTCTGTCCCTCTCAGTCTCTCAAAAATAAAGGTTGAAGAAAAAAATTTTTAATGAATAAACAAACACTCAGTGTAAAGAGAGAGAAGCCAGGGAGGGCTGGGAGGGCCCTGGGGCCATCCTGTGCGGGTGCCACATCTGTTTACGCTTTCCCAGGGACTGTGCTGGTTAAGTCACGCTCATCCCATAAGGCAGGTTTGTTTTCCTATTTACAGAAAAGGCAACTGAGGCCGGGATGCAGGACAGACACGCCTGGGGTTATGTGAGAAGCTAGACTTTCATCTCCGGTCTCCAGACCCACTGCTTCGTTCCTGAGGCGCAAACACTATAACCTGCTCCGCCAGAGCCAAAGCGATGGGCTGGGAAACGTCCTGCTTTGCCGACGCATGGGTGCTCACGTAATCTTTCACATTTTGACTGCTCACACTGGCCACACGTCACAGCGCCGGACCCGTGTTCCCAGAAATAGGGTACTTCACACTTACTCTCTGAAGTGCCCGCTCGGTGACAGCACGGGCAGACCACGGCCGGCGGGGAGGGGACGCCTCTCCCCTGCGCCACAGCTCGTCCAGGTGCCAGCTCTGGGTGATGAGTCTCGCCCTCTCTTCTCATTCTCTGCCCGCGTTTGCGCCGTCGCCCCCTCCCCCCACCTCCAGCTGCCTCTCCGGCATTTCAGGGGTTCACACAGCTAAAGGTACATCCTGTGCCCCAAACTGCCTCTGTTTACCCCCCAGCATTGCCAAACCGAAGCCCTCGCTCGGATACCGAGGGAGGATACCTTCACTTCCAGGTCGTGGCCGTTTCGTGCCCAGGAAATCCCGCCTCGGCTTCACTGTGCTTAGAAGGCATTGTTCCCGATTTGATGAAAAAGCAAACACAGACTGGCACTCAGCGTCAGCGGGGACTTGGTGTCCTCTGTGGGGAGACATGGCCTAATAAAAACCACAGCAAGCAATTAATGACAGCCAGGGTCTTTAGAAATTTTTTACAGCTCGAGTACACTTGAGTGACTGCGTTGGAACACTGGTCATTCCGTGGGGATTAATGAGCAATTTCTGTCAGAGCGCAAGGTGCACTCTTGAAGAAAAGAATGACAAAAGAAACCCAATTCCCAATGGATTTGACTTAACAAGCCTTTTCTTTCTTCATATTGAGAAGGAAATTTGGGGATACCGTCACCTGCCAAGAACAGTCTGATTTATCTTCTCCCAAAATATGAAAAGCCAACCCAAGACCCTGCGGAACAGACTGGCTACCTGGGCTCCAGACGACCGAGCACAGAAGGCCAGGCGCCCCTGTGCGCGGTGTCCTGGAGGGGCTGCGCGGGACGAGCCCGTTGGGGTCTGTTAGCCAGATGAGCACCAGCAACACAGGCGACGAGAGGTTCCCTGTAAGTCAGTCACGACCGAGCACTCGGAGCGTTTCACTGTCTTTGCTTAAATGTCTCCGGGCGGGTATTCCATTAAGAAGCGTACAGATTCAGGACTGTCAGTGGTGAGAAATCTAATTGTGGGCACCAGGGATACGTCACAGCAGAAAACCAAAATGAAGCTTCCGCCGTGTAAAATCGTTCACGACAAAGGGAACCCGTCGTCGTCGTGGTTATAATTAAGGGTACTATGCCTCGACACCGTCACCCTAAATTTTTTTCTTCATTTTTCCCAACACCCATATATTTGCCAGAGAAATAAAGTAGAATGAACCAAAATCAATAGTTTAATTTTGATTTTGTTAAATAGCAAGCTGGCCCAGATCCCAAGGGGGTTCGACTAGGACTTGAGTTCACCCTGCAAGAACATTTAAAACTCCCGCTTAAGAGTCATTTTCTGTCCGAACGGTAGGTTTTTTTTTATTTTTTTTTTAATTTTTTTTTTTTTTAACGTTTATTTATTTTTGGGACAGAGAGAGACAGCATGAACGGGGGAGGGGCAGAGAGAGAGGGAGACACAGAATTGGAAACAGGCTCCAGGCTCTGAGCCATCAGCCCAGAGCCCGACGCGGGGCTCGAACTCACGGACCGCGAGATCGTGACCTGGCTGAAGTCGGGCGCTTCACCGACGGCGCCACCCAGGCGCCCCTGAACGGTAGTTTTTTAATGCAAGTATTTATCCGAAGACGCACCCACGAACGTGGAGAGGTGGATAAGCAAGGGCCAAGAGAGGAATCCAACCCGAAATAAAAAGGGCAAGAGGTCTAAGCCCGCGAGTCGGGAACCAGAACCAGCTGACCCGCGTGACCATACAGACGACGGCCAACCTCTCCGGACGCTGGGAAAGAAGGAAGGCATACGTTTATCGCCGGCGGAACCCCATCTTGTAGGTTCCGGTGAGGTCAGGCAGATGGGCGGAGTCAGGCTTGCAGAGGATGGCCTGGGAGCAACCCCACAGCACCCATCACCCGTGGAGTGGCACACACCCTGTGGTCTGGCGGCCTCGCCCGTGGGGTCTACGGCCCCCCGCCCCCAGCGTGAGCGGTACCCGTGTACAGAGATGCACACACGTGTGCACATACACCACATGCGAAGTCGTGTATCAGAACAAGTACAAACAAAACCCTACCGCTGTGAGTGCGGAACAGCAGCATCGGACTCACGGCGTATTCGAGAGTGTGTTTCCATTCAAACCCCAAACAGCTTAGGAATGTGCTGTCCGACACAACAAGTGTCATGGCGCGACGGGCCCAGAGGCTCAGCGGGATCCTGAGGAGGCAGGCTCTTTCCGTCACTGAGTCCCAGCCTCCCCAGCAAAATCGTCTTCTTTCCCAGGCTCCTGTGGCAGTGGTACAAGAAGCTGGGGCTGCGAGGACCCCAGCCCCCCGGAACAACGCCCGAAGGCCAGTCCCCACACACCTGGCTCCTGTCCCACCTTAAGAACAAGATAGGGGCGGGGCGCCTGGGTGGCGCAGTCGGTTAAGCATCCGACTTCAGCCAGGTCACGATCTCGCGGTCCGTGAGTTTGAGCCCCGCATCGGGCTCTGGGCTGATGGCTCAGAGCCTGGAGCCTGTTTCCAATTCTGTGTCTCCCTCTCTCTCTGCCCCTCACCCACTTACACTCTATCTCTATGTCCCAAAAAAAAAAAAATTTATAAAAAAAAAAAAAAAAAAAAAAGAACAAGATAGGGGCGCCTGGGTGGCCCTGTCGGTTGAGCGTCCAACTTCGGCTCAGGTCACGGTCTCACAGCTCGTGAGTTCCAGCCCCGCGTCGGGCTCTGTGCTGATGGCTCAGAGCCTGGAGCCTGTTTCCAATTCTGTGTCTCCCTCTGTCTCTGCCCCTCACCCACTTACATTCTGTCTCTGTCTCTCTCAAAAATAAATAAACATTTTTAAAAATTTTTAAAAAAAGAATATAAATGTCCCTAGAAATGCAGGCACCCTGCCCTCACATCTCCTTGGTCACAAGCATATCACAGCCCATTCCTGAGCAGGTGGCCGTCAAGGGCGTTGGCATGAGCCTCGGTCTGTAAGTAATCAACATTCGCGTCCTGGTGGGGGAGGATGGGATCCTGGTAACCACAGGACCGGCAGCCACTGAGCTTGCCACGTTCACCAGGAAGGGACATCCAGCAGCGTTTACGGCTTAAATGGTGCCCCCCCCCCGATTCACCTGTTGAAGCCCTACCTGCCAGTAAGCACCTCGAACTGTGACCTTATTTGGAAATAGGGTCTTTAGTTAGGATGAAGTCATACGTGTAATATGACTGGCATCCTTATAAAAGGGGGGCAGACACGCAGGGAGGACGCCACGTAATCACGGGAGTGATAAAGCCCCGGAGCCACCAGGAGCTGGGAGAAAGGCCTGGAAGGGACCCTTCCAGGACCTTCAGAGACAGTGTGGGCCCCCCACCCTGGCCTGGGCCTTCTGGCCTCCAGTCTGGCAGACAACACACTTCCATCGTGTAAGCTGCTTGGCGTGCGGCACTTTGCAAGGGCTGTTCTAGCAAACGGACACGGCAACTGAGACGAAAACCTTAGTTGTGCGTATCTCCTGGAAACCTACAGGATACGCTACAGCTCCAGCTGTAAGGGGGGAGAAAGCTGGAACACAATGGGTTAATGATAGCCCATTTTTCTAAGAAAAAAATGCATATGCATATGTGTTGTGTATGTGGACTGTGTTTTTGTGTGATGATAGTGTGTGCAGTGAATCGTCTTTCTGTGAGGATGCAGAAAGTTCGGGCGTCCTTATGCATCTTCAGAGGATGGGAGGGAGGTCAGACTGTGAGATTTCCTTCATGCACCTGTGCTGCTTTTACACGGCTCCATGAGCACGTGGTACTTTAAGTGTTTTAATCTCGTGGACATGTTTTGTTTTTTTTTTATTTTTTTTTTAAATTTTTTTTTCAATGTTTTATTTATTTTTGGGACAGAGAGAGACAGAGCATGAACGGGGGAGGGGCAGAGAGAGAGGGAGACACAGAATCGGAAACAGGCTCCAGGCTCCGAGCCATCAGCCCAGAGCCTGACGCGGGGCTCGAACTCACGGACCGCGAGATCGTGACCTGGCTGAAGTCGGACGCTTAACCGACTGCGCCACCCAGGCGCCCCATCGTGGACATGTTTTAAAAGCGCAGCGCTTTAGCACAAGCACCTCCAGGCTCCGCCCACCCAAATTCACGTGGAGTCACAGGGGTTCGCCCGGGCCCAGGTTCCCCACGACACCAGGACTCCATTCCCGAACCCCACGGGCCCACACGGTCTGGATCCCACCAACCACAACCACAGGCATCCCGAACTTCATCACTCCTGCACCCCACGCACCGTTCCCGGGGACCCCGTGACCCCATCTTACTGGAAAACATCAACACCGGTCCCCATGGACCCACATCAGAGGCAGAACCGGGCCACCCTCCCAGCCTGTGCTGACTCGGGCAGCTCACAGAACCCTGCCTTCTTCTCCTTTGGCCGTAAAGCCCCACGAAGCCACACGTGGGACGTCTGCCACATGTACTTTAATGCCAACTCAGCCTCAGTCTGGGGTCCCTGAGAAACAGGCCGTCCCAGCAAGGCTGGGACTTGGTTGACCGCCAAAGCCTAAAAGTCAGCCCCCCTTGCTTCCTCTTGGACTGGCTCGTTGGGCTTTCTTGTTTGTCTGTCTATTCTCATGAACCACACTTGTCATAACCGTCCATGGGGTCGGAGATATCAGACTTGGTCCCTTGAAGAGAATGGAGAAGAGGTATTTGTCAATGGGCATTTACCATCTTTGTGAACATTTTTTCAATTACTCCTCGAGACCACCGGAAAGGTGCGTGTTATCTCCCACCGCAAAAGAGAAAGCTAACTCAGCAAGGCTGGCTGGCTGGTCCCAAGTCACCCAGGAAAGTCTCAGATGTAAGGACGCCCTCTCTTCCAGGCAGCCCACTGGCCGTGGTGCCGCTCGGTCCACAAATGACAGCTGTCTTCCATCATCCTGCTTCCCTCCTAATTCAGTGCATCCTGAAAGGAAAGCAACTCACAGACGGGGCAAATGCCTCACACCCTGTTTAAGAAAACACAGAGCCACGGGGCGCCTGGGGGGCTCAGTGGGTTAAGCGTCGACTTCAGCTCAGGTCATGATCTCGCAGTGCATGGGTTCAAGCCCTGCATTGGGCTCTGTGCTGACAGCTCGGGGCCTGGAGCCTGCTTCTGATTCTGTGTCTCCCCCCTCTCTGCCCCTCCCCTGCTCACGCTCTCTGTCTCAAAAATAAACAAATGCTAAAAATTAAAAAAAAAACACACACACGCACACACACACACACACACACACACACACAAAGTCTCACAAATAAATCCTGCACCCAGTTCTCAGTCTGACCTAGACAAATTTCACAAGCAGGACCCAAGGCAGCCGTGCCTCAATACCCCATTCTGTTGTTATAATAAAAATAACAACCACCACCCTAAATGCTTCCCAAAAGCCTCAACTCATTCATTCTTGTACAACAAATCCCCTTATACCCATTTTCCAGAGAAGGAGATTGAGGAACTTTCCCAATTTCATTAAGGGGCGGAGCCAAGCTTGAGAACTCAGGTTCTCCCTGTGGGGGGCTCTCACGTGTGGTCTCGCCCGTGTGCGCACCGGCCCCCTGAGCCGGCCCTGCCCATCGTGAGGAGGAAGATGCCGTCGAGGCCACAGAGACGCCCAGTGAGGCGCTGACCCGCGTGCTCGGCGGCCTCACTTTGCGAACACACTCGGTCACGCTCAATCAGCGCATCCCGCTGTGCTTTACCATAAGGCATTAATATAAACAAGGTGCCTAGCAGATCTCCCAATCAGCTGGCACATTCCAGCCTGGAACAGGGGCCATGCCCACAGGACCCCACGTGCGGTGACAGCCGGGGACCGTCGAACCTCGTCGTGAGAGACGGTCTCTTCCCAGAGAACTCTCTGGAGAGAGCGTGTTTCCCTGACCTCCCCAGCTAGTAGGCCGCGAGAGTGACCTCCCAGAGACTGGCCGGCTCCAGATTCAGAATCCACATCGTCCTCATGTAGACAATGCGATCCGTCGATCACTTTTCTTAAAACGGTACCACGGGGAGTGAAATTTCCTATTCACACAGGAACTCACGATCCAGTAACATAACCTCTTCCCTTTTCCCAACAGATTCTAGTTGTAGCAATGGTGGTGGGCTAAGTGTGCACAGCAGTGACCGTGGGAGCCCCCCACCCAGGACCCTGCAGCCAATCAGGATTCATGAGTCACCAGGGCTGGCGATGCGCTCGGGCCTGACTCGCACAGAACCCAGTCCCCCCCCCCCCCCCCCCCCTGCTGGAATGAGGGAGATGCGGGATCTGTTTGAGGATAGTTTTCATTCCTGTAAGACGAGAAAGTGAAATTCCTTTCGGATAGCAGCAAGGAACCCCCAGTCTGTCCCCCTCTTCTTAATGTGATCTCAAATAAAGGAAAAGCGAGGAGAAAAGCCACTCAAGAGGCCCCAGCCTGTGTGCTGAGCCCAGGGGACGGTCGGCCGGGCAGAACCTCTCGCTGCCCTGGATGCAAAAGGTCATCACGAGCGTTTGCAAAACCTTCCGAGAGAACAGCAGCGTTTTCTTCCTAAAAGTACCAGCAACAGCAGTTAGTAAGTCCCACACGCTGCAAAGGCATTAACAGTGTTAAAATCCTTCCTACATTGTGTTTTTTTGCAGCCCTCTCTGTTAACAGTTCTTCAGAGCCTCAGCAACGTGGATGAGTGCAGAAAATCACGTGGGGAAACGCGGTTTTCCATTTCCTCCCCCAAATCACAGGAGATAGCCAAAGCACTTTGCACATGAGAGCACTCTGGATCCTGGCAGCAATCTGCAGACAGCCCCTGGAGAAAGGAGGGGGGTGTTTCCTGGACTCAGCTACACGCTCAGCCCCCCCAAAAGCGCTCTCCACCACGGAGATCGCGGGTCCTCACCGCCGCAGCCATCACCCCTGTGTTCGTTCAGATGAGAAGAGCTGACATTCAGAGGGCTTTGCTTACAACCTGTCTCAGGAGCAGAAGATTCGAGTTCCCTCAGGAAGGGCGTTCGTGGGGACGGGGGAAGGCACACCGGGAAGGGAAGGTGGCCACGAGGGGTGCACCGGGAGGCCACGGCTGGCCTCATCCTGCGGAACATCCTGGCTCTCGGTGCAGGCACATGCCTCAGAGCCCCCCAGCATCGTTATCTGCCCCCCAGGTTTCACTGAGGACAAAGACCCCCAAGAAGAGACACAGACTATGCGGCCAGAAACACCGGATGAGTCCGGTCTGAAGGGGGACCGCCAGACCCTGACAGCAACCCCCTAGGCCCACGCAGTGACCCGGTCAGGCAGGTAGGAAGCAGGAGAGCCGGTTGTAGAGGCCGGTTGGCCCCAAGCCCTGTCCTCCGGGCAGCCTCCTCTTTGTAAAAACCACTGCTATTGACGGAAGGCACAAATTCGTGTTGACAACTCAATGGCGACAAATGCCAAAATGGTCACCGTTTCCCCTTCAGTGGACAGGAATCATTGTCCCTCTCCCATCCGACAGAAACCAGAGGTGTTTTCTCCCCAGCAAAAGCGGCTTTTAGTCCCATTCTGAGGCTGTGCGGGGGGTGTGGGCGCCCAGAACCTCCTCGGCCCTCGTTCTGCTTCCCCAGACTCTTTGTCTCCCAGACTCTTTGTGGGGTCCTGCTGAGCGCCCTGCCTCACAGGCGCACCAGCCCTGAGGGACCAGGCCGCCCTGGAGGAAGAAACCCAACAGCCTCGGTCAGTGCTGCCCCCCAAAGGACCTGTGATGCCGTGACCACTCAGAAAAACCACATGAGCAGAGGAGGGAGCGCCCGACGGGGGAGGAGGGGACCAGGCTGCAGGAGACGGTGGGCGTATTGAAAGACCAGGACTCTGAGGTTCCGGCACTTGGACCTCTTGTCCACCAAGCCTAGCTGTCTCCTGTGTGACATGGGGACAAGTCATTTCCTTCTCTGGGCCCCTGTAAGTGTAAGATGGCATAAGGGAAGTGGGGGCCCAGAGAAGCGGGTACTGGTTTTTCCCCACTGACTGCGGGGGCACAGGGGGAGGTGCTTAGGGTTTCTATAACGGTGAGCCTTAACAGAAACAGGTTAGTATAGTACATTAAACACAAAATGTGCAATCCAAGAGGCCCTGCCTTGTCTTCCAGCAGTTGAGTAAACGCATCAGTTTTCTATCACCATGTAACAAATAGCACAGCGTAGCGGCTGATGTGAACGCCTGTTGTCATTTCAGTTTCACGGTCAGGAGCCCAGCCCATTTGAGCCGAGTCCCCTGCTCAGGGTCTTAGCAGGTGGAAATGAAGGTGTCCGATGACTATGTCCTCATCTGAAGGCTCAACGGGGGAATGTACCACCTCCAGGCTCCCTGTGGTTGTGGACAGAATCTGTTTCCTTGCGGCTGTCTGACGAGGCCCCATCCCCTTGGTCGTGCACCGGGGACCACACTCGGCTCCGAGAGGGGCTCTCGGGTCCTGGCTCATGGTTCCCTGCAGGGGCAGCTCACACATGGCTGGTTGTTCAAGGCCAGCAGGAGAGTCTCTGTGAAGAAGGAGTCTTACTTAACGTAAGAATGTTACGGGAGTCGTCACTGCCTCACCCACGTCTTCAGACACAACCTAGTCCGGGCAGTGACTGTCTCACCGTAGTTACAGGTGTCTCCCACATCTAAAGGGAGGGGATTATGCAGGTGTATAGACCTGGGGGCGGGGATCTGGGAGCCCTCTTAGAATTCTGTCCCCCCGAGCTGCTCATCATTTGGTTTAGAAAATGTCTTCCTACTTGGCAGCTTCCTCTTCCAGGGCCCGACTTTCTTCACCTTTACAGGGAAAAATATATATTTCCTAGTTGCCTCTCTCGAGTCACAGTTTGGAGGGTCAAGCTTTCACATTTATAAGCTATGCTTCAATGCACATGGAAGTTGTTATTTGTGCAAACATATTTTTGTTTCTTTAACTGGGGATGTGATACCATTTTTTCAAGGGAGATACTTTCCTTCAAGAGGACACAGGATTTTTCTTCTTCTTCTTTTTTTTTTAATGTTTATTTATTCTCGAGAGAGAGACAGACAGAGACAGAGTGTGAGCGGGGGAGAGTCAGGGAGAGAGGGAGACACAGAATCCGAAGCAGGCTCTGGGCTCCGAGCTGTCAGCACAGAGCCCGACGCGGGGCTCGAACTCACGAACTGTGAGATTGTGACCTGAGCCAAAGTCAGACGCTCAACCGACTGAGCCACCCAGGTGCCCCAAAAGGACACAGGATTCTTTGCTAAACTCCTACCTGGGTCTGGGGACTGATGTCATAAAAGCCATTCCTCGTCTGAAAAAAGAAAAACAGTAGGAGTGTTTGGGAATGGGGCAACTATTAGTCAAATAGAATTTTTGTTACTATTGATGTTGTCAATAGTAAACTATTGATGTTTAAAAAAAATGAGAAAGTGGGGCACCTGGGTGGTTCAGTGGGCTAAGCGTCCAACTTCAGCTCAGGTCATGATCTCACAGTTGGTGAGTTCGAGCCCCGCGTCGGGCTCTGTGCTGACAGCTCGGAGCCTGGAGCCTGCTTCGGATTCTGTGTCTCCTCTCTCTCTGCCCCTCCCCGACTCGTGCTCTGTTTCTCTCTCTCTCAAAAATAAATAAACATTTTTTTTAATGATAAAGTAATTTAAGAACAAGTAGTATAAACCGAAGAGCAACCAAAGAAATCAAATTCACCTGCCTGCTGATGTGAACTTTTCTTCTGGCGTTCTAACTCTGCAGAGCCCACGAAACCCACCCTGTGTTCAGGCATAGAACTTGGAGCATTAGGGGGAGCATTAGGATAAAAGCCCGTTTTAAAAAGCTAATTAGGTTTGTAAAACAAGCTGATAGAAATTGGTTACTCACACTTGGCTTGACTATGGCCAGCCCTTTGTGTAATTCAGACTTTTTGTGTATACACGAGTCGTCGCATCATCTTTGGCAAAGAAAAGAACTTTCCCTGTCTCAAAACCTTGCACGTGAGCCCACCTTCCCAAAGAATGGGGCCAGAAGGCACGAGCTGCCCTCGCGCTTTCTTCCTGCCGGTAGGTGGTGAGGTCTTCCCTCCGACCATGAACTCACGGTGCCCTACGTCTCTGCTCGAAGACGCTGGTTTGCTCCCAATTCCTTACGTTTTTGCATCAAATTAAATTAACCGGTTGGATACTGACAGGCCACAAATCAATAGCAGACCGAAACGCTTAAAATATTCATGTGCTAGTTACCTCCTGGGACTCGCATTCATGAGGATAGATTAGATTGCCTGCCAGGTTATTGGAAGATAAGTCTGCTCCAGCATCTGGGTTTTTCCTCTCTTTCCCGCCTCATGACTCCTTCACACATTAGTTGTGCTCACTAATCCCTGCTCAGAAGACAATCGGGCTAAGACCTGGAGAGCTGGGAATACAGTTATTTGATTTACAAATGGAGACGATGAAGAAAGGGGCCGAGCACCAATCCCGGGCTTTGCTCTAAGCAAATATCCAAATTCAAACTAATAATGCAGCAATAATCGCCCCAGCAAACTGTTTCTCAGGCCGTGGCTGTGGGGGTTCATCCTGCGTCCTCCTAAATGTCACTACGACAGGTGTACAGGGGCCAGCCAGAGAACTAATGTGTGTTGGCCTACACAGGCAGCGGATAAACGCCACGGTCTCCATGCTCTGTCAGGGTCAACCAGCCTGCCTTGCACCGGCGTGGACGGCGGGACTGGGATCCCAGCAAGCTCCAAGAGCCTGTGTTCTCTTTCTTCGTAACCTCCGTGGAATTTGTGGTTATACCCCCACGTGTCTGCGTGTTTCTAATATTGCTTTATACAGATTGTCTCTGTTTTTATTTAAATTAATATTTTCATTTTAATTTTTGGAGGAACTACTATTTTTTAACCCATCTTTAGTGGTCCTGGTGGTTTCTTTTATTTTTGTATTCTTTTTCCCCAAAGTTTATTTATTTTTGAGAGAGACAGACAGAGCGTGAGCGGGGGAGGGTCAGAGAGAGAGGGAGACACAGAATCCAAAACAGGCTCCAGGCTCTGAGCTGTCAGCACAGAGCCCGACGCAGGACTCGAACTCACGGACCGTGAGATCATGACCTGAGCCGAAGTCGGACGCTTAACTGACTGAGCCACCCAGGCGCCCCCCCCCCTTACACTTTATTTGGAACTGTTCAACCGTTCTTTTTCTATTTTCTTTAATTAACAGTTTATTAATCAATCATTTTTCAATACGTGTGCTTAAGGCTATAAGCTTCCCTTCACTCTTTTGTTCCACAGGGTGTTCACTGTTGTTCAATACACAATAATTCACACTTCAACTTTATTTTAAAAACATAAATATTTAGAATCATTTTCACAATAAAAATTCTATAAAGAAACATATTCAATGGAAACACATGGACTAAAGAAAAAATAATAAGGAATGTAAACAAATGTTTTTCAGCACTCTGAAATGACCATCTACTGTTGATAATTATCCTTCATGGATGCCCTTCACATGTCCTTACGCATGCATCCACACACGTGTAATTCTATGTGCGACAGCTTGGAGCTAGCGAGAATAATGCTGAGCGAAATCAGAGAAAGACAAATACCACATGATCTCACTCCTGTGGAATTTAAGAAACAAAACAAATGAACAAAAGAAAAAAAAAGAGAGAGGGGGAGAGAGAGAGAGAGAGACAAAACAAGACACAGACTCAGACTACAGAGAACAAATTGATGGTCACCAGAGGGCAGGTGGGTGGGGGTGGGGAAAGGTGACGGGGATGAAGGGAACACGTCTCAGGATGAGCACTGAGTAAGGTACAGAAGTGTTGAATCACTATAGTGTACGCCTGAAACTAATACAGCATTATATATTAACTACGCTGGAATTAAAATTAAAAACCTAATTAAAAAATAAAATAATAAGTGTATGTAAATGGGATATCACAACTACTATGATTTTTTAACAAATGCAAGTTTGCAAATGTACAGTTTGGGGAGTATACAAATGTATACTTTTTCTGCTATAATTTTATTGTACTATTATCATCAAAGATGGTCTTTATTCACAAATTTATTGACAATGCCTTGGTGGCCCCCTTATAAATAGTTTTTCTTAAATCTTCTATTCATCAGTAAAAATGTACATGCTGTATTTATTGCTGGCATATCTATGTGTATACAATCAAGATTAATTTTACTATTTAAATAACCTGTAACTTTACTTTTTGTCAACTTCATCTATCAGTTTCTGAGACACCTGCTAGTAGTCCCCACTCATTATGGATTTTTCAATTTCTACTTGTAATTCTGTTGAATTTTGTCATATGTTTTGTAAGGCTGTAAGCTGGGCGCATACAAGTTTGTAACTGCAGTGAGTTACTGATAGATTATTTCTTTTGTGATCCATGTGATCCAGAACTTCACCTAAAAATGTATTTCTTTCCATATTAAAATGGCTATATTAATTTCTAGGTAATATTTTTCTGGTATACATTTTCCTATCACATGATATTTAATCAATGTTTTAAGCATGTCTCATAAATTGCATCCAGCAACCTGTTTTCAGCATCAGGCCTCTGTCTCTTAGACGAAACATAAGCGAATTTTATATTTTCACTTACTATGATTACTGATACATTTCTACCGCCTTCTTGTGTATTTTCCATTGGCTATTTTTAATTTTTTACTTGATTTCTCCTTCTCGGTCTTCTGTTTGATGAGTCACTGTTTTTCAGTCCCTTGTTTTCCCCTACTTGCCCGGAACTCTTGTATTCCATCCTACCGTTTTAGTGGTTACCTTTCTATGTTCTAACTTGCCAATCCTTTGCATTTTCTTTTTTTTTTTTTTTAATTTTTTTTTTCAACGTTTATTTATTTTTGGGACAGAGAGAGACAGAGCATGAACGGGGGAGGGGCAGAGAGAGAGGGAGACACAGAATCGGAAACAGGCTCCAGGCTCTGAGCCATCAGCCCAGAGCCCGATGCGGGGCTCGAACTCACGGACCGCGAGATCGCGACCTGGCTGAAGTCGGACGCTTCACCGACTGCGCCACCCAGGCGCCCCTCCTTTGCATTTTCTAACGAGTATAAGGTTGGTCAATTTCCGTACCCTCCCCCCAAACGAGAGGAACACTTACGAACCCATCCTTTCCCTGCAGACCCCCTCGACCAGACTCCGCGGTATTCTCGCCCAGTACTTTCAACCCACCGCGCTTTGAGGTTATGAAAAACCACCTACAACACCTCCACACCAACACAATTTACTTCTGTCTTTTGTCACCATCGCTCGTCTCTGCCAGTTCCCCCCCACCAGGTTTGGTTTGCTTCTTGCTGAAGTACATCCTTCGGTAGCTCTCTTAGCAAGAATTACCTGCGTACCTGAAAAGGTCTTTATGTCATACTCGCTTAGGAAGCTTGTTAGCAAGTGCAACATTTGAAGTCAACTATTACGTGAAATGCATCCACCATCACCCCCTGACTCCTCTGTGGCTCCGAACCAGTACTCCCACCAGTCCACCTGAACACACTGGCTATTCACACCCACAGCTGACTTTGCCTCTGAATTGGGGATGTGGTGAGATTCCAAGAGTGCATGAGTCACTCGTTTTTCCCTGCACTGCTTCAGGGTGGGTACAGTGGGGTTCGGACACACGGTAGGATGAGCTGTGTCAGAGTTCTGTTCCTGTACGTGGCTGCTCATTTAAAAAAAATTATGAGTGAGAGGGGCACCTGGGTGGCTGAGTATCCGACCCTTGGTTTCAGCTCAGGTCATGATCTCACGATTTGTAGGTTTGAGTCCTGCAACAGGCTCTGTGCTGATGGTATAGAGCCTGCTTGGGACTCTCTCTCTACCTCTCTCTCTGCCCTTCCTGCTTGCTTGCTCGTTCTCTCTCTCTTTCCCTCTCAACATAAATAAATTTTAAAAAATGTATGAGTTAGAGTGAATATTTAATTGTTGCCAATGAATATTTGTGCAATTTTTTGTTTTTGCTTTTATTTATTTCATTTGGTATTGGGACAGGGAAAGACTTAGTTTCCCTCCAATTGTCTTCAACTTGAGTTCTCCTGTGTTACTTTTATAGTTTGACAAAAAGTTTATATTTTCTTTCTCTAACTTCTCCGGTAAGATCCTTGTGGGGAGAGATGCCATAACGTGTTATCTCTGAATCTTTCCCTACCAACCCTATTACAGAACCCTAACTCAATCAGACTCTTGGGGAATGTCGTTACCCCCCAGGAGAGCATCTTGGAGTTGGGAGTATCTGGATTCCTACAAGAGGTAGTGATGCACGAGGTGAAGGACAAAGGCAGCTACCGGGCCACCATGTGTACCTGACCTTGTAGAGTAAACACTGCTCCAACAGAGGGGCCTGGAATCCCCTGGACCCCTTCCCTTCAAGATCTTTCTGTTGAGAATCCAGATCCATTCTCCACGTCATGTAAACCCCTTTCCTGTAGGACACAAAAAGAGGTCAGGCTGATTCATGCCACTGGATAACCAACCCAACAATGACTGCTGGCTCTTCATCTGGCAGTGCTGGCTCAGAAGGACTGATGTCAGCGTGTCCGTGCAGCACAAAACCTGAGGACTGCTCTAGGGTGTGACTACTGCGGTTAAAAATGGAGGGCGGATGACTCAGAACCCCAAAATTATACGTTGAAAGATGAGAGCTCACAACCATTGCAGTTTTTTATGAAGCCAATGTATAAACACACATGTGCATGCACACACATACATACCTATGCACACATACACACATGCACACATACCGGTGCACACATGCACACACATACATGTGCACACATATACACATGCACACACATACCTGTGCACACACACATGCACACACATACATACCTGTGTGCACGTACATACATGCACACACATACCGGTGCACACATGTGCGCACATACATACACACCTGTGTACACATGCGCACACACCTGTGCGCACACACACATGCACACACATACCTGTGCACACGTGCACACACACATACCTGTGCACACATATACATGTGCACACAGACGCAGGCAAATACACACACACGCGCCACACTCTCTAGGACTAGAATATAGCCAAGAGTTCCACGATTCGGAAGTTAATTGTAATAATTTGTGCTGTAAGTCCTGTGAATTATACTTTAAGAAGTGCTCCCTGTCTCTCAGTCTTGTGTACATTCTACGTATAAAAGGGCTTCCTGATCAATATCTCTTCAGGTAATTTGCCCACACTGAACAACACTGCAGTGACTCAGCATTACACCCCATCGACATGATCCATTACATCAGACCACAACTAAATTTATCTTCTTATGAGCAGGAAATGTGCTTATCCAGGAGCCAGAAGGTCTGGGTTCTTCGTCCCATCTCCGGGGTATAGTTCCCTTATCAGAAAATGGGGTCTGGAGATTTCTCTGATTTCTCCATCCTGGCATCAATACTCTATCTGTGGGCATCAAGGGGTCGGGAAGTTCCCATTTCCGTGGTCCGAGGTGTCGAAATAGAGAACACTATGCCCGCACTGCTTGGGAGCGTCTCGTGCGTCTGTAACAGTTACAACAATTGCAGCAATGCCACGTTACCCTCGTGGGTGCGGACGACACATCACGGATCACGAAAGCACACACTAAAAGCACACTCTCCCGCTTATGGAAACATACCCCTCCTTTCACGTACCCAACAAATATGTTTACAATTCACTTTCAATCCACAACATTCCAAGCAGGGTTCCAAGGACTGCAGGCAGAGCAGAGATGATGTGGGCACGTCCTTCCCCTTAACTAGGGTGTCCCCACGCCATGCCCCACGTGAGAATGAGAATGATTCTAATGCCAGGTCTCAGGCACAAAAGTCCGTATGAGAAGCGACACACAGTGCTGGGCACAGATAGAAGGCAGGACCTTCTCCAGCCAGGTGTGAAGGAAGATCTGGGGGTGTGCGGGGGGGGGGGGG
>NW_024412419.1:1967858-1987827 GCF_014898765.1 Herpailurus yagouaroundi
CCCCCCCCCCCCCCCCCCCCCCCCCCCCCCCCCCCAACCGAGGACACCCAGAAAGATCATCACCCGGCAGAGACAGGAGCTTTCAAGTAAAAACTGTACTTGAAGACTCATGAGTCCCAAGGTTTGGGGTGGCTTAAGTCACACAAACAAGTGCAAAGTGGCCCGTGGCAGTGGGGGGGGGGGGGGTGCCTGGACGCTCTTGTCCAGTTAGGGTCGGGACCCAGCTGGGGGACCCCAAGCCGGCAGCGCATCCTGGGGGGGTCACGTAACCCCGCTGACTTCCCTTTCGTCACCAACAACTTGGGAACAGCAAAGGTCTCTCAGAGACGTCTTACCAGGAATTGAAAAAAACAAAGTGGTGAGGGGAACGGCTGTGATCTCGGAAGCTTCCCAGGGCCCCGGTGCTAGAGCGCTGGTGGGCGAGCTGGTGAGGACGCCGATCCCGTCCCCTGAGACAGGAAGATGCCTCCACAACTTCGGGTGTCGTACTCACTGCCCACAGAATGAGTGCCTCCCTCCAGGTGCTAAATAAGTCTAAACGCGACTGAATCCAATCATCATAATATGCAAATCTACACCTCGGATTCCGACGAGCCGAGACCAGACCGGACCCAGTAAGGCGGCTGCGGTTCCGTGAGGGCCCGCGAGCACAAAGTCACACTGTTTCAGGGGCGTTCTGTCTTCAGAGAAGGGGAGCCCAGGCACTCTGTCGGTCTTCCCAGAGTTCTGACAGTCACGTTTTCACAACAGTAATCTGAGACTCCGAGTGGGCGTGGCATTCGATACGTGCGTGATCACCACGAACTGCAATTAATTTTGTTTTGAACATACCCAGCGCCCCCGGGGAGGATTCCAGGCACGGCCGGGTCGGCAGCCACTTCCCAAGCCCCTCCCCCACCAGAAGACAGAGCAGCGCGGGGCGTGTCAGAAGCCACGTCCCTGCCCACACCTGGGGGCGCTGCTCGGATGCCCCCCGTGCACCTGCCCCCCCACCCCCAGCAGAAGGGGCTGCGACGGCACAGCAGCCCACGTGAGAGCAGCCAGGAGGAGGCAGCGAGACAGGCAGTGAGAGGGGACGGGACTATTTCAGCCTCGGGGCGGAAGGCAGCCAAGCCCCATTTCTCTCCGGATTGCGTCACTTACCCCTGAACTGAACAATGTCACTAAGCACACAAGTAAGGAGGAGCAGTTCATACCCAATTTCATGAATAATTATCGAGCACCTTCGACGTGCCAGACGCTGCCTGAGGTACCGGGTGGGAGAGAGTTACAGGGGAGTGTGAAGATAAATAAGTCATAATCCTGGCCCTAGAGGAGCCCTCGCTGCGCACATGTATAATTCAAGGCAGCCGCGCCAAGTCTTAGAAGAGGAAGCACGGTTTATCCCCAGCTGGGATACATCAGGGACAACAGCGCACTTCATCTGCATCTGGAAGACGGAGGAGGATCTCGGCTCGCAGAGGAGAGGGGCGAGCAGGGCCTGCAGACACAAAGAACAGCTCAGCCAAGGCAGGGATCGGGGCGCCTGGGCGGGATCCAGGATGGCAAGCAACCCGGCAGGCGGGGCGGGAGCTGCGGAGGGCAGGCGAGGGCCCACGGGGACAGGCACGGCTCGCCTCCGACTCCCCGCCTCTGCTCCACGCACACGCGTGTGCACACACACGTGCTCTCTCACACGTGCACACACGAATGTACGCGTTCAAACACACAACATTCACGCGCGCCCACTGATCCCCATGCACGCCCACACACGTCTCACAAGCACACATGCATGCACACTCTCATTCACACGCACGCACACAACCGATTACACTCATACGCTGATGACGGTGCGCACACACCCACGTGCAGATACACACACACGCATGCACTCAGCACACTGCCGCTCACATACACTTGCTCACGCTGGCAACGCACCAGTCTCACGCACATGCGCACACTCGCGCACACACTCACAAAGACTCACATTTGTGCGCACGCACACAGGCTGGCCCTCGCTCACACACTGACCACTCCTGCAGCTGGGGTGTGCCCGGCACTCGGGGGCCAGGCTCCCCGCCCCCCCCCCCTGTTGGCTCTGTGGACACAATCAAGGAATTCTCTTGTTAGAAGGCACTAGGATGAAAATCTTAGGTCTTGGGCAAGTGTGGGACACGCCTGCCTCTGTTGGTACCCGGGAAGAAAACAAACAGCAGAGAGCATGACAAATCCCTCCCACAGACGGTGTTTCTCCTCCAGTCAGCGTCCTTAGAGCTCCCCTCCCCCTCCGGTAGGATCCTTAGAACGCCCCTCCCCCCTCACAGCCGAGCCCTGGATGCGGGGAGCTCAGCGCAGACAGCAGACACCCCCAGACACTCGAGGGAAGGTGCGGCATGACGGCCCCCCGGGTCCAAAGTCGCACTCCTGAGCTAGGCCACCCTGAGAGGCTGGCTGACCCCCGGCGGGAGGCTGGGCCACACTGAGTGGCTAGGCAACCCCCCGGTGCTAGGTGACCCCAAAGGGATACGCAGCTCCCGGGGGCTCGGTGACCCCCAGGGGCAAGACTTGACCTCCCGTGACGCAGCCTCCCTCACCCACCTCGGCTCTGTGAGGTCTGGACCTGCCGCCGGAGGGTCTCTCGGTGCCACGGCGACCCACGTCAGACTCACGTGTCTGACAAAGTCCCAGACACGTGAGTGGAGACGCATTGTGGAGCAGTGGCTCCCCATGACACACTGCGCCCAAAACAGGCCCAGGTCACACAAGCCTGCTCTCCATACATTCGAGAGCAGATGCACACACTACTGAAACACAAAGAGCTCAGACAACTAGACAATGAAAAACAGAGAAATACAGCACGGGAATAACAGAAGCCAATCTCATGCACGCGTGCCAAGAGGCTAACCAAAATGTTGCTAAACTGAGTGTAGGGTGTATTTAAAATACCAAATAAGGTTTATGCCAATAACGTAGGAAAGATTCTCATGCAAATGATACTATTGTGATTTACCACATTCATATATTAAAAGGGAAAAAAAACTTAAAATCACCTTCACAAATGCAGAACAAACTTTTTGGTAAAACTCAAATGCTATTAGGGATTTAAAAAAAACACCTCAGTGATTAAGAAGAGAGACCTTCTTTAATAGAAGAAAAGACAGCAACTAATAATCCACAACAAACATCATATTTAATGTTGAAACTTCAAAATTAGGAAGGAGATAATATAGTGCTTTTTGTAATGTAATGTTTTCTTATATAGGATTAGCCTTGTCTAGAAAGTTCTAGCTAGCTCAATAACAAAAGAATAAAAAGATATTTGGAAAAAATGAAATGAAACTGTCATTATGCATAGAGGTATGATTAAAACAAAGTGAAGAGTTAAGCAAGGTTGCTGGAAGCAAGATCAGTATAGCAAAATCAGGTACGTAAGCAAAAAGCAAATAGACGGAATTTTTACCAGATACTACTCGTTTCTCAAACAGTGATTGGGACCCTGACAGAGGACCCAGGTGCCAGCTTGAAGAGGGTCCCATTGGCTGAAGTTGGAATGATTTGAACAGCAAAATAAATCATGACAGAATGGACTATAAGTCTTCAAAGTGAATCATTCGGGTACGAAAATTATTAAAGAATGGGGAAGAAGGCCCTTAGGATAGAAAAATACAATTGATGAATAAGGAATAAATTACAAAAACAGAAAATCACTATTTTGGCTCTGGCACAGTAATGATTCAAACAAAATTCATCAATGGCTGCCCCAACCTTAGGTGAAAGACTCTGGGGGGAACAGGATACTCGCAGCCCTTCAAAGAATCACCTCAAAAATCACTTATTAGAAAGTGAGGGAAGACACACGTATAATGTAGAAATCAGGAAAATGTAATGGCCAAGTGGTCAAGCTTCACATCCCAGTAATGCGACAAACCACACGGTTCCCAATGTGATGCAAAGGGAAGAGATATATCCCTCCAGGCAGGGCCCTTGTCAAATGAATCTGATGGCGGACCGGCAATTCAACAGCCTCAGGAACAGCCAGGTTAAGGAAGACCAAGTTTCTGTGGCAGTGCGGTGCAGTGTGTGACCCTTAATAGGCTCCTAAATCAGACAAAGGGGGACGACAACAAATATTATTAGATAATCAGTGACATTTGAATTTGGATTACATATAGGAAAAGGAATACTATTATATCAATGTTAAATTTCATGAGTGTGATAATCATGTTGTGTTTATATATTTTTTTTTGTTCTTAGCTAATACAACTTGAAATGAGGTGACATGATATATGCACCTACATATGTGGAGGGAGGGAGGGAGGGAGAGGGAGAGAGAGGGGGGAAGCAAATGTGAAAGATGCTGACAAGTAGTGAGACCAGGTGAAGGGCATGTGAGTGTCCATTGTGTTATTCTAAAGAAATATTGGCTGAAAACTTCCCTAATCTGGGAAAGGAAACAGATATCTAGATCCAGGAGGCACAGGGAACTCTCATCAACAAAACCAGACTCACACCAAGACATGTTGTAATTAAATTTGCAAACTGTAGGGGCGCCTGGGTGGCGCAGTCGGTTAAGCGTCCGACTTCAGCCAGGTCACGATCTCGCGGTCCGTGAGTTCGAGCCCCGCGTCGGGCTCTGGGCTGATGGCTCAGAGCCTAGAGCCTGTTTCTGATTCTGTGTCTCCCTCTCTCTCTGCTCCTCCCCCGTTCATGCTCTGTCTCTCTCTGTCCCAAAAATAAATAAACGTTGAAAAAAAAAAAATTAAAAAAAAAAAATTTGCAAACTGTAGTGATAAAGAAAAAAATCTTAAAAGAGGCGAGATAAAATAAGTCAGTAACTTATAAGGGAAAACCCATAAGACTAGCAGAAGATTCTTCAACAGAAACTTGGTAAGCCACAAGGGGGTAGCATGTATTCAAAGTGCTGAACTGGAAAAATCTTCAGCCAAGAATACTCTATCCATTAGAGCTTGTATTCAGAATGGAAGGAGACATGAAGAGTTTTCCAAACAAACAAAAACTAAAGGAGTTTACGACCACCAAGCAAGCCCTGCAAGAAATATTCAAGGGGACTCTTTGGGGAGAAAGGAGAGACCAAAAGGGACAGTATATAGGTGAGAAACACAAAAGCTGTAAAAATGAATATTTCTGTAAAACATCCATCAAGGAACTCACAAAATAAAAGGATGTAAAATACGACACCATACCTAAGACATGGAGAGGAAAGGAATAAGAATGGATCCAAACTTAAATGAGCATCAACTTAATACAGACTTCTCTGTGAGAAAGAGGTTATAGACAAACCTAATGGCAGCCATAAATCAAAAACCACTAATAAATATACAAAGAATAAAGAGATATACAAATATATCACTAAAGAAACCCATCAAACCATGGAAGAAAGACAAGATCGGAGAAAATACTCAGAAACAACCACAAAACAAGGGATAAAATGGCAATAAATACATATCTATCAATAATTACTTCAAATGTAAATGGACTAAACACTCCAATCAAAAGACACAAGGTGACAGAATGGACAAAAAAAACAAGATCCATGTATGTATTGCCTACAGGAGACTCATTTTAGACCTAAAGACACCTGAAGCTTGAAAGTGAGGGGATGGAGACACATCTACCATGCAAAACGATGTCAAAAGAAAGCCGGAGAAGCAATACTTATATTGGACAAAATAGATTTTAAAACAAAGACTGCAATAAGAGACAAAGAAGTATACTATAGGACAATAAAGGGGACAATCCAACAAGAAAATATAATAACTGTAAATATTTACACACCCAACATACGAACATCCAAATATGCAAAACAGTTAATAACAAACATAAAGGAACTAATCAATAATAATACAATAATAGTAGGGGACTTCAATACCCTACTGACATCAACAGACAGATCATCCAAACAGAAATCAATAAGGAAACAATGCCTTTGAATGACACATGGGAACAGATATATTCTGAACATTCTATTCTTAAAACAACAGAATACACATTCTTTTTAAGTTCACAAGAAACAGATCACATATCAGCCCACAAAACCAAATGAAATGAATTCAAGATCAAAGTCACACCATGCATCCTTTCTGACCACAACACTATGAAACTAGAAATCAACCACAAGAAAAAAATCTGGAAAGACCATAAATACATGGAGGTTAAATAACATGTTACTAAACAATGAATGGGTCAACCAGGAAATAAAAGAAGAAATTTTAAAAGTACATGGAAACAAATGAAAATGAAAACACAATGGTCCAAACCTCTGGGACGCATCAAAAGTGGTCCTAAGAGGGAAGGGTAGAGCAATACAGGCCTATCTCAAGAAGCAAGAAAACTAAACAACCTAACTTTATGCCTAAAAGAGGTATAAAAAGAACAACAAACAGAACCTAAAAGCAGCAGAAGGAAGGAAATAGAAGAAATAAATGTTATAGATGTTAGATAAGTAAATAGATGTTAGAGCAGAAATAAATGTTACAGAAACTAAAAGCAAAAACAAAAAACACAATAGAACGGATCAATGAAACCAGAAGCTGGTTTTTTGAAAAAAAATCAATAAAACTGATGAATCTTTAGCCAGATTTACCAAGAAAAAAAGAGAAAGGACTCAAACAGAATCACAAATGACAGAGGAGAAATCACCACCACCACCACCACAGAAATATAAACAATTATGAAAATATTATGAAAAACTACATGCCAACAAACTTGACAAGTGAGAAGAAATGAATAAATTCCTAGAAACATATAAACTATCAAATCTGAAACAGTAAAGAGAAAATTTGAGGAGACCAATAACCAGAAAAAAAATGGAATCAGTAATCAAAAAACTCCCAACAAGCAAAAGTCCAGGGCCAGATGGCTTCACAGGAGAATTCTACTAAACATTTAAAGGAGAGTTAATACCCATTGTTCTCAAAGTATCCCAGAAAATTCATTCAATGAGGACAGCATCACCCTGACACCAAAACTAGATAAAGACACCACTAAAAAAGAAAACTATTGCTGGGAACGCAAACTGGTACAGCCAGTGTGGAAAACAGCATGGAGGTTCCTCAAAAAACGAAAATACAATTACTGTAGGATACCGTAATCACACTACTGGCTATTTACCCAAATCATACAGAAATATTAATTCAAAGGGATACATGCACCCTATGTTTCTAGCAGCAGCATCTACAATAGCCAAGTGTTCATCGATAGATGAATGGATAAAGAAGGTGGCATACACGCGCACACACACACGCGCGCGCACACACACACGCGCGCACACACTGCAATATTACTCAGCCATCTAAAAGAATGAAATCTTGCCATTTGCAATGACGTGGATGGAGCTAGACAGTACGATGTGAAGTGAAATAAGTCAGAGACAAGGATCCTATGACGTCACTCATATGTGGAATTTAAGAAACAAAACAAATGAGCACAGGGGGAGAAAGAGAGAGGGAGAGAGGCACACCAAGAAATAGACTCTTAACTCTAGAGAACAAACTGGTGATTACCACAGGGAGGTGGGTGGGGCGGAGGGAAATGGGTGAGGGGGATGAAGGAGTGCACCTGTCGTGATGAGCACGGAGTAATGCACGGACGTGTTCAATCACCGCACTGTATGCCTGAAACTAATGTAATACCATATGTTAACTAACTGGAAGTAAAACAAAGACTTTAAAAAATAAAATGAAAAAAAGAAAAGAAACTCAACACACCACAAAAAATTAATTAATTAATTAAGTTAAATTCCC
Organism: Herpailurus yagouaroundi; assembly: GCF_014898765.1. NCBI lineage: Eukaryota > Metazoa > Chordata > Mammalia > Carnivora > Felidae > Herpailurus > Herpailurus yagouaroundi. The sequence continues at coordinate 1,975,601 of NW_024412419.1, forward strand.
AAGCCCCTGGAAGTCAAGGTTACTTCATGCCGGACTCATTCCCTTTTGTGGTAGTGTGTTACTGATTAAAATCTGTCTTGTCCACTCTAATTAGTGTCCAGCTTTGTTTGTCTCCGATGGCATGCACGTACATAATGTCGTGTTTAAGGAGGGTTAGGGTCATAGACACTGCAGTAATTCTAAATTAATGCAGAAGTTCCTATTAAATTCCTATTAAAATCCTATGGAACCTTTATAGAACCTGATACGCTAATTCTAAAATTTACATAGAGAACTAAAGAGCCAAGATTTGCCAAGAAAACGTCCAATACACAAAAGGAGGTAAAAGCAGGAGATGGGGGGCAGGGGGAGAAGGGCCCCTGCTAGTGGCAGAGCACATCATCCATTAAACTGTGGTGCAGGGGCCGGAGCTGACCCATGGACCCTGGCCACACCTGTGTGACATACTCAGAAGAGCTCGAGAAGTGACAGAAACCCCATCAGAAGTGAGCAGGAAAACAACGGGCCATTCAACAAACAGAGGTAAGATGACTGCTTGCATACGTACAAGAAAAGGTAAATTTCGGTCCGTTCTACATCCCCAATCGGTAATCAAAAGGAAATGCCAGATCCATCACGACCTCTAAGTGAAAACGGAAAATGTATACACAGTTGAAGAAAATACAGAAGATTCCACCATGGCCTTAGGGTAAGAAAGGGTTTCTCATAAACAGATGTAAAAAACACAATCCAGGGAGAAAAACTGATCGATCTAACTTTAAAATTAAGAATTTAAAAATAAGAATTTCTGCTGTCTGAAGACCCCATAACGAGGGTGAAGAGACAACGTGTGAAATGGGGACAGGTGTCTGTAACACATCCAACTGACGAGCAGGGTCTAGACTCCGTAAGATTCCGGAAGTCAGAAAATAAATAGGAATAGCACAGTGGAGAATGGAGCAGAAGGCATGACCAGGCCACAGAAGCAAAACCACGAGCCGTCAGAAACAGAACAAAACAAAAGGAAAGAAAACCTCAACTCCATTACTGATTTGGGAGAGCAAATGACAGCCTCCACGGGATACTCCAGAATCTGGCAAAATCCACAGTGACACAGACGTGGTGTCCATCAGGCCATGTTGTAGCAGGGACCGTCCCCGGGTCTCAGGTGCAGGGACACTCACTCCATGTTCATTCTACACAGCAGGCTGCGGGCTGGCTTCCCATGAGGAGACCCAGGCCAGAGGAGGGTCTCAGGGGACAGGCAGGTCTCACCGCTGATGGGAACTTGATCCTCCCGAAGCCAGACCAGGCGACCATTCCAGTCATTTCCGTGAGACAAGCGAGCCTCGGGCCCAGCCTGACGTCCAGCAGGAGAGGCATGAGGTCACATGAAGGGGTGGGATGCCTCCTCCCTGAGACAGGAGGCACAGAGTTGGAAACACTCCTGCACACACACAGGACAATCGACCTTGTCCACTGCTGGCGTGTCAGCGGGCACAAGCACTTTGGAAACCACGGCCGGGCGTTACTTATGTAGGTTTGGCTGACTCTCCCCGCCACCCAGCCGTGGCACCCCCAGATTCACACCCTCGGAGGCTCTGGCTCACGGCCCGGAACAACACACCCGGGAACGCTCAGGGCGACATCGTGCCCACAACCGCCAGTGCCCTGAGCAGCTCAGACCAGTGCGCCTTGGTGTCTACACCACGGGACAGGGTTCCACAGTGACACCCACACTGGAAGCCATGAGGCACAGCCACTCTCAGCGGCACACGTGCACCCCCACACCAGAACGGTAAGCACAAGGCAGGTCAGCAAGGAACTTGTTCAGTGGTACTCACTTCATCCTCAGATCGAAAGCAGCAAGACTAAACAAATGGAAATTTCCAGAGTAGGGACCCCTTAAAGAAAAGGCAGGAACTGTGGGACACATCTAGAAGGTAGAGGGCCGGTCCCTGTGACGGAGAGGGGTGCAGGGTACAGAGACTGAAGAATCGGTCCCGTGACATCCCATTTTGTAAACGAGGCTGGGCACTGCTCTGTCCACTGGATGTGTAGGTTACATGCTCTTTTGTACGGAAAGTATATTTCATAATAATTCCTGCTTTTTAAGTGTATTTATTTTTATTTTTGATAGAAAGAGAATGCAGGGGAGGGGCAGAGAGAGAGGGGAGGGAGAGAGGGAGAGAGGGAGAGGGAGGGAGAGAGAATCCCAAGCAGGCTCCACACGGTCAGCACAGAGCCCGATGCTCGGCTTGAACTCACCAACTGCAGGATTATGGCCGGAGCCGAAACCAGGAGTCGGACGCTCAACCGACTGAGCCCCCAGGCGCCCTATTTCGTAACAATTCTTACAGCTGCAGGGGCCGCAGGCGAGGCGTGGAGGCCGCAGCCTGAAAGGAGAGGCCCTCCTCTGGTGAGGAAGCAGCGGCCAGGCACTCGCCGCACAGGCGGCCGGCCTCACGGAGCAGGCGCTGTGTGCCTCCGGAGGGACACTTTCCACCTGGGCTGCAATCCTCGCGTGCATCCGCGCCACAACCTGGGAGGGCGTTACTACCACGATCTCTGCCTTAGAAATGCGGAGGGCACAGCCACCACCCGCCCCGCCCGGGAGTCGCCCGGCCCCGCCTCTCCTGGTGGGTGCCCCCAGTGGGCCAAGACCGGGCCGGGAGGCATAAAGCAAAGCACCGGGAAGGGCCTTCAGGCCCCGCAGCAGAGTCCCAATCCCTCCTCGAAGGCCCAAAGACTTTTCCCGGCCTTTCTGATCCCCGCCAACCCCACGCCCCGACCTCGGAGAGGGTGCGGTGGGCTCAGTAACATCAGGGCATCGGGAGAGCAGCTCCTGGTCCCCGGGACCTGCCGAGGAGGAGAGAGGGCCTCTGCAGGTGTGGTCAAGGCGCGGGTCTGGAGATGGGAGGACGGCCCGGTGGTCCGGGTGGGCAGTAAACAGAGTGGTGGGAAAGAGGCAGAGGGAGGTCGGACACGCACACAGAGGAGGCCGCATGAGGACAGAGCAGAGAGGTCCAAAGACGCTGGCCGCGAAGACTGGAGGGAGAAGGCTACGTGCCGGGAGCTGGGAGAGGCCGGAAGGGTCCCCCCACGGCCTCGGGGGGAGCACGGCCCTGCCAGCGCCTACGCTCCGGGCTCGTGGCCCCAAAACCGTCAGATAAACTCCTGCTGTTCCGCCCAGGACACTGACACAGAAGGTGACGCGGAGGGACGGAGAGGCCTGTCTCCCTCCGCGCGCACGACCCCGCGTGCATAACACAGGGCTGGGGGGGCCACGTCCAACCACAGCACGGGGTTCGAGTGCTCCCCTTGGCAAACGGACATTTTCATCACACAGACGGGACTCTGTGCCCTCAACAGGCTGAAGGCTCCTGGTCACGGAGCAGTGACCAGACCGCTAAGGCCGGGACGCATTCTCCCAGCGAGGAGGTGGGTGGAGGGCCGGGCGGGGACGCACCAGCCACGGGAGGACGGAGGGCAGGGGTGTCATCAGGCAGACACGAGGGCCTGCAGACCCCCTCCCCCCACCCCCAGACGGCAGGGAGGGCAGAAGGGCCACACGGCTGCAGCCCCATGTGCGTACTTTCTAATTAACGGGCTTTATGCGTTAGATCGGTTTTGGTGACAGTGGCAGCGCTCATGACTCAGTGACCACTCGCCTGCTGCCAAACAGCTCTGGTTCCGTGTAGGAGTCGTGGGCGCCGTGCCGACACGTCCCCGAGCACCGGGCTGGCGGTGACGGCCACGACTGAGCCTTTGGGAAGGGAAGACCCTGGGCCCCCGGCAACAGTGCGGTTGTGGGGGGGCCCTTTCCCTCCAGGCCCAGGCACGCCCCCCCCGAGACAGAGCGACTCGGCAGGTGCACGGTGGGCTCTCGGAGTCGAGTACAAAACGCACCGTGTCTGCAGCCCCTGGAACCCGAGTCAGGACGCACCTCCACCCCAGCCGTGTAGACACAGAGCCGCGCTGTCTCGAGAAACACACTGTCCCTCTCAGAGTCCAGCCAGGGGAATGGCCACGGGGCTTCCTGCCCTCTCTAAAGACACAGCCACCCCACTCTGGCTTTGTTCCACTGCGTCCGAGGGGAACCTCCTTGCCTCTCGGGATGAAGCCTCACCTCCCCGCTCCGGGGTTGGGCCATCAGGGAGGAACAAGCCACGAAGACCCACGAACTATCTGCCTTCCGCCTGGGATGCCCCTCCCTGAAACAGCGAGCTCTGTGCTAGGTGACCACTGAACAGGAGGGCGGGGGGACCACACCGAAAGTGCAAGGTGAAACCTTTCTCCCCGACCTGGGCGCGCCAATGGGGACCTGTGCCAGGGGGGTTCAGGTGTGGTCTCCTCATCACAAGCTTGAGCATGTGGGACGCAGTCTTGGGCCATCTCCCACCCTGCACGGGGTGTCGAGGAGCAGAGTTGCGTGGGAACTCTCTCAGACGCGCAGGTGCTGGCCCTGAGTGATGGAGAGTGACGCCCGGGCCCCCAGAGGGCACGGGGAGGGCCGTCACAGGTGGTCACATGCCAGGAAACCGGAAGACAGAAGCTGAGCTATCCGAGATTGGAAACCCGGGGGGCAGAGGGGTTGCCAGAGCAAAGTGCTCTTTAAATTTTCTTTTTTAATGTTTATTTATTTTTGGGAGAGAGACAGAGACAGAGCATGAGCAGGGGAGGGGCAGTGAGAGAGGGAGACACAGAATCTGAAGCAGGCTCCAGGCTCTGAGCTGTCAGCACAGAGCCCGAAGCGGGGTTCGAACTCCCAAACTGCGAGATCGTGACCTGAGCCGAAGTCGGACGCCCAACCGACTGGGCCACCCAGGCACTCCGCAAAGTGCTCTTTAAAGAAAACTCAAGTTGAAAAGCAGGAATGTCACCTTGAAGACAGAGACAGGCCCAGAGTGCTTGTCCCCAGCAGGCACCCCGGGTGGATTTTATGGCCACGGGAAAGGACAGGGCAGCGAGGAAGGATAAACAGCACAAGGGGATGACCGAAGGAGGAAAGGAGAACGTCGACAGGAAGACCAGCAGGTCCCGACCCAGGGCACGCGGTGACAAGGCCACCTGCACAGGACCCTCAGAACGTCGCGTCCAAGCTGAGTGCTTGGTCAAAAGCTGTGTGCTTTACTCCTAGATGCCTCTCACCTCTCTGCGGTAACCTTGGCCTGCCCCTGCCCACCGGCCTTCCCACTGTTCCCTTGACGCAGAGCCAGAGGGATGCTCGGGGCTGGGCATGGCGTGGAGATGCGTGGGCACGCATGGAGATGGCCTGTGTTGGCAGGATGCTGACCAAAAGTGTGTGCTGTTGTGGTTTCTCCAACGGCACCCACCGTTGCGTCCCAGAGAGAGGGAAGGGGATGGAGGGAGCACAGGGAAGACTCTTCAGGGCAGGAGCAAAGGACAGGGGAGGGCGCAGGGGACAGAGGCGGGGCCCACCCTCCTTCTGGAGGCGGCCGCTCAGCGGGGCTTGAGGGTTTGGGAAGAAGGTGGCAGAGCGGCTCAGGGAGTCACGGCGTTGGGCATCCGGGCTGTCGGTGTCTCCGTGGAGAGACCACGGGGCCTCTATCCACGGGGTCCTGTTCTCCCACCCCCACCGCCCGCTCTTTCCCGATGCAGAGTCAAGGTCAGTAAATACTTGCTAAAAGAACCAATACTGAGGTGCCTGGGGGGCTCCGTCCATTAAGCGTCCAACTTCGGCCCAGGTCATGATCTCACGGTTCTGAGTTCGAGTCCCACGTCAGGCTCTGTGCTGACAGCTCGGGGCCTGGAGCCTGCTTCCGATTCTGTGACTCCCTCTCTCTGCCTCTCCCCCACTTGTTCTCTCTCTCTCGCTCTCTCTCTCTCTTTCTCTCCCCAAAATAAATAAACATAAAAGAAATTTTAAAAAAGAACAAATACTTGCACCAGGGTCTTCTGCCCCCTTAAAAGCCCTTTTCAACTTTCACACGTTTACACATTTAATTAAACCCATTGTACTGGTGACCATATCCTCTCCCTGGCCATCTACCTCGCACACGAGACTTGGAGAGACTCCCCTGTACTTGGAATAGAATCCGAACGGATATAATTGCCTACAAATCCACACTGCTGTTGCGTGTTTGCTGTGCTGCAGTTGGGCTCAAGAATAATTATAAAGGAAGGAAACATATACTAGCATAACACAATACATTTATTTTTTTTTTAATTTTTTTTTCAATGTTTATTTATTTTTGGGTCAGAGACAGAGCATGAACGGGGGAGGGGCAGAGAGAGAGGGAGACACAGAATCGGAAACAGGCTCCAGGCTCTGAGCCATCAGCCCAGAGCCCGACGCAGGGCTCGAACTCACGGACCGCGAGATCGTGACCTGGCTGAAGTCGGACGCCCAACCGACTGCGCCACCCAGGCGCCCCTAACACAGTACATTTAAAGGAATCTTTCAAAAGCTAAATAAAGCCGTGGAGACAAGTGAGGAAGCCGGGCTTTGACAGGCCTGCCCCAGGTGGGAACGGGGTGTCTCCCCGAGAAGCGCTGAAGAAGGGGAGAGGCTTGGGGAGGACTCACTCGGCGCGCGGAGATGTTGCCTCACGTATTATCCCAAAGGCCTACATCTCAGCAATAAAGGCTTTTCTTTCCCGCCCCTGGCTCAGAACTAAAGCCCCAAGGCGGTCATTGGAAAGACTAAAATGAAACAAAATTTACATAAGCAAACTCGGCTCCCGCCAGCCCAGATGCACGGCTGCTGGGCCTGGGCCCTGGGCGCTGAGATAAGCCTGGCCTCGGGCAGAGGAAAGAACACAGGAAGCACACACCTGGGGCTAGGGGGGGGGGGGGCGGGGGGGAGGCATTCCAAACAGCTTCGGATTTGGGGCACAACATTTTAAAGAGACAGAGTGATCTATCCCAGACCTTAGTCGTCGGCTCAGAACTTGGTCTCTTTCTGGGACAATTTTCATAGTGTCTCTACCCATATTCCTGTGCCCAGGACCCCCTCCCCCACCCCCAAATTCTCCGCATTCTGCTGCTGGAGTGAGATTCTGACTCGGCAGAAGTCCCAGCTTGGGACATCACTGCTACCCCTTGTTGTGGATCGAACTGGGTTCCCCCGAAAAGCTATGACAAAGTCCTAAGTCCAGGCACCTGTGAATGAGGTCTTTGCACATGTCCTGGAGTCGTGTGGCCCTTAATCCACCTTAATGGGTGTCCATATGAGAAGAAGGGCATGTGGATGCAGAGACGCACAGGAGGGGACAGTGAGGCAGAGCCTGCAGTGACACTGTGATGCCTCCGGAAGTGGAGGAACTCTGCGGGTCGCCAGCAAACCCCCAGAGGCTGGAGAGGCTGGAGAACACTCCCCTCGCGGCCTCAGAAGGAGCCAACCCTGCCGACACTTGACCTCAGAGCTCCAGCCTCCGGAGCTGTGAGGAAGTGCCCTTCTGTTGTTTTAAACCCCCCGCCCCCACCCCCCCAGTTTGTGATCACTTGCTCAGCAGCCCCAGAATCTCACACAGACCTGAACTCCTGTGGACGGGATACTTCCAGAGCCCTGGTGGGGTGAAACGCCATCCTCGGAGGCAGGAGGAAGGACACGGAAAAGTGTAGGCGACAGAAGATGATGTCATCGCTTCTAGGAGACCTCACTCCCGTGTGAACCGCTGAAGCTTCTCCTTCTGGAGGCAGAAGCTGACTTGGAGACTGGGGACTGCGGACAGCTGTTGGAAGAACGTGGGAGACAGAACCGTCCCCACGTGGGACGGAGCGCGCTCCCGCAGACAGGCAGACGCAGTCGGGTTTGCCTGGGCGGAGGAGCAGAGCACGGGCGGGGGTCCACCCAGGAGTGCACGGGGACATCCTCGGGGTCGCACGGCTGTCGGCTGCCCTGAGAACCACCGTCCGCACGTCTGGAGGCGGTCCTCGTCCACACGTCAGATCCTCAGCCTGACGCGTCCCGGCCACCATGGCGGGGCACCGGCAGCCTTCACGCTGGCCGTGAGGGGCCAGGTGACCACAGAGAGCCCAGGGTAGGAGGCTCAGACGGCCGTGTCGCAGGTCACCCAACGGGATGGCACCGATGGCAGCAGTAACAGCCAACACCCACGCACCACATTCTACGCGCCAGGTGCCCTTCTAGGCAGTATACGCGCTATTAGCCCCTGTGAGTCCCCCAAAACCTTATTATCACCCCGCCTTACAGAACAAGTAACCGAAGCATTGAGGTTTGGCAATGTGCTCGAGACCCCCCTGCCAAGAATGGCAGAGATGGGATTTGAACCCAGGCACCGACTGCCAGAGTCCACGCTCGCCACAGCGCACAGACCCGAGATGCTTGCTGATAGGCCGACTTCACCGGGGACGTGCCCACGGGTGTTTACGGCACGGTCCCCTGGGTCTTCCAAAGCTATGTGCAGAAAATCCTACGGATCCTGAGACAGATGCGGGCCGAACAGGACAAAGGCCACGCTGTGGTTGCTATGGGGACTCCCGTCGGGACACTCACCATCGCCCAACCATGGTGTCAGTGGAGGCCACTGGAGAGCAGCCCCGTCATTCCCAGACCACAGGTATCAACGGGGCCACTGGGAGTCACACTCCCACCTCTGCTCAGCAGCACGGCAGGGCTCCCCCACTTGGTGTCATGGAGGCCAAGCCGAGACCTGTACTCACGCCCTACTCGGCAGTAAGGAGGTGCACCTCCCTTTCCTGCCACAGCAAACAGAAACAGAGACGTCAGTATACATGAGTATATACCAGAGATCCCCATATACACCAGAGATCCAGGATATACCATCGTACCCCAGTTGTCCAGGTTCTAATCAAAAGCCACTTGTCACACTAAACAGCAAGAGTATCTCAGACAAACTGAATGAAGAAAGACAACAAGTAGACCCAAAACCAAGAGGACCAACATATTAGAATTATCTAACAAGGATTTTAAAACAGCCATGATAAAAATGTATCCACAAGTGCAGATACATCAGAAACACACAAATAGAAAGCCTCAGCAAAGGGACACAGTTCTGCACAATAGGCAAAAAAATTAGATAACATGACCAACTACAATTTATTCCCAGAATGCAAAGCTGGTTCAATATTCAAAAATCAGTCAGTGGTGGCCATCTGTATGTCTTTCCTGGAGAAATGTCTGTTCATGTCTTCTGCCCATTACCGGGGCGGGGGATGGTGAGACCAGTGATGGGGATGAGAGCACGCTTCTCATGATGAGCACTGACTGAGCGATGTATATAAGATTACTAACTCACTATATTGCACACCTAAAACTAACACAACACTCTACGTTAAGTATACTGGAATTAAAATTTAAAACTTAATAAAAAAACAAGAATACCTGTGTACCCAAAACAAGACAGAATTCAAAACTCAATAATAGAGACGAAAAAAGCCTATCGGTTACAGAAAACAAAACAAAACAAAAAAGTCAGTCAATGTCATCCACCATACCATCATGCTGGAGAATGAAAAAATCACATGGTCACATCAATCAGTGTGGAGTAAGCATTTGAAAAAAATCACACCCATTCATGATGAAAACTCAGAAAAGTAAGAATAGAAGGAAACCCCCTCAACTTGATTAAGAACATCTACCAACAACCTAAGCTAATTTTATACTCAGTGGTGAAGGGCTGAATGCCTCACGCATAACTTTGGGAACAAGGCACAAATGTCTGTTCTCACCATTCTTATTTGGATTAGTGCTGGAAAATCAAGCCAATGCAATGAGGCAAGAAAAGGGAAACAAAACAAAGAAAAGAATAAAATGGTTTCTGTGTGTAGATGGCATGACCATCTGTGGACAGATCCCAGGAAATCTACAAACCGCTCGTAGAACTAATAAGCGAATTCGGGAAGATCACAGGAGACATGATCAACAAACAGAAACCCCCTGCATTTCTATACACCAGCAACGGACACACGGACACTGAGGTTAAAATACAGTACGATGGGGGCGCCTGGGTGGCGCAGTCGGTTAAGCGTCCGACTTCAGCCAGGTCACGATCTCGCGGTCCGTGAGTTCGAGCCCCGCGTCGGGCTCTGGGCTGACGGCTCGGAGCCTGGAGCCTGTTTCCGATTCTGTGTCTCCCTCTCTCTCTGCCCCTCCCCCGTTCATGCTCTGTCTCTGTCTGTCCCATAAATAAATAAAAACGTTGGGGAAAAAAAATTAAAAAAAAATACAGTACGATGTATAATCACGTTCAGGATGAAATACTTAGGTGGAAATTTAACAAAACGTGTACAGGACTTGCGTGTTGACAAGTACAAAATGCTGAAGAAATCCGTTGGAGATTATAAAAACCAAGGGGGAGACACGCCATGATCGCGGATTGCCAGATTCGACAGAGCAGATGTCAGTTGCCCCCAGACTGACATAGAGATTGAGGCAATGCCCACCAAAACCCCAGCGAGATTTGTATTTGCACATACAGACAAGATTATCCTAAACTTTACATGAAAAGCAGAGGACTCTGGAAGGAAGAAGGGCAGTGGTGTGACCGCTCAGGGAAGAGGGACGGGAACGCAGGTCAAGGGTGGCACATTGGGTAATGGTGGCACCGATAGGCCTAGAACACAAAAGCTGCATTTCTAGCTAAAATGCAGACAACTTCACACAAGTCCATGTCCCCTGAGACAAATGTCAAGGAAATCCTGTCTTTAATTACATTACAGGAAGATCCACTAGAATAGTTTAAATACACAAGGGCCGTACCAGTAGCACAATTTATTGATAAAACACGTAAACATGGGTTTTATTATCTTAAAAGAGCGACTGACGTCCAAACTAGAGCAGTATAACAACTACAACAATGGGAATTTGTAGTGGACACAGGGCTAGCCGTAGCCATCCAGTGAATTCTAAGGAAAAACCCACACCCAGCCACGTGAGGCTTGACAGATCAGGGTAAGGATTTCAGACTTGATTCTAAGTGTGCGAGAAGACCTTTAAGAGGGTTTTGAGAGGGGCAGTGATGGGAAGTGATTTACATCTTAAAGAGATAATTGTGGTTCCCGAGTGGAGCTCGGGCTGTGAGTATAGAGGGAGAGCCCTCAGGAGCTACGCGGGACCCAGAGCTCCAGCCCACAATCGATCGTCAGGAGCCAGGGTGGCGCATGGAGCAGACCGGGGGTGGGGTCGGGCCAGCAGGACCGGTGACACCTGGAGCCTAGAGAAAAGGGAGAAACGGGATGATTCTCACGTTTCTGCCCTGCGATCTGCCAGACGGCGGTGTCCCCAACCAGGACGCAGAAGGCTGTGGGGGAGCATCTGAGCTGGGTTTTCAGATGCGTTCTAGAGCCTCTGGGCTCTGCCGCTGCGGGGTGCCCATTGGTGGGCATGACTGTGTGCCCATAAAACCTTATTTACAGTAGGCACCGGTGTGGGGCTGGAGTTGGCCCTGGGTCGTCGTTGGCCACGCCCCAACCTGGGGGGTGAGGTTTCGTCTCTAGCGCAGTCACACGGCTCCTGTACCCTAACACTGTCACCCAACAGAACATAAAATGGAATCGGAATGACATTTCCCGGGCCCTTTGCATGATGTTCCGGCTTGACGGTCCCTCTTCTTCCTCACCTCGCGTCTTCCTCTGTGCCTCCCTACACTTCCAGTCCATCTGAGAAACACCACTGATCCTAGAAAACCGAACTTGGGCATCACTTGGACTTCGCCGGGCTCACCAAGCAAAGTCTGAGAGGAAACCGGGTGCGGGTGGCTCACGCGGGAGGCGGTCCTGGGCGTGGGGACACGAGAGCGCCATTTAAGGGCGTGGTGCTGATGTCGCCATGGGGGCAGTCAGACAGGGTTCCCTGGGACCCCAGAGGAGGGTCACAATTGTGTGTCATGAGGACAAGGGGCAGAGCCCGACTGATAGCCACCACCCCGAGCGAGGCGGGCTTCCCACGCAGGTTCCAGCGGCCCCATGAGTCTGCCGGGACCCAGGCTGTGGGACACCATCGGGGGCATGAGGCTGGTACCCACCATCTCCCCGCACCGCCCCACTCCCACACTGGGCCCACACCCGCCCCGCGGTGCTCCTGCCTGTTGTGCCCCCGCCGCCCCCGGGACTTCGCTCAGGGGTTGGGGGGAGGCCCGGCCTTCGCGGGGCTCGTGCTGACCCGCCTCCACTGCCAGGCACTAATGCAGGTGGATGCCCCGAGTTCACACATATTCTTCCTCACCCCTGCCTGCCGTGGCTTCAGCCTCCCCGCTCCGCTCCTCACCCCTGCCTGCCGTGGCTTCAGCCTCCCCCCTCCG
>NW_024412419.1:1987837-2002831 GCF_014898765.1 Herpailurus yagouaroundi
CCCCCTCCGCTCCTCACCCCTGCCTGCCGTGGCTGCAGCCTCCCCCTCCGCTCCTCACCCCTGCCTGCCGTGGCTGCAGCCTCTCCCCTCCGCACAGTCAGGCCAGTAGAGTATCTCTGTCCTTTGCCTGTTGTTGGTGGGCAGCAGGAATGACGTCAGGCGGTGCTGACGCCCTTGGGGCTGCGAGTCCGGGTGAGGGTGGACCGGCCGTCCTGGGGAGTTGGCATAGAACGTGGCGAGTGGGCCACTCAATGGTCTGCCTGGCAGATGGTGGTGGGGAGGCCCCGGGTCTATGGCGAGAAGGTCGTGCGAAGGGCAGGCAGAGCCTGGCCCCCCCTGCTCCTGCCCAGGCTGGTGTCGAGGCCAGTCCTGCCTCGAGGTGTGAGGCCCAGGGAGGGGTGCCACCCAGAGCCACGCCCCCCAGCAGCCTCATCAATCCCATTAACCCACACGAGGATCCCACGAGGTCAGTAAACGGAGCCATGTTTTATACATAGGGAAACTGAGGCTCAGCAAAGTTGTAAGTGGCAGGAATGTGATGCAAACCTGGGTTTTGACTCCGAAGCATGTCCTCCCCCTGAGGCCCTTGGCGGCTAAGACAAAGAAGTCCAGAAGCCAAGCTTCCGCTCAGAATAACTGCCTGGACGGCTCCTGATTAAGGCAAAAGCACACAGTCCCTCCAGTGTCTTCTCGAGCAATTTATTCTTCCCCAAAGACAAGCGCTACCAAGGACCAACCCTAAATTATCGGGAGGAGAGCTTAGTCTTCCTGGCAGAGGCCAAAACCCTGCAGAATCCAAGGAAAATGAAGCCCATTATGAAAATGAACTCGAATCAAAAAAATACTAGTAATCCCCCATGTTCCTACCTGAGAGTTTTTTTAAAGCTTTGACACCCTCCCGTGGGGATTTTCCCTGCTGACCGCTGGTGCTCTCTCATTGTCACAAAAGCCGATGAGCCAGTGTGATTTTCCGCCCGCCTCCAGGAGCACCTCCGAGAGAGGCTAAGCGTTTCTGAGTTGTGAACAAAGAACGTTTGGTTCTACAGAGAAGGGACAGGTCTCTATTCGACTAAGAAAGATTTGTGAAAGAGGAGATTATATTTCTTAAGTCATGACAACGCGAGGATTTTTTTTAAATCTAAGGAATTAGCTGTATTCTTACTTCCCCGAGATATTTTTAAAGAAATTTGGAGTCTGAGACACCCAGTGGTCAGAACAAAGATAGGCCCAGTTGTGGCATGACTGGCGCATGGCTGGGGCCTGAGTGAGGGCTCTGCACACGAGCCCGCCCTGAATCCCCGTGCCCGCCGCGTCCTCTCCCAGCCAGGGCTCCGGGACAGAACGCTGCGTGCACAGCACGACTGGGGCGGACGGCGCGGGCCGGTGCTGCGGGCGCAGGAGGGAAGTTGGGCCGCGACACACACACCAGGGAGCCTCGGGGCACCGGGCGTTAGGCCCCCACCCTGCTGAGAAGGTCGGGCTGAGGCGGGCACCGCGAGAGCAATGTTTGGGGCACGGCAAAGCCAATCAGGGGAAAAACACAAAGGCTGGGGGCTGTCTGCTCCCAGGTCCGGCCCCGCTCCCCTCTCGCTGTGCCAACACAGCCTGTAAAACCCCGTGTGGACAGGAAGAGAGACGGCGTGTCAATGCTCTGTTTAAAGGCCTAGGTCTTTTGTTATTAATGATTGAGAAAAATATCCGCTTCTCCTCTTTGCCGGCCTTGGTTTTTTAATGTACATCCACCCCCAGATCATGGAACAGAGCTCTGGAGAGAGGTGATGATTAGATTAACATGTACACTGGGAAAGGGCCCCCACCATCGAGGCAGTTGACACGTCCGTCCCTCCCACGGTGACCTCGGGTGCCATCAACTCAGTGACACGTCAGACCTTATTCATCTTACAACTGCTCATACCCTTTTACCAGTCTCTTCCTATTTCCCCCCCCACCACACACACACACACACACACACACCCCAACCCCTGGCAACCACTTTCCTACTCTCTGTTCCTATGAATTCAACTTTTTCTTTTTAGCTTCCACGTACGAGTGATACCACACAGTATTTGCCTTTTTTGTGTCTGGCTTATTTCACTCAGAATAACGCCCTCCGGTTTTGTCCATGTTGCAGCAAATGACAGGAGTCCCTTCGGTTTTAAGTCTGAAAAGCAAAATGTCTCCTTGTGATAATGGTTTCGTTTCCTTTGGATAAATACCCCAAAGTGGGGTCCCCGGATCATAGTGGCCAGACCACTTTATGTTGCACTCACAGGGCGTGTGGGTTTCCTTCCCCCCTCCTTTTTTTAAAAAATTTTTTCAGGTTATTTATTGATTTTGAGAGAGAGAGAAACAGAGCACCGAGTGGGGAAGGGGCAGACAGAGAGGGAGAGACAGACGATCCCAGGCAGGCTTTGCACGCCGTCAGTGCAGGGCCTGACAGGGGACTCGAGCTCACGAACTGTGAGCCGAAGTCAAGCCAGGTGCTTGACCGACTGAGCCACCGGGTGCCCCTCCCCCCTCCTCGCCAACACAGGTTAGCTCTTGTCTCCTCGATAACGGCCATTATGACAGGGGTCACCCAGAGTCTCCTCGTGGGTCCGACCAGCATCTCCCGACCAGGACGTGGAGTGTCTTCTCATGAGCGTGGTGTCTTCTTTGGAGAAATGTCTCATTCTTTGATTTTTGTTTGCGTTTTGGTTTCTGTTTCTCATGTCACTGAGTTGTATGTGTTTCTCGTCTACTTCGGATACGCACCTCTTATCGGACAGATGGTTTGCAGACATCGTCTTCCATTCTGCGGGTTGCCTTTCATGGTCGTTGGCAGTTTCTTTCACTGAGAGGAAGCTTTTTAGTGTGACAGAGTCCTGCTTGTTTGTTCTTGCTTTTGGTGCCTTTGCTTTTGGTGTCGGATTCAAAAGCTCATGTCCAAGACTGACATCAAGGAGCTCGCCCCCACATCCGGTCCTACGTTCAAGCATCTAACCCGGGGGTGTGAAACGGCACTTTGGTTCTGAGGGACAGGAGGCACCAGATGACCAGCCCTTTGAGGGCGGGAGCCCGTTCGCTCGTGTTCCGCACAGACACCCGCAGCGAGCAGCGGGCGGGCGCAGGCAAGAGCAGGGAGGAGCCCCTCGCCTTGCGCGTGGAAGGGAGTGCTGGCCTCCGAGCTGGGCCCCA
Organism: Herpailurus yagouaroundi; assembly: GCF_014898765.1. Lineage (NCBI taxonomy): Eukaryota > Metazoa > Chordata > Mammalia > Carnivora > Felidae > Herpailurus > Herpailurus yagouaroundi. The sequence continues at coordinate 1,991,015 of NW_024412419.1, forward strand.
GGGCGACAGCTCCCTCATTTACTCACCAGCACGTCACCAAGTGGGCGAAATTCTGGGCTCACGTTTCCTTCTTTCTATCGGCTACTCAAGAGCTCACACCCCCGTCGGCAGCAGGAAGTCAGAGACGCTCTCCCGAAGGACACCGAGGCCTCGTGGGAGAAGAAAGTGTGCTGCTGAGCACCAGGTGCCCCCTCGACACCATCCGGTCCCAACCCCGCCAGGTCCCAGTTCCGGCCTCACTTGGACTACTTGGGTTCCGGTTCTCCAACTGAAAACCCCAGAAGATCGGCTGGTGTGAAAGAACGTCCTGAACCCCCGGGGGCCCGCAGCCCTGGCAGCGAGCAGAGAGGCCGGTCTGGACCCCCGGTCCTCGCCACCGTCCCGCCGGTGCACCGCGGCCACCTCGGGGCCAGCACAGCGCTTCCCAGAGGACGCGGCAGAGCTGAAGCCAAGTCGGGGCCCCTGCCCTTCGAGGAGTCAGGTGGAACTGTCCACCGGGCATCAGCTCTACCCCCCGGGGGGCACTGTGACCAGCAGGCCACAACAGGCCACCACAGGCCCACGCGTGCCCAGCATCCGGGAGATGCCCTAGACGGCCCAAACACCCCAGAGCAGGTCCCTCAGAATCACTGAAGACGCTCTGTGCCCACAGACTGGACAGCTCCCGGGCGGTGTCAGGGCAGAAATAACTACGTGTTTCCAGTTTTCCAATCACAGTAAAGGGAACAGGACACAGGAGGTGACTCGGTTGATGTTTCCGGAAACCTCACCTTAGAAGCTCCCCTAACGGCCCTGTTCTTGGGAAACAGGAACACACTGCGGGGCTCTCCCCGCTGCACTGCCTCCGGAGTTTTATCAGTTTAAATTTTTTTTTTTTCAACGTTTTTATTTTTATTTTTGGGACAGAGAGAGACAGAGCATGAACGGGGGAGGGGCAGAGAGAGAGGGAGACACAGAATCGGAAACAGGCTCCAGGCTCTGAGCCATCAGCCCAGAGCCTGACGCGGGGCTCGAACTCACGGACCGCGAGATTGTGACCTGGCTGAAGCCGGACGCTTAACCGACTGCGCCATCCAGGCGCCCCTATCAGTTTAGAACAAAACCACAGCGGGTCCCAAGGCCCTCCGGGGCTCCTCAATACATCACCAGACATTCCCTGAGCGCCTAGGGTGTGCCGGGCCCTCGCCAGGCTCTGAAGACGCAGGGCAGACACGACAATGTCCCTGACCACAAGGAGCTTCTGGTCCGGAAACAGAGACATGCTCAAAGCACAGTCATGCGGGCCCCACGGAGGGTCCAGTGAAAGGGGCAGGGGGTGGGGGGGAGTGAGGGAGAGAAGAGACAGACAGAGAGAAGGACACAGAGACAGAGAGAGAAACACACAGAGACACAGACAGACTGAGAGAGAGGGCCGTTCTGCCTAGGAAGGGCTCCGGAAAGGTATCCGAGAGGAGGTGACACGGGGTCTAGGGGAAGCAACTGCTGTTTCCCTGCAGGGAAGAGGGATTTCTGGGCCCCGTTGTGGGGTCATCAAGCAGGGTCATCGACCTTGAATACAAGGAGGGGCCCTGCAGCCCTGTTTGTCCAGGAGATGTGCTCCTCTGAAAACCATGGGCAGAATCCTTGCACCTTGAAGGAAAGTGAATAATGAGGACACAGAGAGGAGTCTGGAAGCAGAAGTGATGAGCCATGTGCCCCAGGTGCGAGACTCCCCAGGACCCAGTTTGGAGCAGCGCCCCCTGAAGCTCCAGCCTCAGGACCCCAAAGGCCGGGACTGGGGGGGGGGGGGGGGTAAACACAGTCCCAGGGGACGCTCTGCACCTGGGGACCTGGGAAGCCTCCCTGTCACAGAGCCTCTGCCATGGCCACCTTCTTATTTGGGAGAAATCCCCAGTTCATTTTATTCAAATCTTGCAGAGGCCGACCCAGCAGCCGGGAGTTAGGACGGTGACCACCCCCCCCCCCCCCCCCGCCCCACCTCAGGGCAAAGAGCCATGTTAAATATTTTCTTGGATAAAATGCTAAGTGTGAAACTTAAGAGCCAGAACTGTAAAATTATTTTGAATGTTTATTTATTTTTGAGGGATTGAGAGATAGTGCACATGAGGGCAAGGGAGGGGCACAGGGAGAGAGAGAGAGAAAGAGAGAGAGAGAGAATCCCAAGCTGACTCTGCTCGATCAGCACAGAGCCCGACGAGGGGCTTGAACCCACGAACAGTGAGATCGTGACCTGAGCTGAAACCAAGAGTCAAACGCTTAACCGACTGAGCCACTCAGGCGCCCCCAGAACTGTAAATTCTTGTAAGAAAACAGAGGGGTAAATCCCCATGACCGTGGATTTGGCAACGGTCCTTGGCTGGGACACCAAAAGTGCAAGCAACAAAAGGGAAAATAGATACATTGGACTCCACCAAAATTAAAGTTTTTTGTGCTTCAAGGGGTGCTTGAGACAGTGGAAGGATAAGCTGCGGGATGGGAGGGGATATTTGCCAACCGTACGTCTAGAATCTATAAAGAGCACCCTCAATTCAACAACCAAAAAAACCCACAGAGAACACAATTCAAAGAGACGGGCAAAGGTTTTGAATATACGTGTCTCTACATAAGAGACACAAACAGCCCGTGAGCACACGAAAACACACTCAGTGGCTACGGCCACCGTCCCTGGAGGTCAGAGCCGCGCGGCGGGAGGCCGGCCAGCCACACCCCCCCTTCCACCACCTTGGGGGTGCTCGTGCATCCCGGCGTGGGGCACGTCAGGTGGAGAGAAGCCAGCTTGGACTCAGACGGCTCTGAGGGGGCAGGGGGCGCTGAGCCCAGGATCCTGGGCGTGACGCGTAGCAGCGTTTGGCTCCGATTCACCGGAGGGCGCTGGATCCGGAGTCAGCCCGGCTTCCGCCATCCATTCAGCAGCCCCGTGACCTTGAGGGAGTTCATTTCCTGGAGCCCCAGCCGCGCGCGTGTGCACAAGGGATTAAGGAGACGTGCGCCGCGAGGTGGTAAGATCCTCGGAGAGCGTGTGCGGAAGCCCCCGGACCGGCGGCCGAGTGGGCAAGGTGGACGCCACGCAGGCAGCCCGCAGGCCCTCCTCCTCACCCCTCTTCCTGCCGTCGGGCACCGCGGACGGCCTGGCCCCCCGCCAGCGCGAAGGCCCTAGTTCTTCGCTGAAAGCCAACTAGGGCTGGCCAAGCAGGATGAGTAAACCAGCTTACAACCTGGAGTGTCGTCCCACAGGGCAAGGGCGGGGTGCCTTTCCCCTGCGGGGTCCTCAGTGCTCAGAACGGTGTCACATGATGGGTGTTCGATAAACATTTAGTGAATAAGGGCATTGAATTGAATATGAGCCTGTGTGTGTGCATGGTGTGTGTGTGCACGTGTTGGGGGTGGGGTCCACAGAGGCCAAGAGAGACCCCGCTTCGCAGACTCCTGGCAGAAGTCTGCCGTCTGCACCGTGGGGACCGCCACTCCGGAGGGCTCTGGGCAGGGTGGGCTGCGGTGCGCGTGGGACACACACAGGCCACCTGAAACGACACCACCGTGCGCTCAGGCCGCAGGACAGGTGAGCGCCCTACCACCGCCACCGTCACCGCGGCCACCGCGGGAAGCGCCCAAGCCGGGGACGCTGCGCATGCTTGCACACGCGGTGTGTCCGGCCCCCCGCGCCCACGCCCCACCCCGGCACCGCCCAGGCCCGCGCTCACGCCTGGCGCGTCCTTGGCCCACCGGCACACGCTCCCGCCTCCTCCGCACGTCGTGGGGCCTGGGGACGGGGTCTCTCGGGGCCGAGATGGCGCTCTCACCCGGCAGTGCCTGCAGCCGCTCTGACGGCCACCTCCGCCAGCTCGTGGCCCGGCACCGGGACCCGGGGCGGACCGGCAGGGCCGGGGCACCACGCACGCCCTCGGGGGCAGCCGGCCTGAGAGCTGGCTCCCAGCCAGCGCCCCGCCAGGCTCTGAGGCTGCGAGGCGCCGGGCGGCCCCTGCTCCTTTCTCACCTCCGGGCCTCACAACCATCCCTCTGGGGCTCTGGGTCACATCCTCTTCCGCCAATGACCCTCCTGAAGGGGAAGGAGAAGAAGGCATGCAGCCTCTTAGACAATAGATGCCCATAACGTGGAAGACTAAAGATGCCCCTTATTACTCGCTTGAGGTGTGCCTTCCACATTTTATTTGTGAGCCCGTGGGCTTCCTTTCTCCGGTTGCCATGGCGATGCTTCAGTCAGGGCTGGCAGATACCGGAATAGATCAGGAGACGCAGGCTGCTGAGCCGTCTTCTCCAGGGCCCCCCCCCCCCCCTCCAAACGGCGGGTGGCCGAGGCCTCTGATTCAAACCCTGCCCAAGTCTGCAGGCACCAGTCAGCTCAGGACTCCGCCTGCGCTCTCGGCAGGTGTACCTGCAGCTGGCAATGGAACTTCCGTGGGGACCTCCCCACCCGCCCGGCTCCCGATGGTGGCTCTCCAACTGCAGAGAATCACCGACCCCACCTCCCCAAGTAGCAGAGACACCGCCTCATTCCTCTGTCCTCAGGCAAGCACATCATGCTTCTCGCATTAAAAATCAGGTAACGGAGGCCCAGAAACTCAACGGGTTAGCCAAAGCCAGCCGGCGATGGAGCAGGGGGTGGGGGCCGCGTCACATACCTCCTGACCTGGCTTTTATCCCCACACTGGCCTGGCCCCCGCCTGCACACCCTCTTCTAAGCTTACGCGTCTTCAAAAATACGGAATTCTAGCAAATTACCCCCAAGGGACAGCCAGGGTGGGTGACGTCACATAGCTATGCTTGAAAAAATCCTCCTCTTTTAAAGATACTTAGAGAAGAACTTACAGGTGAAATGGTGTATCTGGGACTGGCAGAGAAATAGTCTCGCCGAAGAAAATAAGTGGTCGGGAGACGGCATAAGGTTGGTGAAATGTCAATACTGATTGGAGGCAGGTGACAGGCGATGGATACGGGGGGTTATTAGGCTGCTGTCTCTTCTTCTGAGCATCTCTGACATTTTTCATCGCCTCAAGTGAGAAAAGGAGGCAGTGCCTAAGCTAAAAGGACCGCCAGGGCGCCTCCAACAGTGTCTCAACGCGGGTGCCCCTCACACTTGCTGAGCGTGAACCGTGTGCATGCTCTGTGCCGGTGCCGGGGAGCGCAGACGGGCGAGGAGTGGTCCCCGACTCCACATCCTGCACAGGGCAGCCCGGAGGGGACCATCAAAGCAAGAGTGCTCTTTGCATCAGATGGAATGTTTGATGGAACGTGGCACACAGTAGCTCGTCTGCTGCCTTTTATTTCACTGCTTTGGTCAGAATTTAGAAAAGAGGGGGGGCCTCTGACGGGAAGAGAGTCTGAGGAGGAAGAGGCGGGAGCCCACTTTCGAGAAGGTGCACGAGGAGGAGGGGGGTGGGGGCAGGGCTCTGCAGGTGCGGCCCTGGGGGGACCACAGGTAGGGAGGAAGCCAGCGAGCGCCAGCCAGTGAGGCACGTGCATTCCGCTTAAGAAGGTTCTGGAAGAAACTTTGTCTTCCAGGGAGATGAAAATCAGTCCTCGGGTGACCAGGACTACTGACCCCTCAGCACTGACTCCTAGCCTGGCTTTACAGTGCCTCATCACACCCCCAAAACTCCCAAGACATGAAAGTTGCAGAATTAACAAAATGAAATGTAATACTCTGTATAAGACATGATCACAGAAGACGTAGAAGGGCTCCTGGGTGGCCCAGTCAGTTGAGCCACTGACTTTGGCTCAGGTCATGATCTCATGGTTTGTGGGTTCGAGCCCTGCGTCGGGCTGTGTGCTGCCAGCTCGGAGCCTGGAGCTGCTTTGGATTCTGTGTCTCCCTCTCTCTCTGCCCCTCCCCCGCCTGTATTCAGTTTCTCTCTCTCAAAAAGAGAGAGAGAACATGCAGAAAGTATAGACCTACCACAAGAACGTTAAGTAAGCAGCCCCATATGTCACCAGTGGGTATGTTTTTACAAAGATGGCTTCGTGGTAGGCATACATTACCTGCTTTTTTCACCTGAAGTTAAGCGTGACCGTATTTCCACAGCGCGTGTGCATTTTGCACGTCCTCTCAGGTAAGGAAGAGGGACCACAAGTCCGTGTTCACCTCTCGTGGACAAAGGAAGTCGAGTGGGCACAGAGCAGGTGGGTTGGACAGCATGTGCGAGCACCCGGTGTGGAGGGGAGGAAACGGTCCCGGCGGGCAGGTGGCTGCTGAGGCCACAGGGCCCTGTCAGGAGAGCCCCGTCCCCGTTGGCGGGAGGCCCCTCAGCTCAGGGGCGAGATGAGTATGCCCGTCTTTGTTTCAGGAACAGCCGGAAGAAGAGTGCTGAGCAAACGTGGTGCCAGTGTGTTTCACCCCGAGAACTTCGTAGGTTTCAGAAGCTCGTTCTCCTCCAGCTGCGGACAGGGGACAGCACCTGTGGTCTCCCGGAGAAGGACGCTACGGGCCTGAGTAGCGCACATGCTTAGATGTCAATCGGATGGAACCAGACTCCCCCGACGAGGCTCAGAGCGTGAACACACGGGGTCTCAGGGCAGGAGGATCTGGTATGACCTCTAACTTTGGAGGTGCGGACAGGTTTGTGAACTTGCCCGCGTCACACGGTCGGTGTCAGGAGGGAACCAAGAACCCAGGCCGCCAAAGCCCAAGCTCCTGTCACCACCCCCGTGACCAGGAGCCCTGCCCCTGCACACGCTTCCCTCCCGCCAGGAAGACAGCAAACTGAGGTCCTGACTCTGTCTCTTCAAATAGCTTCCAGCCACCTGTGCCCATCTCACCAGCCTGCTGGCGCATCACAGCAGCAGCCGCCGGTCATCGCGGTCTGTGACAACATGGCCTTTGCGATGGAAGCCCTTTCTCCACGCAAATGCTGTTCGGGCCCTCACGCTGGTTCACTGCTCAGAGGAATCAGCCAGAAACTTTGCTGGAGGAAACGATACCACGTAACAAGTGTCGGACTCGTGTCCTGAAGCTCGCGTGGGACACCTTCGTCCCCACCCTCCCCCCGACGAGGACCCAGTCCCTGATCAGTACTGTCTCGGCGATGGTGCTCACAGAAGCAAGTCTGCTGGTGTGGACACTGTCACCACGTCACACGACTCTGGACACAGCGTCATGCTGAGCACAGCACGAAATACCACAGCCCAGATCTGGGCACAATGACACCTCAGACCTCACCGAGAAAAAGCCACTGTCCAGGCCGGGGACACAGGCCCGTCCCACGGGCAGCCCCGCGGACAGGGGGTCACCAGCAGGCCAGCACTCACCTCTCTCCCCACCCAGCCCCGTGCCCCCACCCTTGGGCTCAGGCTCACGGACGTTTCGCTTGCTTGTTGTTATTTACGAGGCTTTCAGGAACGGACCACATCCTGTGCTCTGGCCAGCCACGTGTCCCCAGACCCAGCTCCGGGCGTCCTGCACACCTGCCTATCGGTAGATCTCTGTCACCGAACAATGATGATTCGTGACTGTGAAAATCCTTTACTCCAAACCAAACGAGACTCCTTCGCCTCCTCTTACAAAATCCTTACTGTCACACGCATGCCCCAATTTGCAAATTTGGGGCCTTCTCCTCAGACTCCTTCTCTCTTCCTGAATTCCTTATTGTAAAAAGTGACCCCTTTTGAAATAACGAGTGTGGGTGTCTGTCCAGATTGTCCCCTTTGGGGAAAGCGCCCTCCCCCAGTCTGGAATGATCCCGCCCCATTCATTTTGCACAAGCGTAGCCCATAACCTCCCGTGACCCACCCTATGAACCCCCGCACCCACCCCTGGCCACATGTGACCCAAATCAGGCCAAGAAGAGCCTCCTTCAGACTCTGGCCAGAACTGAGGTGAAATGTTGCCCCGTCCCTGAGTGACGTTCGCCAGCCCGTGGGTGTCTTGCTGCCATGAGGCGAATCCCGATTGAGAAGGAAGTTCAGCAGAGGTGAGCAGAGCCTGGGGGAGCTTGGAGGAGGCCAAGGGCAGTGCCGGGTGTGGCCCGAGCCTGTCACCCTCAGACTTCCTGGTTTTTCTGACACCGAGGTGAGATGCGGACTGTCAAGTGGCATAGGGTTGTGACAAACTCAGGTGCTCAGTGGTGCAGATAATCCACCCCTGAGATTATCGGAAAGCGCCGGGTCCTCCAGGATGCCAACACCTGGGAAATCAGCCGCTTGCACCAACAACATCCTTTAATATACCCCAAATATCAGCAGGGTGACAATTTCTGGAAGACGAAACAGTGTGATGCCCTCAGGTAGGGTTTTGATACGCTTTACCTGGAGGGTTTCACAACAGCCCCTTCTTCGAGTTAAACTTGAAGTAGTCACACAAAGGTCATTTCAGCGAGGACGGCTCTGCCTTTTTCTGTCACCCCGTCTAATAGTTTCTGTCATTGACAGTCTCGTGTGCTAGGAATTTACAACCAGGACAGTGGAGACGAACGAGCCACCTTGGAGAGGGTGAGGGGGGCGGAGCGCAGGGGGTTCCTCTCTGTCCCAGCCAAGTGGACCGGCATCTTGCTTCTCCAGATTCCTATAACTTCCCACCTTTCATAAGGTACTCATATCGTCAACCTTGCGTTTTTACTGTTTGTGTAGGACAGGTGTCCGATTGGCCCCCACAGTGGCTAACATGGCGCCAGGCACGTAATAAACACTGGTGAGGGAGGGACAGACGCCATACGCAAAGAGCGTTGGTATTTACGTAAATAAAAATGTATTTGCAACAGAACTGATGGTTTTACAAAGGCCAATATTCCTACTCCCAGTACCAACATGCATGGTGAAACGTCCCTGTGATTCTAGAGAGAAAAAGCTAACCCTCCAGAAAACAGATTAGTGCGTCCTGTTTTACTAGGTAATGCTTGGTACCCCAGCGTAGATACCATTTTAGAAGCATTACCGCTACGGCGTCACCTAGAACACCCACTCAAAGGACTGTGCCTCCCTGGACACCCTGAGGAACACAGAACAGAATCATCCTGGCTTCATGGCTGCGGGCCTGAGCAGTCGTGGGTTTAAGGCTCTCCCGTGGGGACCTGGAATTCTTCACAGGCTCTCAACAAAGGGCCTCGTGTTCTCATTTTGCACTGGGCCCCACAAATCGTGTAGCCGGTGCTCAAGAGGGGCAGTTAGGGGATGAGCAGGGGCAGCCATAAATTTAATTCAGGAAACAATCCCCTTAGAGCCAGAGGAAGTGGTTACGAGCCTCGGGCTGCAAAGCGCAGGCGGACGCGGGTCTAAACGGCCCAGGGAGCGGAGGAACAGGGCTGGCGTGGACACCGCTGCCCTTCCCCTGACCGGAGGCCGTCAGGCGGGGGCCGTACCCGGGTCCTCTCTGCGGATCACGAACCCTCGTTAGTCGTGTCAATGTCTTTGGCGAAAAAGAGAGGAGCAAATCATTTCCTGGTACGTGGCCTTATTCAGCTAATGCGTTTCTTCTACTCATGAGATCTGAGCGAGACACAGAGGGAGAAGGGCTAAAAGTCATCCTAATAAAAACTGTCTCTTGTGCTCAAAGGGCAGGAACCACGGATGGAGTTTCTCTCCCCAGGTTCCCAGACGTGGCCCCGAGAGCAGGAGCCTCGCCGCAGCATCACGGGCGAGCCAAGAACAGAACGAGCGACTTGCCATTGAAGTGTTCAAAAATAAGAACCACAGTCTCTACTGTTTCCATATGAGGGAGGTGCCTCTAGGTCTGTGCTCATCACGCGACACCCATGGGCCCTGTGGTGTCCCAAGCGCTGTCCCAGCATGGGGTGGGAGCTGTCACACGCACCAAGTCTCTGTGGTGCAGGAGCAGATGCCACCGCTGGAGGCGGACGGACAGCAGGGACGTGGACACCATCCGCTAGATGACGTCCAGCACTCTGGCGGAAATGAGAGGGGAAAGAGAGGCAGAGTGCTGGTGACATAGGACGGTCTGGCGTCTGCGGCTGGAAGGACAGGTCACTTGTCCCATGCTCAGAGCTGCAGAGACAACTCGACCCCAAGGCCGCATTTCTGCAGGCTGAGTCGAGGGGAAGCATTGTCCTGCACACAAGCAGCCAGGCTTCCCACAGCTCCTGTCAGCCCCCGGGCAAGGGAGCGTGGGCACCCGGCCTCCTGCAGGGACAGGGGTCACTCCTGTGGCCACGCCACTCTCGGTCTCTCCATACCTGGTGTTCGTGGCTCACTGCAAACTGAACCACCGCCTGGGTATCAGGTTGAAGAGGAAGCACCATGCCGAGGAAGAGGAAGAAGGTCCTTCCTAAGGCAGGAAAGGCAAAACCTGCCACAGAAGCAGCCCAACCTCACAGGCGCGGGCCTCTGAGGAGGCGGAGAGGGGCCCTGCACGCACACTCATCCACCGCACACGCGCCCACCCAAGGAGGCCGGGCAGAGCCCCTGTAGGCACAACTCAGTCCCCACAAAGGGTTCTACGCGTGAGCTGCTTCCCTTCCGTCATGGTAAGGCTTTGGCTCCAGATGTGCCATATTGGTCATCTACTGCCTCGACAAGGCTACATAAGAAACCACCCAAACTTGTGGTCTACACAACAACCCCTGATTACTGCTGGCAGTCTCTGTGTCTGTGGGGCAGTTTGCGGGTCTCAGCTGAGATCCCCGCCTGGGCCCAGCTGGTGTGGGACGGCCCAGCCCGGAGGACCCCTGCTCCCCACAGCAGGCTGTCCAGGCATGTTCACTAGGCAGCGACAGAGGTCCCGAGGAAGAGGCAGACATATGCACCTGTCCACGCACCGGCAGAGCAAGCCAGGTGGTGACCAGGCCTGTGTCAGAGTCAGAGCAGGACGAGATCACCAGAGGGCACGGCTGCAGGCAGGTCAGGGAGGTGGAGGCCGGCCACGCGATGTTCGCGGGTCACGGAGGCAACGACCACGCCAGGGTGACAGGTTCACAGAGCTGGCACAAACGATGATCCTTTATGCCGTTCCTGTGCAAGCCATCAGGCACCTGCTGTGTGGGAAAGGGGCCTGGGGGACCAGACCTCTCTGAAGGAGGCAGGAGGGAAAGGGGTGTCCAAGAAGGGCAGTTTCACGGAGAGGACGGCAAATCGTGGGTGCTCCTAAGTGTCTTTAAGGCTCGCTGTGCTCACCGTGGCAGAGAGCCTCCTCACACCTGGCCAGCCTGCCTTCCCATGCAGTGCCGCACAAATGAAATCCCCGTGTGTGCACACACCCACGCTGCACACTTGCATATAGCTTAACTGATAACACATGCTCTGGAGTCAGGCTGCTGGGCTGGCCAATCAACGTGGCCAATTGATTTAAACTTCCCTGCACTTCACATTCCTCATCTGTAAAGTGGGGATAAGAATCTATCTGCCTCAAAAAGTTACAACAAAGCCAATCTATCACATAAAACATAGTGGACACAACGCCTGCTGCAGAGTAGAGAGTCAGCAAATGTTGAGTGTTATTATTACTTTGATCATGACGATGACGGTGATGGTGGAGATGGTGCTGACGATTATGTGATGGTGATGATGGTGGTGATAGTGGTGATGGTGGTGATGGTGATGGTGACAATGATGGTGGTGATAGTGGTGATGTTGGTGATGGTGACAATGGTGATGGTGATGGTGGAGACGGCAATGATGGTGATGATTATGTGATGGTGACAATGATGGTGATGGTGACAGTGATGGTCATGGTGGTGATGGTGGTGATGGTGACAATGATGGTCATAGTGGTGATGGTGACAATGATGGTCATGGTGGTGATGGTGGTGATGGTGATGGTGACAATGATGGTCATGGTGGTGATGGTGACAATGATGGTGATGGTGACAATGACGGTCATGGTGGTGACAGTGGTGATGGTGATGGTGACAATGA
>NW_024412419.1:2002841-2013045 GCF_014898765.1 Herpailurus yagouaroundi
GGTCATGGTGGTGACGGTGGTGATGGTGACAATGATGGTGGTGGTAGTAATGGTGATGATGATGCTGATGACGTGCTCATGGTCACCGTGGTGATAAAGTTACCATGTGGTTCTTCACTCCCCAATTCCCTTACCCCTCGCCTCCACTCTTTTCAGTTCTCTTTGCTCTACTCCAGCTCTTACAATGCTGGCATTTGCTAAATGGGAACGTATGCACACCTTTCTTTTCTCCACAGGAGTGAAATACCACTAATTAATGAGCAAGAGGCTCAAAAATGCTCATCATTTCGTCCAATGAAAACGATATTAAAAGTTAAAATATCATCTCAGCAGAGCAGTTCACCCAGCAATCCCAAATTAGAGGTATGGGACTTGCAAGATATGAGCTGCCAGGCTTTTTGATTTTGAACATGGTGAATCATTTTAGGGGTAATCATATATAGCTCTGAGGTATCTAAGCTGGAAAAGATAAATCGCATTACCCGTAATCGCAAACAATGGGAGAGCTTTATAAGTAGTTACACAGCTGCTTTCCTTATAATAGATTGGAACAGGCCCATCTCAACACGCGGCTTGACGAATATGACACACTCGGAAGCACTTCGCGTTTTTGACAACCTTCCGCTGTGAACGGTTTAGTTTCTACGGAATGTTTAAGGTGGTAACTCGTATCTTGCTTTGTTACCTCTGTGTATTGCAGTTTATGTCGGGAACTGGTTTCAGAGAGTAAACTTACACCCTGTCATTTCTGAACCAGGCAGACCGTACAGAGTCCGCTAAACTCTGTGGTTCCAGCCACGTAAATCGCAGGACTACGGTAGCATCTAAGTGTCATATGTGGGACCTGTCCAGTCTCTGGAAGAAGTCAAATTTGGTGTCGGTATCTCTTGGCTTCGCATCAACAAGCATTTCCTGAATGCAGATTCAGAAGCCAGGCTCTCCAGGGCCTACTGGCAGAGCGAAAAGGAATTAAACCCAACTCTGCCTGCAAGAGGCTCCCAATCTAGACAGGAAGGCAGGCGTGGCCAGTTGATAAGGGCCCGGAGGATCCAGTGAGGGTGCGGAATGCTCAGACTTCTGCTCTGCCCTGGGCCATCAGCCCCTCTGAGGCAACAACCCTGCCTGACTCCCTATGTCACCGACAGTGGCCAGCTCATCCCCAGAACACAAAGCAGAGGCCCCAGGACCACAGGCTTTTGGGTTTCAAACACGGAAGGAACTGGCTGCTTTATCTGACAAATCTGGCCACCCAGTAGAGAACGCAATTGCCTCACCGACCTTCTAGATCTATACTCTCAAAGGAGCAAACATAAGCATCATCTTCAAAAACAAAAACAAAAAACAAAAAAAGGCAAACACGCCAGCCAGAACGGTCTTAATTGTATCGGTCGGGATCCCAGCCAGAAAGGACTGGCACATCCCAAAGGGATTAAAAGGAGATCTCCAAAGGCACTGCTCATAACGGGGCGGGGTACAGGTGTGTGGGGCTACAGGGAACAGAATAGACGAGGAAGCACTGAGGGCCTAGCAACAGTGTCACCAGGTCCAGGGCGAGCGGAGGGGGCGGTTGCCAGGTTGCAGGCTGCCTGGTGAGAGATGTGGCCCTCGGTGGCCCAGCCTGGCTGGGAAGCAGCAGGGAGACGTGTGTCCACCCCTCTCCTCCCACTCGGCGCCACCCCGTCCCTGCAGGGTAGGAGAGGAGCCAGACGGGCGCAGCCCTTCCGGCCCACCCTGGCACAGAGCCAGGCGAGCACAACGCAGAGCCAAGTAAGACAGACATTTCCGCCCATGAATAAAGTATGAAGTGTTGAAAAGTCTGGTCTCTCCACTATGTCCAGGGCTCGTGAAAGGTAACAGGAGACGATTCCTCAGCCTCAAGGAGCCTACAGCCCGGTAGCAGAGGGAATGAGCTGGCCACCGGTGACAGCGGTGGTCACCAGGTTCCCTCCATCAACTCACCGCCGCCCTTGATGGGGATGTGTGTGAGGGGGGCGCACAGGTGACTGAGCCAGCCACCATCAGTCACCTCCCTCCAGACCCGCCAGCTTGAAGCCACTATTCATCTTCCGTGCCTTTCAGAGACGGGGTGACCCAGGGCACGTCTTCTGTGTGCGTGTGTGCACGCGTGTGTGTGCTTCGTGCAGGATATCAGAGAGAATATCAACACCGTGTAATTATTTTCTACAAATAATTACAAGCATCCTCAGACCAGACCGATAGCTCTATTGACTTGACATTTATTTGCTAAAATATTTAAATGGGGCAAAAAGACAGATGAGCCGTTGAAAGTCAACAGTTAGATCTACGGCTTTGATCTCTTGCATTCTCTCTTACCACCTGTCTGGGGAAAAATAAATTCTTTTCTTCATTTCTCCTTTTAGGAAGGAGCGTGATGAATGAAAAGCGGCAGTGGGGAGGGGAGAGGCAAAGTGGGGGCAGGGGCGTGTGGGAGGCGAGGGTCCACCCCCAGAGCCTTTGGGAAGGACAAGCCAGATTTGGGTTAAGTCAACTTGAGGGTGAAAATCATCTCTGAAGTGGCTTTCATCTTTTCCTAAAGTCCTCTGGAGGGACAATCTTTACGCCAAATGGCTTTCTGTGCTGCTGGGCTGCTGGGTCCGGCCTGCCTGTGTCTCTGGGTTCACGTCTGCTCCCTGTGGGCAGTGACACCATCCCAGAAGAGAAGAGGGCAGAGAGCCACACGGAGTTGGTGAGAAAGTAAGACACGATGTCCCACGCGGTGCCACCTGCTAATGTAGTATGAGAGAGGAGAGAATGATTGGTTTAGAGAAAAACACATTTTCCCAAGACTTTTTTATATGCACCCGAACTCTCACATTAGTTAACTATAAGGACAATTGGATCCCAAGACAAGCAAACCATTCGTCACTGCAGAGATGATTTCTCTTGAGGACACCAAAAGCAATCTTAGAAAGTAGTAAAGTATTTAAAGGGGAACTGCCTGGGCAGAAATGAGACTTTTCAGCAAATGCATCCCACATCTTTGCTTCTTTAGCTTAGAGTGCGAAGTGAATCCACACAAATCCACTTGCTTGCCAACACTGCTGCTTCAGAAAGTTCTGCACTTGTGCAGCTGTGGTCAGGGACCAAAACCCTTGGGAAGGGGGCCAGACGCGGGCACGGCCGTCGGGTCCTGTGCTGCTGGCACGGCAGAAAGAGGGCAGCCGACCCACCTGAGGCCCTTGATCAAAGCCACGCCAGGACGGCCACCCTGGAAGACCTGGCCCCTGACCGGTGCCTGTGGGACGTCCTGTGGGGAACAAAGTGCCTGCATCACAGGCGCCTGAGGGCCAGCAGAAACACAAACTGAACTGGCAAGTGAGAGAGAAATAACCAAGCTTCCTGGGAGAATCAAACTGACAACACACGGAGCTCTTCTGTAAACGATACAGTGCTGCGGAGCACAGAAGATTATTTCACGTGATTCGTGCACTGTGATCAGCTATTCTCATGAACACAAGTCCTTGGCAAGGACGGCAGGATGCATCAGAAATGTACTCGTAAGGGGTGACACAGAGACAGACGTGGCAGCGAGCAGACTCCCGGGCCTGGCCGTTCGGGCGTTCCCGCTGTGAACCTGGGCGGGTTGTGACCTTCTCCGTGCCCGATTCCCCCTCAGTGACACGGGGATGACAGTACCTGCCCCGCAGGGCTGCTGGGAGAGAGGGCCGAGCGGCTGTGCGTCAGGTGCTGCCCGACATGGTCACTGCCAGGCACTTCGGGCTCGCTTGGACTCAGTTCTGTGGTTCTAAGGAAATGCCTCGGCCCTCTGCTCTTCCGCAAAACACGGCTTGTGTGAGCTAGCACGTGCCCTTGCTAACCCGGGGCAGGCTCTCGTCAAAGGCTGACCTCCCCCATCCCCGGAGAGCCACGCTTTTAAGTCTGTCTGTGCCGCTGTGAAGTGTAGGGGATCAAACACCTAGAGGTCCCGGTGTGCTGCTAGCTCTGCTGTCCCCAGCCAGCAAAGCATCTCAAGGACGTCGCGGGTGACCCCCGAGTCTCAGCCTCAGCCTGTCCTGAACGATGGGGCTGGAGGCTATGATCTCCACAGAATCTTCTGACGCCACAGATCCTCTGACTGCACAATTAGGTGGGAAATCCGAGATTGTGCACAATTACTCAGGAAATCTCAGGTTGTGCGCAAATAGGAAATATGAGACTGTGCACAATTACTTAGGAAATCTGAGATTGTGCACAATTAGTTAGGAAATCTCAGATTGTGCACAATTAGGAAATCCGAGATTGTGCACAGTTAGGAAATGGGAGATTATGCGCAATTACTCAAGAATCTCAGATTGTACTCAGGAAATCTCAGATTGTGCGCAATTACTTAGGAAATCTGAGATTGTGCGCAATTACTTAGGATATCTGAGACTGTGCACAATTAGTTAGGAAATCTGAGATTGTGTGCAATTAGGAGATCTGAGATTGTGCGTAATTACTTAGGAAATCTGAGATTGTGCACAATTAGTTAGGAAATCTGAGATTGTGCACAATTAGGAGATCTGAGATTGTGCTCATTTAGTTGGGAAATCTCAGATTGTGCACACTCAGGAAATCTGTGATCGTGCAATCAGTTAGGAACCTATGATTCCAAGCAATCAGTTAGGAACCTCACACTGTGTGCGATCCATTAGGAATTTTGTGTGCAATCAGGAACCTCACATTATGTGCAATCAGTCAGGAACCTCTCGCTGTGTGCAATCAGTTAGGAACTTTGTGTGCAATCAGTTAGGAATCTGATTGTGTGTAATCATACAGGAAAGGCGTGGGAGCAAACACACCTCACTTCTCCACCTTTGGTACTCCTGGGCCGGATCAGACGCTGCCTGTGAAATCCAGTCACCTTTCCTACAGCCTCACGATGCAGGCATCTGTGCCCAGATGTGGCACTGAAGTCAGTTTATGAGAGCAAAAATGGCTGAGCTCCGCCCAAGGCCCAGCCCCACAAACATCTCACTCGTGCTTTCAGAACAGGAACAAGAGATTCTGCTGCAAAACCCAAGCCACCGTCTGGCCGCTTCCAGCCCTAAGTCGTAGAACAGCCGACCAGCAAGGAATCCATTCAAACCCACATAAGGTAACCCATGCAAAGTTGGGGTCTCGAGTCCCCGGAAGCCAAACCTTCCAGAAGGTTCCCATGGCAGGTCCAAGAAATCCCCGCAGATCTCAAGGACAGGGCAGGGCTGGGCAGGAGGCTGGCTTACTCAGGCCCGGCCGAATCTGATGCCAGCGGAGAGGCCAGGACAGTGGCCGACACCTGGAGGGGTGGGCAATACCCAGAGGCTGGGCAGGCACTCAGTCCAAAACTCAACCCTAGCCAACACCAGCTAACAGAGAAAGAGCCTTCGGGAAGGGAACAGACTTTAAGGACCAACTGTGAGGTGAGAGGCACTGAGAGAGTTCTTTCTACCTGTGATATCATTTGACGCTTACATTACCCCCAGGGTAAACATTAACACCACCATTTGACAGATGAGGAAACTGAGACGCCATTAAGTGACTTCCCTGGGGTCACAAGTGAGCAAAGAGTGGCACTCACTCCACCATCTGCGTCCCATCAGGTCATTCTCTGCTCAGCCACCAGCCGGCAGAACCCGGTGTGTGGTCCCAACCCCGCCTCCCAGGTGCCTACTTTTCTATCACGGATTCCTGAAAGCTTCAAAAGAGCGTGTGGACACCCCCAGCATCTGGCATCCCACCAGGAAACACCAGGCACCAAATACCATCCCCACAGAGAGGACGGGGCTTTCGCCAGGCACCGTGCATTTTGGAACACAGGGTGACACAAAATGTCACGTAGCTAAAGGGAGGAGGTGGGTCACCAAGATGAGCGGTCCCGGAGACGCGGGTGAGTCACTGGACTGCTCCCTTGCATTCGGGTCCAGCTGTGTCCAGGGCAACGGTGGGTGTCTCCCGGGAGCTGTGCAGGAGTGTGGCCACTCTGTATGAAACCAGTTGTTTATGACATGCTTTTTTGATAATAAAATGTAACTGCAAATTTAATCACTCTGGTCACTAACACATGTAGTTCCACCTCGTGGAACCAAATGGCAAGACACAGTCAGCCCGGCTGCCCACGACCACGTTAAGGTTGATGTTGAACCACAAGAGTCCAGAAGTCCTCAGTGTAGAGGTCAAGGTGTCCTCTGATTCTGGGCTTGTGGACAGTGTGTCTGTGTCCCCCCCGCCCTCCCCCCATCAGGTGCTGGTGTTAGAGCTGCAGCCTTTGGGAGGTGACTGGGTATAGATGGGGCCACAAGGGTGGCGCGCAGGGCGGGACCAGCACCCCATAAGAGGAGGAAGACAGAGCTCCCTCTCTGCCAGGTGAGGACACGAGGAGAAGGCGGTCGAGTCTCCACCGGTGTCTTGCACTTCCTGCTTCTGGAACTGTGAGAAATTTTTTTTTTATTTTTATTTTTTTTTTATTTTTTTTTCAACGTTTTTATTTATTTTTGGGACAGAGAGAGACAGAGCATGAACGGGGGAGGGGCAGAGAGAGAGGGAGACACAGAATCGGAAACAGGCTCCAGGCTCCGAGCCATCAGCCCAGAGCCCGACGCGGGGCTCAAACTCACGGACCGTGAGATCGTGACCTGGCTGAAGTCGGATGCTTAACCGACTGCGCCACCCAGGCGCCCCTGGAACTGTGAGAAATTAATACGTGCTGTTTACACCCGGTCTGGTCTGTTATGGCAGCCGAGTGAAGACAAGCCCAACCCGGCCTTGGCCCGAGCCTTCCCCGGGGCTGCACTTGGACCTGTCTACTCGGTGCCCCCAGCCACGCTGGACCTCAGCACCCCCCGGGCCTGCCTCCCATCTGGACCGCCCACCCCAAGACAGACATCCCACCGTGAGATACCCAGAGACGTGCCACACGGTGCCTTTGGTGCCTGAAACCCCCCTCCCCCAGCACAGGACAGCTTTCCAGCAAACTCCTGACAGAGTGAAGAAGGACCAGGAAAGGGCAAGACCCTGGATGTGCGTGTTCAGGTCGAGTGAGGATGTCTGACGGCCGGCGCTCTGGCTAGCCAATGTAGCACAGCGGTCAAAATGTGCCCAAAGCACAGAAAATTGTGAAAATCAGATTATGGGACACCAAGGAAACGGCTCTTAAAAATATATGAGTTGGGGCACCTGGGTGGCTCAGTCATTTGAGCGTCTGGCTCTTGATTTCGGCACAGGTCATGACCCCAGTGTCATGGGACCGAGCCCTGCGTCGGGCTCCACAGGGAGCATGGAGCCTGCTTAGGATTCTCTCTCTCTCTCTCTCTCTCTCTCTCTCTCTCTCTCTCTCTCCCCCTCTGCTCCCTACTCTCTAAAATAAAAAAATAAAAAATAAATAAAATAAAAATCTATGAATGACGATAACACTTGGAAAGAATACCTTTTTCCCTACTTCTGTTTATTGCGATTGTGTTTACCTGTGTGCGTGTGTGTGTGCAAGAGATGTACACACACATAAATGCGCACAAGAGAAATGCACACAACACCACCAAAATGTTGACAGCAGTCCCTGCTGACTGCTGGGTCGTAGTACTAAAGTTTATTTCTATTTTCGTCTGACGATTTGCCTGTCTTTTCTAAATACACAGTAAAGATATGTACTGCTTTCATAATTAAACCTTTAAAGAGATTATTCTATTCATTTGTGTTCTGGCTTAAAGGAGGGTAGAAGGAATCAGGGAGAAGGAGGCAGTACGTGACCTGAGTCATCACTCCCGACCACTCACCATTTCTGGGCACCGGGCCAAGCCAGAGAACTTCCAGACCTCTGGTACCTGACACGTGCTCTCTGGGGCCCAACCTGTGGGCGTCAGCCAGGGCCCATCCCCGCAGCGGGCCAGGGTCATTGGCACCTGCCAGCCTCTCTCCACTGTGTTCCTACGCGGAGCTGAAAAGGAAACTATAGGACACGCGGTGCTGATTTAACCATAGCACTGCCATCACTGTGGGACTTGAAAGCTTTCACAGGCCCATCAATACCCCTAATTTCTCATACCTGAAAGCTTCAAATGTGCACGCATTTTCTTCCCATTTCCTCCAAAAAGGCCTCTCTGAGTTTAGTACCACCCACACTGAAAAAGAACATAAATAATAAAAGCCAACCATTTCCCCCAGTGTGGTGTCATTCACAGCAATAGAGCAGGGAGCGGTTAAAAGCAGGAGCCTCGGAGTCAGGCAGACCTGGGCTCCCCACTGACCAGCTGTACTGGACGAGGGACAGCTGGCTTTGTCCCGGACACCCCAGTTTCTGCATCTGTCCCGTGCAAGATGATTCCTGCCTCGAGGGGTGGCCGAAATTCAACGAGATGATGCAGGACCACCTATAGTGTGGTGCCCGGCACAGGAAAACCATCCAGCCCTTGCTAACTATCCGCCGTGGCTTCCTTCCAAAGCACCTGGCTTTGTTCTCCCGATCTAAGACGGATGCTTCATGAGCTTCCTGTTTTGAGAGGGGCTTCAAAGGTACTTCCAAATCGTACAGGACATTGCTTGGGTCTCAGGTCCGTCAGTGAATGAGATCCTGCGTTGGTGGGGGTTTTACCCCACGGTAAATATTTAAATGAATAACCACATTCTAGCCGCTCGGGAAGGAAACAATTTTAAGAAAAGTCTTCAAGGAATTTTCTCTAAATGAAAAGGAGCTTTTCCCTGGCCACATATCCCTGTGAGCGTTGACAAGGAGCAGAGTCTTGGCACCAGGCTAGGATTCAGTTCAAGCCACACGGAGCTCCCCGTGCTGGGGGACCCACCTGCACTGGGAGACCACCACGGACGTGCCCGACAAGACACATGGGACCCGTGTTTTCAGTGCCCACAAAAAAATAATTTAACATGTTTGCAGTTTCCGGACTGAAAGCCATGCTGAGGAATTTGCAATTTTTAGGGGCTGCTCTCCATATGTGGACCAGCAGGTATGAAGAATGTAATAGAATTTCTGTGTATTGTGATCATTACCGGATTTCCAGAGTCCATGGAATAATTGGATTTTTTTTTAAACTGTAGAAGAGGCTCTCAGAAGAGAGTAATGACCATTAATGATGCCCACTGTGCCTAGGGCTGCTCGGGGACCTCCTGCATCACCCTCGGAGCTGCGGTCACTGTCTCCATCTCCAAGACAGGATGCTGGCACTCAGAGGGTTCGGGGATCGTTCAAGACTTCAAGGGGGAGCCCCAGACTCACCCACACCGCAGTCCCCATAAGTCTGAGTGGGGTTAGCTGAAAACTGCATGATGGGTCAAAAGCATATTTGTCTCAGAGGAGCCCAAGGGCTCAAACCTAGGCCCCTGTGGCCTCAAGCCTGCTGCTGTCCCTATCACATAGCTCTGCTCCCTTCCCAGCCAAGCCCAAGGGGATGTGGACAGGGCACTTTCTACTGTCCGTACATCCCATGCCAGCTGTTTGCTAGTGTGGACCATCAGCTCCCCAAGTGGAGGAGCTCGTGTGGACTGACTGAATTTGAAATGGTGTAGACACCCAGCATAGACCCAGGAGGACTTTTCAAGATATGTTATTTTTTATTTGATGGCAGATGACAGAAAGTGACTACATGAGAGAATAAAATAGGAAAGCACCTTCCAGACCGTGTAGTCCGACCCCCCACGGCACAGGTGAGCAGAGACCTCCAGGGGGCAGGTGGCTTGCTTTAAGCAGGTGACTCAACCTTGGCACTTTTGCCATACTGGGACTGACAGTACTTTGTTGTGGGGCTTTCCTGTGCTTTGTAGGATGTCCAATAGCACTCCTACCAGTTGTGACAACCAGAGATGTCTTTAGACATTGCCAAATTCCCATGGGCACAAAATCACCCACAGGTGAGACCCCTGAATGAAGGTAACACAGCTGGACAATGATAACAAATAGGACCTCCAGCACCAGCCCAGAATGTTGTATTCAAAACAGGGCTGGACTAGCATATATAAAAAATCCCTACGAATCAACAATAGCAAAACCCAATTAAAAACGGGCAGAAGAACAGACATCTCTCCAAAGAAGACATACTTATGGACAATAAGGTCATGAAAAGATGCTCAACATCACTAATCATTAGGCATTGCAAATCCAAGTTTTGGTGAAACATCACCTCACACACATTAAGATGGCTACTATCAAAAAAAAAGAAGGAAGGAAGGAAGGAAGGAAGGAAGGAAGGAAGGAAGGAAGGAAGGAAGGAAGGAGAAA
>NW_024412419.1:2013145-2015907 GCF_014898765.1 Herpailurus yagouaroundi
AGAAAGAAAGAAAAGGAAGGGAGGGAGGGAGGGAAGAGAATTGTGGGCCAGGATCTGGAGAAGATGCACTATTGCTAACAAGGTAAAATGGTGCAGGCATTGTAACAAACAGTATGTCAGTTCCTCAAAATATTAAAAATAGAAGAACTAGATGACCCAGCAGTCCCAACTCTGGGTATGTATCCAAAAGAATTGAAAGCGGGGTCTCAAGAGACTTGTACACCCATGTTCATAGCAGCGTTACTCACAACAAGCAGAAGGTGGATACCACACCAGGGTCCATCAGCAAGTAAATGGATGATTAAAACGTGGTCAATCCATACAATGGAATGGTATTCAGCCCTCAAAAGTAATGCTATGGGGCACCCGGGTGGCTCAGTCGGTTGAGCATCAGACTTCAGCTCAGTCATGATCTCATGGTTCATGAGTTCGAGCCCCACGTCAGGCTCTGTGCTCACAACTCAGAGCCTGGAGCCTGCTTCGGATTCTGTGTGTGTGTGTGTGTGTGTGTGTCTCTCTCTGCCCCTCCCCTGTTCATGCTCTGTCTCTCTGTCTCTGTCTCTTTCTCAAAAACATTTAAAAAAATGTTTTTTTCAAAAGTAACGCTACAACATGGCTGAACATTGGGATATGACACCAAGTGAGATAAGCTGTTCATAAAAAGACACTTATGTATGATTCCACTCTTATGAGGTCCCTAGGTTGTCAGGTCCACAGGGACACAAAGTAGAATGGAGGTTGCCAGGGTCTGGGGGAGGGGAATGGGAGTTGCTGCATCATGGGGACACAGTCTCAGTTCTGCAGGAGGAAAAGGTTCTCGAGATGGTTGCATGACAATGCGAACATGCTCAGTAACACTGTCCGCTCTTCTCTCCTTTGTGAAAATGACAGGGAGAAGCAGAAGATATTTTAACACTTTTGTTCACAGTATCTTTTGGAAATTTTCCTTGAGTTAGGTTTGGCCTAGAACACTAGCTGATTCCCAGGGAATGATCACGCTGATGTCTCTGAAGGCGTGAGCCCTGGCCAGCCCATCAGCACCCCCCAGGGACCTGTTAGAGATGCAAATTCTCAAGCGCAACCCCCAACCTACCAAACCTGAATCTCTAGGCATGGGGCCCAGAGTCTCTGCTTCAATAAGGCCTCTAGGTGATCTTAAATTTTGAGCACCATTAAACTGCCAATTATAAAATCTCCTAACAGTCTTCCAACCAAATAGGTTGTTCCGTGCTCTAGGTGGATGCAAAGGGCCACCAAACCTAAAAAACAGAGGCAACATAAAACACCGGCAGTCGTAATAAATACCGTAGGTAATCATTACCCCAGACGTTGAGTCACACCCTTCAACCCTCGTTTGCAAAGACAGGCTTCTCCTGTGCTCTAGGAAAACTGTGTTTGCTTATTCCTTCTCCGAATGTGCAGATAGCTGTGACCAGACCCGCTTTACATCAACTAAGGTTTATTTAATTTCCAAGGCTATTTGGAAGAATGCTGCTGCTTCCAGCCAACGTGCAGATGTGGAACACCTACAACAGGTGCCTGACAAGCAGGTGGCGTGTATAGTCCCTGGGTCCCCATTACTCCTGCCTGTGTCTATCTCTTCCGGTGATCTCTACCAATTTGGTGCAAGCATGCACGGAAATAAAAATGCAGACGGCTAGTATGGAAGTACAGATCCAGGAGCGCTGCACTCTGGCAGTGGGGTGTGGGAAAGGGAACATCGTCAGCTTTCTCGGGCTGTAGTAAACTCCATTCAGGAAATGTCTAGATTCGTGTAGCAGATATTTTAGTTGCCTGCTCAGAAGCACCCTCCCCCTTTCTAACCAGGCTTGTGCTCCGTCTAGATTTCCACCCTGCCCGCGAGGCGTTGGGCTTGGGGAATACCGACTCCTCTTAGCTCTGGGTAGTCAAAGCCAGGCGGGGTCATCGGGCCTGAAGATGATCCAGGACCGGGCCAGGGAACACGTGGGGCAGCTGCCTCTCACGTGCCCACGGAGGGAAGCCCGAGTCCTCTCCCGTTAAATCGGGGCGGGTTCTAAACGGTAAGGAGCTGGCACGGGAGCCGGCTCACGGTGGTTTTCTGGGGGAGGGCGGGGGTAAATTACTCGGCCTCTCTTTACTTTCGTTCCTCTTCCCTGAAAGCGGGCATGCTCTTGGCACCGTGGTTAAAATCCGTGAGGATTAAATAAAGTCGTGTGTATGAGCCCGCGGGCTGGCTACTGAGAACACGACAGCACACGGTGAACCAGCCGGAGCCGCTGTCCGTGCGCACGTGGTGAGACCCGACTCGGGAGGAGGGGGTGCGGCACGGATGGAAAGAGGGAGCCAGAGAAGAGGAGGAAAGAGGCGGAGAGGGAAGCCCTGGGCCGGACGTGCCGACCTCAGGGCGGGTGACCCTGGAGCCAAGGGGCAGCGGGAGGGGTACCCGGGCACAAGCCCGGGCACGAGATGGGT
This sequence comes from Herpailurus yagouaroundi, assembly GCF_014898765.1. Lineage (NCBI taxonomy): Eukaryota > Metazoa > Chordata > Mammalia > Carnivora > Felidae > Herpailurus > Herpailurus yagouaroundi. The sequence continues at coordinate 2,015,600 of NW_024412419.1, forward strand.
CTGCCTGGTCTGTCTGTCTTGCCCTCTGTGTCCTCACCAGGCGCTGGTCTTGTCTCTCCCCAGACCCTGCTGCTCCCCAGCATGACTGGAAATGGTCTCTCTTCCAGTGGCCTGTGTCCGCACGCAAGGAGCCACACTCCTGGGACCAAGTGCCTCAAACAGCTCTTCCTAAAGGTAAGCACGCCCCTGGCAGACAGCCCGAGGGCCCTCTCTCTCTCTCTCTCTCTCTCTCTCTCTCTTCCCCCTCCTATCTCCCTTCCTCTCTCTTTCTCTTTCCTTCTTTCTCCTGCCCTCTCTCCCTCCTCTCT
>NW_024412419.1:2020907-2031662 GCF_014898765.1 Herpailurus yagouaroundi
CCTTCTCATCTGTTGAAAAGTTGACAGCAAATTTTATCTTTCAATTTTAGCAACTAACTCTCAAATCCTGAAAGATATTTTTATTCCTCCTTTTTGTGATTATTAGTTTGCTATTTATTTAATAATATTATGATCGCTATTTCAAATGTGATTTAATACAGTAAGCTAACGTGAATCCTTTATGGAGTCTGCAAAGCATAAAGAAACATGAGCTCAGAGTTGAATGCCAGACATCCCCCCGAACCTATTTGGACACGGAGAGGGAGACAAGGAAGGAGGGAGGAAGGGAGGCAGGCGTGATGCGAATGCCTCATGATTTTTATTCTTTCCGTAAAACTTCCAGCTTTGGAAATATTGCTGGTAAACTGGGGGTTCCACTTACAAATGTCCTCAGGTCTCTCTCGATTAAGAGATTCTATGACCTTCTTGAAACTGAAGGTTTTGAAACACAGAAACATAAAAGCCGAGGGAACGCATTATGTGTGATGGTGGCGAGCGCGGGTCAAATATAACAGAGCGCGAATCCCACGGGGAGGGGCTGGCTGGCCGGGAGCCACAGGGCACAGAGCAAATCGGGGGGTATCGACTGCAGACCGTTCGAGAACCGCAGACATTCTGCCATCCGCAGCAGGGCCAGACCGCTGGAAATCGATGACAGGTCCTGGGGCCAAGAAGCGGCACGGACGGGGGCTGGCTCTATTTTGTGTTTTTAATTATTGTTTAACTCAGATGGGGAAGTAGGTTACTTTGACCGTGTTCGCAAAGAAAAGGAAAATCGAACCTATACAAACGGCCAGATGGTCACACGGGGAGCAGCCCGAAATACCCCCTCGCTCACACAGCATCCGGGGAGACGGCAGGGCCCCCCGGCCCGCACCACGACGCCCGTCTCGGGGTTCGGTGCCCGTGGCCGGGAAGCTTCCAGCTTTGAGTCTTGTCAAAGCACCACAGCATTCGTTCCTTCCCGGACCACACGGGCATCGTCGATTTTGCAGAGGCATAAAACAAACCTCCAGCAAAATGAGGTTCTCTGTACCTTTAACTTCTTGTTAAAAACGTGGATTTTACCCAGAGCAGGAGGGAGGAGGGCAGGGGAAGCCGGCACGCGGGAGAAGGAACCATACTCGTGTGACCACGCTTGCGGCCTCCGGAGAAGCAGCCAGTGGTTTCTGTCTGCCCCTGCCCACCCGACAGTCCCCGGGGCCGCTGATCCTCCCACGACCCCCTCCCCGGCATGGGCAGAACAACCCAGGGGCCCCGTCCACGTGGTCCGCGTGCACTCACCTCCGGAGTCCTGCAGGGCTCTGCCCGACGCCACCAGCCCCGAAAACAACTCGCACGTACACGGGGTCACGTCACCAGGCACGGCCGGTGCTGAAGGAAGAGCAGCCCCCAAGGGGATGGGTTTCTGGCCACAAATGCAAAGCCACGGGGCCAAGTACAGATAATCGTATCCGCAGTTGAGAGAGACCAGAAGGACGAGCGGGTCAGACCCGAGCAGGGCAGGGAGAGCAGCAGGCCGGGGCCGTGCCGGGGCTGCGGGGACGTGCCAGGCTTCAGGTGCTCCCGGGCCGTTGGGCGCGACCTCGATGCGCCAGGTCTGACCGCGGGCCGCAGCCAGAGCAGGAGGGCGGTTCTCAGCTCAAGGTCGTCTGTCTGCGAGACCAGCGGGTGCGGAGTGCAGGGCTTACCAGGAGCTGGAAGGAGAGAGGAGCCCGCGTCCGTGCAGGTGCGCAGCGCCACCCTCGGTGCCCGCCTGTGAATGGTCACTGAACACCTCCTGCCGTCCTGTGGGGTTGGGTCCCCCCGGTGACCCTCACCTTGACGGTCAAGCAGGATTCAGACACGTCAGCCAGCGGAAGGGGCACCTCGGGGCGGGGCGCAGGGAGGGGCAGGAAGCAGCAGAGGTCGCAGGTTGAGGGCAAGTGACAACAGGGACTCAGGTTACAGAGGGGACGCTGGCTGCCACACGAACTCTGGAGGCGGAAGGAAGGCGGGCGCCTGCCCCCCAGAAGAGTCCCCTCGACCGCAGAGAGAGCCACAAGGCCGAGCAGAGTGCTGTCACCTGTCCTGGCCCAGGTGTCCGGGGTCACAGAGCCCTTCATGCGGGTGTCCCTCCGTGGCACTCCGGCCACAAAGCCAGGGGATGCTGTGCCCGCCAGGGGAAGGGACTCACGGCCCACAAAATTCTGAACCGTGTTCAGTTCAAGCCGTTGTCCTTGAGACGACGTGCCCTTCCTGGGAAGGGAGGCGGGCCACACGGAACCTCGCCCTGGGGCTGCAGAAGGGCAGTGCCCACCCCCAAGCTGCTGCGCACGGCCGCCGCGACGGAGCCAGTGCCCCGCGGAGAGGCCCTGGCGCGCCCAGCCCCTTGCCACACCCCTTAGTTCCGGTCCCGCTGCAAAGCCAGGAGATGGGCTCCTTTTTTTTTTTTTTTTTTTTTTTTGCTGTTCTGTGTTGAGAAATCCACGCGGTCCCTGCCCCGGGGGGGATGTGGTCACTTGGAGTTCCTACGACAGATTTACCTTGGTCTCATCTGTCCCCACGCACCTAACTTCCAAACCGATGTCAGCCCTCGGTGCAGACCTGAGACCCTGGCCCCACAGTCTGTAGGATTCGCCGGGACCTCGGTTTTGGAAGGGACGCTGCCGACTGCCAACGAGAATGCAGGTGTGTGCAGGGCCCGGAAAGCGCCAGGGCCACCGACGACTGAGGAGCCGGTGAGGTTCCTGCTGCCGCGTAGCACCAGTTGCTGGCACTTCCTTTCTTTCTCGTCTTTTCTTCACTCTTTGCGAGTTTCACCCGGGTCCACGCCCGATCCCGTGCCATCCGAGTCTGATTTCACAGGATGCCGGGCGGTGCACTCTCGGGCAGTGACCCCATCGCTGGCTCCACCCAGGGCCCCCACTTCCCGCCGACAGACAGAGTGAGGTGGCGGAGGTCGCAGTACCCAGGGACGGAACCAGACCGCTACTCCTCCTGCCGACTTCACCGCCAAGCTCCGTCGCGCCCTGAGGCCGCGCTGGTTGGCGGGTCTGCTACTGCCCAAGTCTCTCACCACACGGTCCATGGAGGGCTCACCGCCGGCCCCTTGCTTCCCACTTCATTCTCCTCTTTTACTTGGGGGTGAATCCGGGACAAATCCTCGTGTCTAGACCAGTCTCTTACTTGAAAAAGTCAATGAAGCCAGGAAATCATAGAAATGTACGTACCTTCAACAATTTTGCTTTGTTTCCTTCCCTTTGCTTGGCTCAGAATGCTGATCTTACTTTTTTTATTTATTTTATTTACTGCCTTTTTTTTTTCTCTTTACCCTTTGAGCCCTTTACCTATTTCTTATTTTCTGGTGAATTTATAGGCTTGAGTATTTCTTGTTGACTCCCCGCGTGGCTGGCAGGCTCCGAGAAGACAGGGACTGAATGTCATTTGCTGCTGTAGCCCCAGGAGTGAAAGCACCTGGTCTATGATAGATGCTCAGTAAACACTGGCGGGAGGGGTAGTTTGGCCAGTGATGATTTCCAGAAGCATCGGCTCCTCAGAGCATTTCACTCCCAATCCGCCCCGTCTTCGTCCACCCCCTCGGTTTGTAAGATACACGATTCATCCCCATCAGAGCAGTCCATGGACTCGACCCGCCCCCGGAAGGGCTTGGCTGAGAAAGCAGTTCCTGAACAGTTGCAGACCACCGGCCCCAGGGCCCCCAGTCTGGTCCCCACTGCACATCCGGAGGGTGGAGACTGTGGGCGCAGCCCTTCCATCTAGGTACCTCCACGAGACCCGGGTCATCCATCTGTGGTTAGGAACTACGACTTGGGGTCAGCGCCGGGCCCGCAGCCACAAGCCGTGTAATGTGGGGTGAATCACTCACTCGGGCTTTCCGTGCGCTCGCTCGGGACCCGGGAATCAATTCCTTCCCTCATCTCATAAAGGAGGAAAGTGAGGCAGAACACGCACGAGAAAACGGCATTCTGACTTCGTGATTTGTTAGATTTAGACCACGAGTCAATTCCCCCACCCCCGCCCACCCCCCAGAAGGTGCAAACAACACAATGGGGGTCGGGTCAGGCTGAGCTCTGTCGCCACTCTCGGGCTCTGAGGGCCTGGGGTGGCGGGGACAGGGGCTCAAGTGGGTCAAGAGCGGTCAGGCAGCTCCCCCACGTCCCCACAGATCAAGTGCCCATGACACCACCTCCTTCTGCGAGGCGCATTTCCGGAACGAGCGTTTGCTCACACTTAAAAGGAAGGCTGGATTCCCTGGCAAAGCCGAATCACAGCACCGCGGGGGTTTCCATCGTGGGCCCGTCCGTGATCCTGCTCCTTTCCGCGACGGAACAGAATCAGGACTTGTCCCTCGTCTCAGCACACGTTACCCCAAAGTCACGGATAATGGGCAGATCAAGTGCTAATTCCGAGCAATTAAAGGCTGAGTCACAACTAAACTGCAGCTAATTTGAAATTTTATTTTTTATTTAGGGCAAAATGGCAAAGGCCTCGTGTCAGGCAGAGACACAAAGACCAAGGATGTTCGTCTTGTCACTCCAGACAGACCGAGCGCTCGGTGTGGCGGCGCCTTCCGGTCAGCCAGCAAGTCACTCTGTGTCCCTCGTCCAGCAGCACAGCGGCGGCAGAGGAGGACGTGAGGAGGGGCCGCGCGGCCAACGACACGCAGGCCGGGTCCTAACCGCCGAGGGGACGGGATGGAGGGCGGGGCTTCCCCAAATCCTGAAGAAGACAACCTGCCAGGAAGGAGCCTCTCGGGAGGGAGAGACCTCCTCCTGGCGACCTCAGTCGCCCTCTTTGCATCCTTTCTAAGCCTGCGAATAGAGACAGTGGGTTCCAGGAGCAGAGCAAATAGGACCCCAGCCCCTCCGTGTCCCCACCAGACAACACGCAGGTGCACCCCACTCCGTGGCCAGAAGCCCTGCAAAGGGCCAGGAGAGAGAGATGTGGGACCCTGGGAGGCCTCGCTAGGAGAGCCACTGCCTTCTGTCCAGGCTACTTTTGAAAGTCCCAGTGCTTTTTATGCTTCCTCTTAACTGCGGGTGGAAACGAGCACGGAGGTCAATGTCACACGCACACACACAAAAGCTTCAGAGGACAAAGACCTCAATGTCATTCTCGGCGCGGGAATGGAAAGACAGATGGCCCTTCTGTGACAGGCCGCGGGTAATTTGAGCCCAAGATTCAGGCCGCGAGGAGAGGCTATCACCAAAGAATAAATCTGAGTCAGCGGCAAAGTAATCACTTTGGATTAAGGGCACTTTTCCAGGGCCAGGAGGAACAAAGGCTATTTCCCAAAGCCCACAGAATAAATACCCGTTGTTCTTCAAGATGTGAGAGGCTTGCAGACGGACCGTGTACACGCTGACCGGGGGCAGGCCAGCTTGCCCCCCGCTCCACCATCCACTGTGACCTTGGTGATCCATGCTGGCCCCCACCACCCCACCAGCCTTCAGCACTCTGGACCCTGCATGCGTTCCCGCCTGCAGGAGGGAGGGAGAGCTTCCCCAGTCTGGAGCCCCAGGGAGAGCCACCTTCCCCGGAGCCGTCTGAGCAGGGGTAGGGGAGGAAAAGCAGCCAACGACCCCCAGCACAACACCCCGGCTCCCTGGCACCAATGGGGCCCATCCTGAAGTTTGGTATCTTTTGGTTTTCCCCAGAGTACCTTCTTCCAAATAAGCACGGACTCAGCTCAGTGCACGAGCTGCCCTGGACCGCTCACCTGGGGGCAGGACCCAGCCTCCACAGAGGGGACATCCCACTGCAACCCCAGGCCTGCCCCACCCCACATCTGTGTGCTCTCAGCCCAACCCAAACCTCCCCCAGCGCACCCCAAACTGGAAGAAGCCCCTCTCTCCAAAGTCGTTATAATGCAGCCTGGGTTTGCCTTCAGTGTGGGCGGCTCCTGGTGCTTCCACCCAGGAAGGAGCGCCTCTCACTGCGGACAGTCTGGGGAGGACCAAACCCTTCGTGCAGAGCCGTCGTTCCGGAGACCTCTCTGCCTTAGCGGCGTTCCCTCTGCCTTCCTACACGGCACCCTGAGGGTGATTTCGTCGGCTCTGGCTGTCTTGGGCGGTCTTTGCAACACGCTGGGCCTGACCTGCGTTCATCCCCCCACGTCCTCCTTTTCTGCCCGTAAGCGCAGTCACACCCACCCCACAGAGAGGCCCGCGCCATTAAAAACCGAACACGACGCGTGTGCCACGCATACTCCGGGCCCTCCAGCTCCCTTTTCGCGGCCTGCTCCCTGCTCCCACCGGCCCCCACGCCCAGGGATGCAGGCGCTACAAATAAGGCAAGGCTTCACTCTGAAAGCAACTGACTTCAAGTCCGTATGCCTTCGATGGCTCTCCGAGCTTCCTCCTCGAGGTCAGGCTGTCAGAAACCCTTCCTTGCTGCAATAAACCCCCCACGCTGAGCCCGGACCTCACGCCTTCCCACGAACAGGACCTCAGTGCCTCCCCAGTCTCCTTCACGAGCCGCAGGATGGTCAGGAACCCCGCCACGAGACCGTCACGGCCTCCAACGCTCTGGTCCGTGAGCGTTGGGAACGAGGGCTTGGTCCGCATCTCACCTGGGCTGCGGGGGCCCGAGGGCCCCACCTGGAAGGCAGCACAGCCCAGGAGCAACAGACAAGCCTCGCTGCTTCACGTCGCCTCCGCAGAAGCCCCTGACGTTTCTGCGTGGCCCGGATGCGGGGTGAAGGCTCTCCTCGCGGGCGTCTTTCTTGCTCACTCCTTTGCACCTGTGACATCTTCCTATCCAACCAACTGAGAGTCATTTATCAAGTACAATGTATTCAGCACATGACCACATTCTGAGTAATTACAGGTAAAAAAAAAAAAAAATTTACAGGAAAGGTGTAGGAAGAGAAGTAAAACCCTTTTTTTCTCTTTGAAGGTAGACCTGAGTTTTTAAAATTTTGAGCATGATTTACTCTTCATTTAAAAACACTCTGCGTGCCCTCTGACCCGACTGTTCACTGCAGGCCACCCTCCCTGAGAACACTTGCCCGGGAATCTGCAGGCCCGGCCACCGGCAACGTGCGGATCCTGGGCCGACGGGCCGTGCCCCTGCCACCTGCTGCTGATCCTGGAGGTGCCCGTCCTGCGAGAGCATCCCAGACACGTGCCTGCAGCGCTCAGAGCTCCTGGCCGGCAGGCCACGCCACAACTGCCACGCGGATACAACGTCCGCTGTTTGCTTCCCGGCCACCTTTGTCAGGCACTGCGGAGCCCGTCTCCGGCCACGTGTCCTGACGCACACCTGCCAACGGGGACCAGAGGCTCCCAGCACCAACGGCCAGCTCTCCGGGAACCTTGTCTTCTCCAAGGTCCAGGCCACCTCACTTCTGTGTGTTCTGCTTCTCATAAGGTGGAGTCCTAACCACTCAGAGGGCCCTTCCCACCCTGTGCTTCATGTCGACCGTTGTGGAACTGACTTAACCTCTGGTAACCAAGCGTCTGCTGTGGACCCCTGCCTATCTAAGCATTTTGACAACATTCATTTTATGTTATTAAACGTATCATTGAAGCTTTATGATTTTGTTTTATTAAATTTATTAATTAAATTTCATTCCTTAAGTTAATTTGTGTATTTCTTTTCCTGGTCCCTCTGCTGATGACTCGGGCATTTACTTAACAAATGTTGACTTAGTGCTAATGCTAATGTAGGCACTGTCCTCGTCACTAAGAGGACAGACAGAAATGACAGAGCCCCTGCCAACGTGGGGCCTACGATTTAGTGGGGAACTAGGCAAGAGCAAGCAAATAAATAAACAATGTAATTCCAAGTGGTGATAATACAGAATAAAGGAGTGTAAGAGTTGAGAGAGTTACAGAGATTTTTTAGATGGAAAATCCCTCGAAAGAGACGGCATTCAGAGGGTCAGATGAGCTGTGCCCGGACAGGAGAGAACTTTCCAGCAGCAGCCACACCAAAAGGGAAGAGCCTCTGGCCGGACGGTGTCAGTGTCGCAGCATCCTCAGGTAACAGCATCGTCCGTTCAGCCAGGACGACAGCCCGGGAGGAAGCAGGGGGGTCTTGCAAACCATGTACAGCCTCTCGTTCCCTCGAGGTGTGACGGGGGCCGCCATACGTTATGAACAATACAGACGTGAGCAAAGATATGATTTGAAAGGTTATCCTGCTCTTCAGAGAACAGACTGGAAACGGGGCCCAGACGGAGGCCATCTGGGGCCACGGCCGTGTCCGGACAGAGACCGTGATGGCAGACGGGAGGGGTGGCCATGGGGTTGTGCGGGGTGGTGGGGTCTGGAACATACTGTGAAGGTCGCTCTGACAGGACCCGTCAGCGGAGTCACTGGATCTCTGCCTCCTTTCTGGAGTTGTCACTGTTCTAGAATGACTGACTTCCAGAGAACGATGGATCCTACACACGCGATGCTCCTCCGGTCTACACACGCGATGCTCCTCCCCAGAATCTTCAGTAGCTTCCGCTGTGACCGAGAGTTCCTGCTTCGTGCAGCACAGACCACTGAAGAGCTCCCGCCATACACGACTCTGCCTCCTGGAAGCTCCCGCTGTTTTCCTAGTCCCGCCGGGGCCCACGACCAGCCTGAGCGCGGTGCCCCGAAGAGCGTCCCTTCCCCAGGGGCTGCCCTCCGCTCCACCTCCAAGTGCTGCCGGCCTCACACCTCCCAGACCCTCGGGCCCCCTCCTTCCCTCCTCCTGCCAAGCAGGCCCCACACTCAGCAAGGCTGTCTGTCCAATCTGCAGAACCTTCTGGCCGATGATCAATATGGAAGTCCCTCTGGTTTCAGCCAATGATCAATATGGTCTGGAATCGATAGCCTCATTCACAGGAAGGGATAAGAGGTTAATAAGAACCTCCACGTGACCCCCTCCTGGGCTGTTTTCACATTTACAGTCTTTGAAACAAGACCGAGGTGCGGGTGCTTGGCTGATAGAGACGCATCTTTCCACATCCCATAAACCAGGAGAGGGAAATCAACGTCTTCTTGTACGAACTGCCCTGGCTGCGTGGGGTAAAGCCCTGAAAGTCCGCCAGCTCCGGGCCCAGGAGGGACCACGCAGCTCCCAACCACACGGCGGCGTCTCCGTCAGGAGTCTGTTTGTGCACAACTCCGACCCAGTCGGCTACACCGGCACTGCACCCAGAACCACATTACTTGCCCCCCAAGTTTTTCCTGCTAGGTCGTCGGCAAATGTAGAAACCTGAAGCAAAGACACTGGACAGGAAGTCCAGAGTTCTGGGCTTCGCACAGGAACTCTTCGGCTGCGGCATTAGTGACAGGTAGACCTGGTGACCCCCCCAGCAGCATCCCCGGCCTCTCCTATTGGCTCCAGCAGCACCTGCCTGAAGCCATGACGATTGAAAACGTCATGAGAACCACTGATCTGGAGAATCGCTGTTGTCTTGAGTGGTCACTTTTCCTTTGGGTCCCGTTAGCCTAGAGCGTCCCCCGGCCGGCCCGACCCCATCGGTCCAGGACCCCATTTCCCCTCACAGCCACTGTCTCTTCCAAGCTACAGAAGCCTCCCCTCATTGCCCCAAACGTCTGTTCCCCTAGCGTGGCCTGGAGGCCCCCTGCACCAGATCAGGGGGCCAGACAGGAACGCGGACCCCCCAGGGACGTGCCGTGCTCGTGCGGGCTCGGGCACACTTCGTCCTTCCAAAGCATCCTGGCCTGCAGCTCCCACACAGGAAGCTTATTTTCAGCAGAAACCCAGCAGTCTACACACGTTATTAGGCCCTCCGAGGAGACTCCCCAGAGCTGCGAGTGTGGTATTATTTCTATTCTGCGTTTCCAAGTGCTTTCTAATTAAAGGATTTCATTTTACTCTGAACAGTCCTCACTCCTTTTTGAAAACTGCGCACACAAAATGCACAATTGTATAAACATAATCCTGTTCGTTAAAAAACTACGGTTCTCTGACAAAAGCCCATTCCATCTCAAGGGCTGTTTTTCTTAACTTTCACGGAGAATAAACATCATTTTCACCATAAGGAATCTAGTTCCTGTGGCAAATTCTGTAACAAAGAGAAAGCTATCAGGATAACTTGGTGAGCAACCGAGAGGCCACCATGTGGCCCGCGTCTCCCCGGACGGGGACAGAACAGTCTCTCGAGCCCTGTCTGGGGGCTCTCCCTCCACTTCCCCCACCCCTCACCATGGTGAGCCCCCACTGCACCCCCAGGCTGACCACCCAGGGGTCCAGGTGGAGGGAGAGACCCCTCCCGGTGGCTGGGATGAGGTGGGACTGATGCATCATGGGAAAGCACCCTTGGCTTATGCTCTTGGGGGCTCAGAGTCTGGGAGGGATTGTGTGCACGCATGCATGACCCCAGCAGCACCCCGGGCCTCTTGTGATCATCTCCCTCCACGCTGCGTGCGGGCACCTAACTTCCTCTGGTCCGCAGGGAACCAGCTGAAGCCAGAATTGGCTGAGGGTTGCCCGTGTGTTGGGCACCGGGCAAGCGTCTTCCTCACTGTTGGTCACCTTGAGTCCACACAAGGGCGTTGGGACAATGGATGCCATCTTTGGCCAGTCTGGGTGGACCCCAAAGCTGAGGACGTGGGCTCCACTGTGACCAGGGTCACGGTCCAGGCATCTTGTCCCTGTGGCCCTGTCTGCCCAGGGAAAGCGCTCCCTGGGATTTAGGTCTTGAATGGCTAGGCACCTGATCTTGAGGTCGATGGGGGACACGCTCATCCCACTAAGATGGCTCCAGGCCGATGACTGTAGACCATTGGCCTGACCCGGGGTGCC
>NW_024412419.1:2031672-2042240 GCF_014898765.1 Herpailurus yagouaroundi
CTGTAGACCACTGGTCCAACCCTGGGGGTGCCCACCACACTCCTGCCCTTCTCTAGGCGGGACCTAAGGAGGCTCCCCAATAAGACACAGAATATAACCGTGCAATTTAAACATCAAGGCTTCCATCTGGCCCTAACCCTCGAAAAACCGTGTAGGAACTAAAACGTACAAACACACAAGACCAGAAAAACAGACGCAGAGGGTGAGTAGATACAAGACGGCCCACAGATGACGTGAGAACCGGAAGTGGGCGGGGGGGGGACACGAGACTTCTCGAAGCCCAGGCCGCCACACCGGCCGCTCCTGCCTCGGGCACCCAGGGAACCCAGGAGAACACTCCGGGCGAGCTGGGAGCCGGTGGTCACGGGCATGAGGAGTGAGGTCAGAGACGGGGGTGCCGAGATTCATGGACGGAACAGGCGGACGACCAGGAGGGCCTGCAGACTCACAGATGAGTCCCCCCTCCCCGACCGCACGCCAGGGACTCGCTCCCCAGAGCAATCTCACACACGGGGCCCAGACAGGGGGCACGAGGGACCCTCAGAGGTGGGGAGAGGCCAGGTCCTCATGAGCGTTGAACAGCACGGCACACGGGAGGCTGAGTCTCTCAGGCCGCCCCCCACTTCCGTCCCCACCCCACCAAGCCCCTGCGGTGCCAGGCTGAGCCCCGGCAGGCAGAGGTCTGTGCTGGCAATCACCGGGCCCGGGGAATGCCCCTCGCCCCCCACAGCTGCACTGTAGTCGGCCCGCGGGCACACCCCAGCCACGCCAGGCGCCTCTGGCCCCCCAGCCCGTCGCTGCGTGCTCGGGCAGACAGCCAAGCACGAGATAGAGGGCAGAAGAAACAAAGGCGGAAAAGGAATCTGAAGGAAACAGATAATAACACAGAAAAAAAAAACGAGGAAAAAAATGACACAGAAGAAATACTCTCAGGTTAATGAATTCATTAAACAAAAAAATGCTAGAATTCTAGAAAACAAGGAAGAGAGAGGTCTCTTTAAAATTAAAATTAAGAGAGGTGAAATTAAAAATCCGAAGGACAAACTAGGAAATGAAGGACTGAAATCTGCAAGAGATGAGAGACAGCAGGGAAGACGTTAACAACTTAGAAGGACAGGACGTCCTGTGTCCGACTCCCAGGACACGGGCACCTGGGGGGCTCAGCCGGTCGAGCATCCGAATTCAGCTCAGGTCACGATCTCCTGGTTCGTGAGTTCGAGCCCCGTGTCGGGCTCGCTGCTACAGCCCTCGGCACAGAGCCCGCAGACCATCCTCGTACCCCCTCTCTGCCCCTCCCCCACTGGTGCTCGCCCACAAGCAAATAAATATTTTTTAAAAAGAAGAAAGAAAGAGAAGAGTTAGGACAACCGGAAAGTCTGCCTTCGGATAGCCACAGAAGTAAGACAAGAAATGTCCCCTCTGCCCCCAGAGGTCCACGAAGTGCCCATGGCCGTGATGAGGGGCCCACTAAAGGCCTCCAGACAGGAAAAATGGATCACATACAGAGAACGAGCACGGGACTGTCTGGGTGTCCCCAGCACTGGTTCTGGACAATGACAGAACACTGCCTCTGGTGTGATTTCTTCAACCAGCAAAACCAGCGCCGTGGAAATAGAGGCATTTCCGGACACGCAGCAAGGAAGACCACCGAGCTCTGCCATGAAAAGGTGGGTGGACAAAACCACAAATGAATGAAGCGGGGGGAGGTTCAGGTTCGGGGTGCAGGGGACCCAGCTTCCGGGGGCAGGGGGCAGCCCAGGACCACAGTGACGGCCCGAGTGGCAGCAGGGGGCCAGACGCCCTCTGCAGGGGATGGGGAGGCAGGGGCTGGAGGAGGGGGTCCACACTGCACGAGGCGGTGAGTGAACCAAATCTGAGGCCACGGTGGCAGTGACGGCAGAGTTCTGCAGCTTCTTCCTCAAATGTCCCTATGAAAGGCAAGTGTGGGACCTGGACGGCGGAACCAAAACCGCAGCTAACACTCTAAATCAGACCAGGTGCTTTAGACTGGATGTTGTGTCCCCACAGACGTCACAAGTCGGAACCCAACACCCAGGGTGATGGTTTTAGGAGGCAGGCTGTGGGGGCAATCAGGTCAAGAGGGTGGAGCCCCCGTGAAGGGGATCGGTCCCCTTCTGAGGATCAGTCCTTAGAAAAGACCCCAAGAGCTCCCACCCCCAACCCACGTGAGGGGACAGCGAGAAAGGGCCCTTGTCCCCAGACACCAGGTCTGCCGGTACCTGATCCCGCACTTCCAGCCTCCAGAGCCTGGAGAGACAGCTGCCTGCCTGATGGGAGGTCGATGAGCCTCAGGCTCTGGGGGACCCAGTGAGAGCCACCCTGACAAGACGTCTGTGAACCACGGGGTGTGGGGCACCTGGTGAGAGCTGCCCCAACGGGCAGCAGCCACTGACACACTAGTTTCCTAGTTTCCCGGCACCACCAACTTAGCAGCTAAAACCACAGAAACTCATCCCCCCCCCCCCCCGCCCTAGGGGCCAGAAGGCAGGGATGGGCAGGGCCGAGTCTTTCCAGGGCATCCAGGGGAGAACCCACCCCATGCCTTTGCCAGCGTCCTTGGTGTGGCCTGGCTGGCAGTGGTCACTCCAACCTCGGTCTCCTGTCCAATCTCCTTCTCTTCTCTTCTCTTCTCTTGGGACCGAGGGATAATCTCATCTCGAGGCCCCCAAGCGAATGACATCCACAAAGACCCTGTTCTAAATCGGGTCACAGACACAGGGACTGGCACTTAAGACTTGAACATGTTTTCTGGGGACACATTTCAACCCACCGTGGAAGGTCTTCCCACAGACCCCACAATCCAAGTCCCACCCACTGCATCCACCACATGTGGTGACCGTAGCACCATGAGGGAAAAGCAGAGACGGGAGACGTGTCCGACAGGCCTCGGCAGGGCAGCTGGGACCGGATGCACTTCCTCCCGCCCCACGGCACCGGGTGGGGTCTGCTCGAGGACAGAACGGGCGGAGGCTCACACCCATCATCTAGGACTCTCTGGACAAGGCCTCGCCAAGAAGGAACTTCTGGAATTTGGAACAAAACAAAGCAGGACAGGGACAACAGAGAAAAAGCAAACGAAGGCCCAGAAAAAGGGGCCACGGGTCAGCTGGCACAGCAAGTAGGAAGGAAATGAGATGTGGCCGAGCCCAAGAATGAGCCGGACCCTCTACAGGGCACCTGGAGCCACGGGGACGGCAGGCGAGTGCACAGACACACCGACACGTGTCCCTCGTGGCCACCAGGAGCAGCCGCCGGGCCACCAAGAAACCATCACCCTGTGTGGGAGCTCGAATCCCATCCAGGGTGTGGAGCAGGGGCCAACACAGCGCTTCTGCACACGGCCGTGCGGGCGAGCCCGGGGCCCTGGGGTCCAACCTCTGGGCCTCCCCCACCCTCAGCGAGGACCGTCTTCCAGGTTTTGACACCTACCCAAAAACCACCTGGTTTGCTCACTCTTCACAGCATTCGTGTAGTTATTCCCCCCCCCCAGAAATTTTAGTCTATTGTGGGTTTAGTTTCCGCAGGTTAGGCTTCTACTCCCCAGCGGGAACCCACACTGGCGGATTTTCTTATGTTGAACCCACACCTGCATTCCAGAGACAGACCCCACTTAATAACCCTGTGATTTACTTTTTATATACTACTAGATTGGATGTGAGAATATTCCTGATATTTTTTGTTCATTTTCATGAAGACATAGGTCTGTACTTTTCTTAGACCATCTTTAACTGGGTATTGATATCAGATTAATACTGGCCTCACCAAATGTGTCAGGAAATTTTCAGGCTTCCTCTGCTTTCTGAAAGAGTTTCTGTAAGATTGTTGAGATTTCATTTTCTGTAAGAATTTGATGTAATTAATAAAGCCATCTGGGTCCAGTGTTTTCTCCATAGAAAGATGTTGGTTATTCCAATCTTAATTAACTATAGGGCTATTCAGACTGTTAATTTCTTCTTGAGTCAGTTTTGTTAAGTTCTGCTTTTCAGAAATGTTTCCATTTTACCTAAGTCACAAAATTTATCTTCATAAAGTAGGCTGTCATAGTTTCCTACTTAAAATCATCTGTAGATTTTTTTTTTCAACGTTTATTTATTTTTGGGACAGAGAGAGACAGAGCATGAACGGGGGAGGGGCAGAGAGAGAGGGAGACACAGAATCGGAAACAGGCTCCAGGCTCCGAGCCATCAGCCCAGAGCGTGACGCGGGGCTCGAACTCACGGACCGCGAGATCGTGACCTGGCTGAAGTCGGACGCTTAACCGACTGCGCCACCCAGGCGCCCCATAAAATATGCATTTAAAGCCGTAAGTACCCCCTCTGGCCCCCTTCAGCCATTTCACACAAATTTTGGTTGTCATTTTTATTAGTAAGCTTTCTAGTTTCCAAGTGGTTTCTTCTTTGACCCAGGCGCTATTTAGAAGCCTACTTTATTGCCAGCAGTTTGAGACTTTCTAGATATCCTATTGGTTTTTTTTTTTTTTCTTCAAACTGAGATCTGTTTTAGCCAGAAGACATTCTCTGTTACATATTAATTTTTAAACAAATTATTGACACTTTCTGTAGACCAGTGTATCTCAGTGAACACTTAGTGTCGTGTAGAGTGTGGTCTGTGAATGCCAAGGACATGGAATTGGCGGATAATGTCCAGACACAAAAGTGTTACAAAGTTAACGGCCTCTGATGGCGATGGTGGATGTATCAGAATTGGTGCTTTTTTGCATCATGAATTTTGAAGGTGGTGCCCAGGCCCCTGCACACCTGGCTTGCTCTGTGCCCCACGTGCCCTGCCCGCTTACCAGTACAAAGCAGGCCTCCAACCTCCTAGAACACTCTCTGTCTGCAAGTCCGCTTTGTCTGGTGCTGACAGAGCAGTGACAGCTTCTCTATGCTTCCTGTTCACAGTGTGACTTATTCTTTCACATCAAACTATTTGTGTCTTTAACTTTGAAGTGCATCTTTTGTAAACAGCACGTAACTGGAGGTTGCTTTTTTAATCCAACCTGACAACTTCTGCCTTTTAATTAGAATTAATTGGGTCCAACTAAATGTAAAGGAATTCCCTACGTGGTGGGGTTTCATGGGGCTCTTCCTATGTCTTTGTCCCTCCTTTTGCTTCTTTCCTGCCTTCGTTTGCGTCAATCGAATGCTTCTCAGGATTTCATTTTGTAGCCTCTATTATTAGCTTCTTTTCTTTCTTTTCCGATTACTTTTCATTGTTGCTCTAGAACAATGTCCGTCCTTAAATGACCACAGTCCATTTGGAGTCGATGCTGTAACATCTTGCACCTTCTGCTTCCCGCCCGACTCTTCACGGCCCCACGTCAGACCCCACTCTTGCCCTACCGCATCGCCACACTGACCCTCCCACTCAACCCCCCGGTGGTCTTCAGCCTTCGTGCCGTGTACCTTAGAAACTTCCCCTTACGCCGCCATTATTTTCTCTTGAGCAGTTAGTTGTCCTCCAAGGAAATTATGAGGAGAGAAAACAATTTATGTTTATTTACTTCTAGTTCTGATGCTCTCCTTTAGGTGAGAAGTCCTGTAAATTCATATTTTTTATTCACCTTCAATCTGAGGGATTTCCTTTAAAACTTCCTGTAGTGCAGGTACAAATTCTCTCAGTTTTCTGTTTTTCTGTAAATGTCTTTATTTCACTTACGTGTTTGAAAGATATTTCATTCAATGGAAAATTCTGGACACAGAGCATTTTGTTTTTTCTTCCAACACGTAAAACGTGTTCTTCTAAGGTTTTCCGGACTTCTTAATATTTCATAAGAAGATGAGCATCATTTTTATCATTCCCCCCACCCCACATCTTTTTGCTTGTTTTCTGGGTTTTCGGCTGCTTACAGGATTTTCCCCTTACCTTTGGTTTTCAGAAATGTGGAAATGATATGCAGAGTTGTGGTTTTCTTTGTATTCAACCTGCTTGGGGTTGGCTGAGCTTTCTAAATCTCTAATTTTAAGTTTTCCACCAAATTTGGAATTCTTCAGCTAAATTACTTCTTTAAATATTGTTTTCTGCCTCATATCACATATTTTTAAGAGACTCTCCCTGTATACGAGATGACTTTTCTTCAGCCATTTTTTTCTCTCTCACCTTCAAATTGGATAAATTCTATTGATTTGTCTTCAAGCTTAGACTTGAACTTTAGACAGACATTTTCTCCCGAACTCTTCTTTTTGATGTGGAGCCCATGCATTTTTTATTTCAGGCATTGTACTCTTCAGTTCTAGAGAATCTCCATTTGGTTTTTCTCTAGTTTTATTTCTCTGCTGGGATTCCCTATCTAGGAACTCATGGAGATGATATTTTCCCTTAATTCTTTACATATGTTTTACTTTGGAATCTTAAACACATTTGTAAGAGCTACTTTATCATCTTTTTCCGATGAATCCAACATTTGGCTATGTTGTCTGCTTCCTTTAATGCTCTTTTCTTGACTCGGGTCACATTTCCTGTTGTCTGTATACTGGCCCTTGTTGAAGAGACATTATATGCATTCTGTGTTCTGTTACCTTCTTCCAAAAAGCGCTCATTTTTATTCTATTCGGTAGTTCATTCATTGGCTACTCACCTTGAATGAATGCACACTTTTGTTGTTTTCTTTCATTTTCATGTTTACTTTTGCCCAAACTCTGTAATTTGACAAGACTCAGCCTCCAAATTCCACGTCCGCCAGTCTTGCCAGGGCTTGGATTTACACTTAAGGAAGATCTAGGAGAGGCCTGACTCCAGGGAATGCTTTTTATCTCTTCGCTCCTGTGGGCTGAATGCAGAGGGTGCTACTGAGGTGCTGACAGTGTCTGTCTACTCTGTTGGGGCCCGGATGTCACCAGCCCTATGTGGCCTCTACTATCTCTGTCTGCCCTTAACCCCACAGCAGCCACTCGCCGGTGGGCCCCATACAGCCCAGCCTGGGCACACACAGCCCAGACGCAGCCCGCGTGCGACCGGAGAGCCCACACGTGGACCCCAGGCTCCCTGTGCACAGCCCCCTCCCCCGTGCCGGCTCTGCTCCCCCCGTTCTGACCTTTGCTTCTTCCGCTCAGCGGGGTTGCCAAACTCCTCGGACTTCTGTTTTCTGTGCCCAGGTGGGGAATTCTAACCAGGCCAAGAGCTACAGCAATCATGGCGCAGAGCTCGCCAGTTTCCCCTCCCGTGGGGCCACGGTCTTGCACTGAATGTTGTCTGTGCCTGAGCTCTGTCGCTCCGTCGTCCCATAAACGCTGCCCAAATCGATGGTTGTTTCATGTGGGGGTGGGGTTGTTTAATAAGCTCCTTTCCACCCAGTTCAGCCAGGATAGGCTACTATTGCTGGCAACCCGCAACCCCGCCCGGGCAACGCAACCACAGCACCTCGACGACTTCCTACGGTAGACAGGCTCAGCAGCACCGTCTCCCGTGGCGCCGGTCAGGCCAGGGACGGCGGCACGGGAAGCTTGCTGGGGGAAGCAGGAGAAACAAGCCGAAATCCACACGCAAGGCTCCCCGTTAGTTTAGGGAGAGCCCCCAGACTCCAGAGCCACAGACCCCAACCCACAGGTTTCAGAGACCTCGCACCCTCGGGGACCTCGAGCTTCCGGGGGAGGGGAGCTCCGCTCATCGGTGCGATGCCAGGAGTTGGCTTGAGGCTAAATCACAGACTATTTTCAGATGTGCCCAGACGCCACTATATTTCATAAAACACGAATCCATTTTAAAACTGTAAATACACGCACAGTAGTTTTAATTATGCTTTTTTTCTCAATCGACAAGTATTAAAAGAAAACCAGTGATATTGGGGGGGACCAGGGGACTCTGAACGTTTTTAAGATTATAAAGGAGGTTTCATTTTTAAAGCATCGGAAAGCACGGGTCTAGGTGACCAGGCAGTCGGCATCCCTGGAACCTTCCTCCAACACTGTATCTATTAGCCTTCAGTGCACACGGGTCAGGCTGCACTGCACTGGAGACCACACTCCCCGAGAGAAGCCGGTGCGGGTTTTCCGGGTTGCTCACTGAAACAGCAACTCTACGCCTTTATTAGCACGCAAGCCGCAAGCCAGGGTTAGGGCAAACATCCCTCACGGAAATTAGAGAACTTATTCAGAATGTCTGGCCACAAAGAGGCTACCCCACATCTCCCAAGAGGCTACCAAACAAAGTAATAAGCCAGCCCCGCACCGAAACCCCAGCTGTAAATGCCGGTCGGTGCACCACGCTCCATCAAAGTCAGCACAGCCCACGACAGGCAGAGGCTGGAAATTCATGCAATAAAAGGAAAACAAGGCCCTTCTTGTGAAGTCGCTCGGCGGCTTCATTCTGCTCGGCCGGAGCTGTTCGGCTCAGCACCCCCGGGCCAGGGCCAGGGCCAGGGCCAGGGCCAGGGCGCCCACAGGCCTGCTGGGCAGAGGCAACCCGGTGGGGGGGCCGGTGGCCAGAGAGGCTGGAAGGAAAGGGGGTGGGGCAGGGCTGCCCTGGGACTTCAGAGCCGGCCTCTCCATCGCCTCAGGCCACAGCAGCAGCCTTGTCCTCCTCGAAGGCAGGGAAGGGGAAAAGGCCGGAACAGACCACAAGCGGAGCAGGAAGGGGGGACAGAGGAAGGGGGACGAGAAAGCAGAAGCAGGGGGGCAGGGCCGGAGGAAGGGGAAGGATAGGAGAGCCCACCAGCCTTCTCAGCCCACTTGGAGTGCCCTTCGGGGCCCCCAGATCTGGTCCCAGGTCTGCCCGCTGCCCGGCCACACAGGAGCTCGGGCCCTGCACCGCATCCCGCGTGACTGTCCCAGAAAGCCCAGCCCGAGGGTGAGCCCCAGCCAGATGATGGAGGAGGCCGGAGAGACAGACGTGGCATCTGTCCCCGCCTGGGTCCCACTGTCCCTGAAGCAGCGAGTGGGGTGGCACCCCGCCGTCCCAGAGCAGCGCCCCGCCCCCCCCCACGGCTGTGGCCTCAGGGCACCTTCCTCTTTGCTGTTCATACACGTTTTATTCACACGTGTTGGTCCTCTCCCAGCAGCCTCACGGGATGCTTCCATCCCCTTTCCTACTGCCGTAAAAATGGGTTTTCATGCATTATTCAGGACTGATCGATTCCCAGAAACATCCGATGCACTTGGCGGGAGGGGAGCGCCGGCCCCCCTTTGCGGCCCTCGGCACGACCGCAGCAGCCTGCCCCCCCCCTCCCGTTCAGGCACCAGCACTGCCATACGAAACGGTGCTGCCAGAGCCCCCCAATGTCGCCCCTCCTCACCGGGGCCACCGGGGTCCCCGGGGGGCTCTGGGACAAGCCTTGCTTTTGTCCCACCAACCGTCAGGCTCTGTCCCAAACAGCCCGCCCGGGGCCGCACACCTCCCGTGTGGTTTGCTGCCGGGTCACCCCTGCACCACACCTCCAGTCCCACAGGGCCACAGGAACGTCAGCCGGCTGGCATCTCCCGGCCGCGGCCCTGCTGCGTGGCCGCTCTCGCAGGACCCATGCCCAGCTGGCGGGTGAAGCTCACTCCCTCCCCGCCTGTCAGGGGTCACACACGCCCAATGCCCACGCGCCCTCCTCTCCGGCCAGCGAATCCTGCGCCTCCTGCGGTGACGCCCACCCCTTCCCTGGCCTCTGGGGACTTGCCTGGGCTCACAGGGCTGAGGCTGGGCGGGCGGTCCCGCGTCATCTCTCATCCCCCAGAGCTTGGAGCTCCACCCCTGCTGCTCCCCTGCCCTGAGCACTCACCCCGCCCCCCCCGCTCAAACACCCTTCTCCTTCAGGACAGTCCAGCTGCCACCACGTGGGGCCCTGCTCCTCCCTCCAGCCCCGGCAGGGTCCCCCTCCTCCGCGGGACCCCCCCAGCCCACCTCCAGGGGACCCCACCCCACTCCCTGGTGCACTCACCTTCCCTCTCCACCTGAAAGCCCGATGCCTGCCCAGCAGACAGAAGGCACCAGATGACCGCTGGAGGAATCCATTAGCTGAGGCAGAACGGAGGCACCCCCCTCCCACCGAGTGCGGTCAGGCACCTGCAGACCCCCTTCCTGCACTTCACTTCCAGGGTGTAACCTCAAGCATTACAACCTCGATGAAGACTAGAGAGTTTCTCTCCGGGGAAAGCAACGAGCCTGGAGGAAAAAATCTGCGGAGTCTGTCAACATCCCCGGCTCCCCACCCAGAATCCTGAAGCCAAGCCCCTCACTCATCAAGCTCCTTGCCCAGGCACACAAAGCCTCCATCAAGTCTCATAAATATGAGCAGAACAGTCAACCATGGCCAAATGTTTGAGGGAAGCTTCTAACATAAAAAGAAATAAGCAAACAAACAAAACCAGACAAATCCAGAGCAAGCAAACGAAATAAAAGCAAAGCAGTAAGAAAAAATAGGAACACAAGAAAAACATAAGAATAAATTATAATTAATTTGCTTATAAAGAAAAGAACAGGGGCGCCTGGGTGGTTCAGTTGGTCAAGTGCCCAACTTTTTTTTTAATTTATTATTTTTTATTTTTTAAAATTTACATCCAAATTAGTTAGCATATAGTGCAGCAATGATTTCAGGAGTAGATTCCTTAGTGCCCCTGACCCATTTA